>NW_021938895.1:5959373-6370988 GCF_001715985.3 Manacus vitellinus
CTTCGTCCCTGGAGATTTTTAAAAAGAGCCTGGATGTGGCACTTAGTGCCATGGTCTAGTAACCACAGCAGTAGTGGATCAAGGGTTGGACTTGATGATCTCAGAGGTCCCTTCCAACCCAGCTGATTCTATGATTCTATGACCCGTTGTTGCCTTTCTCTGGACACACTCCAGCACCTCAGTGTCCTTCAAGAAAAAGGACACAGGTTTGGTTTGGTTTGTCCTTAGGACTACCAAGATACTATTTTTGGTAATGAAGTAAGATTGAGAGTAAAGAAAAATTAAATCAAAGTCAATTTGTTTATTTATTTGTTATAATAGTCTTTATATACCAAACGCTACAGAACTATGGAATCGTGTGATTCTTAATTGATTAAAGACACACAACTGATGCATTAAAATATATACCTAACAAATAGCTAGTCATCAGTCATCTCTTGATGATACAATATTTGGTCAAGTAATAAATTATATTAAAGATAAATCTCTTGAACTTTCTAAACTGTACGGATGAGTATTGGGCTATACAAAGTCAAATTACAAACACTTTTTATAGTGTCAGCAAGGCATGTTTTCTCTTTGGTACAGATTGTCTAGTGAATGTTGCTTTGCATCTGAATCACTGTTAATTTCCTGTTGAATGAAATGCCATTCTTAATAGTCAAGTTAAAAGATAAAATTCTAGTTTGATCTTTTATGTTCTATGGACTGTAGAAGATAATAGTATGTCCTTAAAATCTGTTAAGCTAGCCTTAGTTCATAGTTCTTGACAAAAAGAGGTAGGTAATGATTGATTTCTAGTCTATCAAAAGAATATTTCCATTGCTTTCTCTTTACACGTGGAGTGTAGGGCCTTTAGGCAATTTTGAAAGTGCATTACATCCTTAAGAAAGAATATGGAAAAAGCACAGAAGTGGTGAAGGGATAATAAATTATCTGTGAAGACATTGATTATGTGATCCCAAAATGTTAATGTACCATCAGTGTGAAGTTTTGAAGTGAAATTAAGTTGTGTATTAAAAAAAAATAAATTCTAGTGTTACATGAAAATTTGGAAGCCGTGTGGAGCTTGAATTTATTTGATATATTGCTTCTTGGCTGTTGTTACAATTCATCTGAATGGAGTTTGCTTTTGCAGCCCTCTGGCTTCTAATGAAACTGCTGAATTGACTATGAGTGAGAGTCTGCCTCTAACTCAAGTGATATAAATCTACAAAAAATGACTGAAATTATTTGGGTCAAACCAAATTTTTATTTTAGCAAATTAATAATCTTGTTAATTGCTAGGTAGTTGTCCACCAAATGTCAGATATAAGTGTGGGCATGGTTAACAGATTTGAGCCATAAGTTTCTACCATCATGATATGCTGTGCTGGCAGGAAAAAGTCTAAAATAGTAGCCTGAGCAAGACAAGGAGCATGGTGTTCTATAATAAGAGGGTTATGAGTTATTTGAGACAGTGATTCCCAAGCTGTGATCTGTGGGACACTGGTGGTTCCCAGGACACTTGCTTGTGGTTCATGAAGAGCTGGCTGATCAGATGAAGTTGGCACTCTGGCCGCTTTCCACTTGCTAAGCGGAATGAATAGTAACTAAGAATACTTTTCCAATAACACTTCTTTTGTGTAAGCATTTGCTGGGGTGCCTTTAGAGATGTTGTGCCACCACAGATGTGCGGTGAGGGTGAGCAGTGGGATTGTGGTCTGTACTGCTGCAAACAGGAGAGGAGGAGGTCATGAAAGTTGGGTGTTCCAAGAACTGGGCTCCTAAAAATAGGGACTCATCCTTGTTGTTGTGTATCATAGAATCATAGAATAGCCTGGGTTGGAAGGGACCTTTAAGACCGTTTAGTTCCAACCCCCTTACCATGGACACAGACACCTTTCACTAGAGCGGGTTGCTCAGAGCTCCATCCAACCTGGTCTTAAACGTTTCCAGGGAGAGAAGTTACACAGGCACAGGGATTCCATATGTATTTGGTAGTTTTCACTGGCTTGTGACTCATGTATTTTAAGTAGAATAGATATTTTTAGTGATTGCTGATGGTGGAGAATACCTACACTGCTGAATCAGGTGAATCAGAGCTACTGGCAATCTGTTCGGTCAGTACAAAAACACCTCAGAATTAGTCTCTGTAGTACTTATACATTTTTTTGACCAGCAAATCATTATCTATGCTTCAGCACTGTTTGGTCAGTAATAACAGCAGAGATGTGGCCACGCTGAGGTACACAGTGATAGCTGGGTTTAAAAGGCATTTATGTCTTGCATATTTATATGTACATATATATAGGGAGACAAGCAGTAGGTAGGCAGCTGGGCTGGCATCTCACATGCATACTTTAAGCTTATGCATACACACATTTAATTCACATTACACACATTTAATTCACATTAATTTCTGTTTCAATAACATTTTCTGCTTCCTAGGCATATAAATTAAAATACCTGAGAATCAATGAAAGATGGATTATCTCTAATGTAAGTTCTTTTGAGGTTTAGTCAGTTATGTGTATATATTACAGACCCAGAAAACTCTGTAGTCATGTTTATGTCCCAGACCACATTCAAATTCTGCTTAATTTTAATGCAGAATTATATGACATGGTTTCTCCCAGCCTAGGGGTATCGCAGTGTAGATACATTAAAACCCCCAAGTATCAGGCATGCCATTCAGGTAGAATTTTGCTAGTTTCATAACTATTTCATAGCCAAGACTAATTTTTTTAATGTATAGGGAGGAGAAGCTTCCTGTTTATGGAGCTGGCCTTGGCGCTGATTAATCACATTGAGCTCCTCACATGGTATTCGTCAACAGCAAGGGATCCCACATCGGGGTGTGCACAGAGGAACTGGTTGTTTTTACAGGATGGGACAGGAACTGTCAGCTCAGTGCAGTGCAGTGCTCCTGCCCCTCCTGATCCAGCAACCGCTGTTGCCCAGGAACCCTATTCCTTCCTTGTCTTGGAAAAGGCAGGCTAAGGAAGGAAGTGTGTGTGCACATGTAAAAGTTATTATGAGGCATTTAAATGTTGAGGTTTTTGTCTTTGCCTGGTAAGATCTGAATTTTACTGTATGGTTTTAGTGCTAGGTGTCTATTTTAAGGAAACAAACGGTCATTTCATGTTATGAACCCACTGGAATGTTTGAAATCTAAATGTGTGAAAAGTAAGCAGCCCTAGGGATGGTGCAGTACTCCATTTACTTCTTTCCTTTTAACCACATTCAGTTAATTATTCATGGAGGTCCCATAATCATGTCCATAATTATGCAAATACATCCTTAGAGTGAAATCTTGGCATTTGGCGTTGACTTTATCAGTCTTGCTTAATTTTCAGCGTGTGTTTAAAGGTCCTGTTCTGTTTAAAATCAAAACTAAGAAAATAAAATTTTGCCATATGTGAAGTATTTCTAAGTTACTCTGTTGTTTTCTTTTCTGACCATCCAAAATGATAACAATTTTAACTGCTCATACCTTAGCAGCCATGTATTTATTTGTAATGATCACTTAAACACTATTAAGCTCATTTTAGTACCACTTAATGCATAGCTCTATGTTCCATTGACTTCAATGGAGTCGTGACTAATTTTTGTTGACATTACTAAGAATAGAACTTTGTCTTTACATTTCTTATGGTTGCATGAAAAATAGGTTCTCTGTATTCTCTGATTCTTTCAAGGTTTTCCCCTCAGTCTGTCAGCAGAATACCTGTTGGCATATTTTTTAAAAATCTCCATTAAGAGCTTTCTAATCCAATTCTAGTACTTTATTCAACTAATTCCTCGGTTAAAAGAACCAGAAATTTTCATCCATATCTACAAATAAGAGTAATATAATTCTGTTTCTGAAGATGGGTTTGACTTGATGATCATTGTGAGTCCCTTCCAAATTGGCATATTCTGTGATTCTGTAATAGCTTTTGAAACCTGATGCAATCTTCTGGATCTTTATCCAGAAAACAAGATGTTAAAAAAAAAAAAAGGACATCAAGACATCCATCCATTGGAGACTACAATGTCTTTACTGCATTCCAGGAAACATTGGATGTAGGTTTTGAAATTGTTTATGGATCATATTCTGCCTTTCACCCCATGACACAGATATGTTCTCCAGCTGATACCATCATTTTTGATTACATACAAATGGCTGTTGGGGGTGGGGAAAGTGTTCAAGAATGTGAACCCTATGAAGAGGTAACAGTTGTATCTTCTGGTGTCCTGATTTCCAAGGGAGGACCAGCACTGTCATGTTTCAGAGTAACTTATTTAAATGTATACCATACTATTATAGGGAAAGTAAAACCCTAACATAATTCAATGAACACAATATTGAGATGATTCAGATTATTTTCCCCAGAGGGTATACTTAAGAATCTTTTAACCCAACTCACTTTGAAAGATATATTTATGGCTGCTAACAGAATGAAAACAGAGTATCCCCATAGCAGAGAATAATTCCTTGTATCTGAAGGTGTAACAGGTCTGGATTTTTTTTTTATAGTTGAGTCAAAAAAGTTTATTTTCTTTATAGGTTAGCTGTAGGAAGAAAGCTGATCAATACTTTAATTTACTAATAAGAGATTCTACTTTATGATAGAGATCTTTGATTTAATTTGATATCCACAAAGCTTGCAACAAATGGTGCAGATCTTGATGGGATCCAATGTTTGGTGGCATTTTTATTTTTAATTGACAGTGATCTTCAGCTGTAAGACTGAGGAATCGTCACAACGTAATTCCAGATTCTAAAATCAATCAGGTTTGGAACATGGGCCCCTTCTTGTTTTGTTTTGGTTTTAGGAGTTTCCTTTTCTTTAAGGAGCAATGTAGGCATTTCAGGGAAATACAGGAAACTGTAAGGCAGAGTGTGCAGGAAGAAGTAGCTGCAAATGGTCTCATTCTGAAATAATCAGTAGTGAATTACTCCAGTGTATCTACCTAAATCTCTCAGTAAGATCTGAGTAGAGGCTGAGTGCTTAGAGAAATTATAAAGAAAATTATATGGTACTGTGGACTCAGGTTGAATGAGGGGGTCCCAAAGCTGCTTGCTGGGTGAAGGAGTTTTTGTTTTTTTCCTAGTTTTGATACCACATGGCACTGCTCTCTTTCTTTAAGCCAGACATTCGTACCTTCCTAAAGGCTGGATTAGTGGATTCATACATCTATTAAAATTATCTAAGTTAGCTATCAAATTACTGGTGTGGTCAGGTGACTACTTAGTTTTCAAATTATTCCCCATTGGTTAAACGTTATAGCAGATAATTAAAATTCTCAGGGGTTGCCATTGTAGTGTCATTTTTTTCCGAACAGTATTATGTTTTCAAACATATTACTAATGAGTCTTTGCTGTCAGACACTCCACTGACTTCTGTACTGGTGTTTACATGATTTAGAGGAAGAACTTTTATTCTTCAATTAATCATGAAGAGAACAATTTCAGTATTTCTGAATTCACTTTAGTATAAAACTCTACTTGATCATATTTGGATCTGTTTATATCTAGAGTGCAGGTCAAACTCAGTTGCTGTCTTTTTCTATAAATTATACTGCAAAGCTGCAGGCAGTTTCAAAGCATTTGTATTGAGCTGTTACTTTAATATCTGCTAATGTAAATGAGTGAGAAAACCAAACTTTGTCCAACTGTGACTCTAGAACTGCTTGTGGTTAATTGGTTTACTTTCCATGTAGGACCTCTCACCTGTGCAAAATGAAGACCAAAAGATCCCTTATTCATCTGTAGTGACAGATCTTGGAATGGTTTGGGTTGGAAGGGATCATCTAGTTCCAACCTCCCTGCCATGGGCAGGGACACCTTTCATAAAAGCAAGTTGCTCAAAGCCCCATCTAACCTGATCTTGAACACTTCCAGGGATGGAGCATCTACAACTTCTCTGAGGAATGTGTTCCAGCGCCTCACCACTCTCATAGTGAAGAATTTCTTCCTTTAGTCTAATCTAAACCTGCCCTCTTCCAGTTTAAAGCCATTCCCCTTTGTCCTATCACTCCATGCCCTTGTAGAAGTTTCTATCCAGCTTTCTTGTTAGGACTCAGTTTTGTAGTGGTGTCACTTAAGTCTCCATTTCAGCTGTCAGGTAAAACTCCAAGTAAAATGAAGCCATCACATTACTTACCTTGGGCATGTTGCCATAGTTGCCATGCTGGGCAGTTCAGACCAGTGACTAAGAATGAAACCTTCAGCATTTTCTTCAGGAAGGTTAAAAAGGAAATTGCTATCTTGGTAATAGAGAATTAATTTTTAAACAATGTAACAGAACACTGGAGAAGAAGAGATATAAATCAGAATTTGAAGTCGTCATTAGGCAAAACTGTGTTTCCTCCTGAAACATACAAAACTTGCACTGCACAGAACGTACAAATGCTTATTTAAAGCATCAGCAACCGATAAAGAAACTTACTAAATTTATATAAAGTAGAAAGTGAAATCATTTTCATAAATTCAGGCTTTTACATATACTGTTTTGTCCATTTCTCTTTTGCCAGCAGGGATCAGTGCTGGGAGTCACTGAGCCGTGGCTGGTTCCCTTTGCTGTCAGCTCACACTCCTTGTGCAAAGAGGAGCCCACACAGAGATTACAGGGCTTTTCAAGCCAGGTAGCAGTTTAGGAGCATGGATTGAGTGCTGTGAGGTAACACTGCATGGCAGAATATTTTGCATACGTGCTGTGCTACAGCCCTCAGCACTGGCAGCAGGGGATCGGTCGTGTTCTCTGCTGGAATAAACTGACGTAGTTCTTTTCAGTCAGCACTGTGGCACCAGTTTACAGCATCAAGGAATATAAGATAACAATTTTGAAAGCCTCTTGTAATCTATAAATAAATTTTGAAGGATGAAAGATGGAAAAATGTTATATTTGCCTAAGTGGATCGTTTACTGCTTAAAACGGATGCAGATGGTATTGTTACATAATTTGGACTTGAATATTAAATTTAATGTTTCCATGGACAAATGAACATAGAAACCTACACTTTGCTTTATATTTCTGTTGAAATAGTATCATCCAAGATGAATATACACAAAAGTAAAGAAAAAGGACTAAGTTTACTCAATGCCATCCTAATGCCATTATAGGAGCTAGTGAGGCAGGAAGTGCATTAGTGTTATTTTAGTGTTATTCTCAAGATAAATTTTATTTTGGTATTATTTTGAAGAGTCATAATTAGTTGAATGTTTCAGTCTTGGTCTCTATTGCAGTTCTGAATAAAATTTTGGGAGGGATTTTCAAGAAAAATTGGTATTGACCTAACAAAAGTTATAGGTTGAATTCAGTAGATGGATCAAACACTTCATAAAATGTCACCCATCAATGTGTATGGTCACTGTGAGGTAAAAATTCTTATTGTTAATCCATAACGACCCCTCTCAGCTCCTTGCTTTTTCCCTTTTCCTTCTCTTGACATCGTAGTGTGCTCCTTCTCATTTTCTCTTACTTTGGAAATAATTCTTTTTATTTCCTGTCTGTGAAATAACATGGGTTGTCTTCCTTGGCCAGCTGTCTTACTCTGCTCCAAACTTCGGCTCTCCCTTGTTTGCTCTCAGTACTTCTTTCTCTATTTGTATCTGTTTAAACTTCCCAAAGTTTTGAAGTGCTGTTTTCAATAGGTGTGACTGTTGGACTTGCCTACTGCGGCACAGCACCTCATTTGTCATACACCAGAGGAATCAATGCCTGTGAAGTGATATTCATCTATTTTTGTTTCCTTCAAGACTCACAGAATTTCCACTGTCCTTTCTTTGCCATCTATGCTATATCTACCCAGTCTTGGTGATGTGCAGAACATCGTTATTCTTGTTTTCTTTCATTGTTAAGCTGTATAAAAGCAAGTTTTGTTGAAGTGTGAAGTTCTGTTTGTGTGGGCAAGTGGAAGGCATTCACAGAGCCTTGCACTTGGCTTCAGTGATGTGTCCAGAAAACAAGAAAACGTAACATGGACAATCAGTTTTCCATGGGCTCAGACCTCTTTGTTTTTGCTCCTTGACATCACTTCATGTTGGAAATTCAGATGTACTCCTATAGAGTGGTGGTTCTCTAACCTCTCCCTTACTAAGGGGTTGTTTTTTAATTTTTGTTTTACTATTTGTTTTCTCTCTTTATAATATGATGCTGAAAATTCTTACAGATTGTACTTTCTGCAGTTGTTCAGCTTAGTGAATGACTGCAAAATGCAGTCATTCAAATACAGAAAACTTTTCCATCTATGTTATGTAAAACACCTATGTTATATTTGCTTCATGCATGTTAGAGTGGTTGGAATGGAGACATTGATTGGTGTAAAACTGTGTAATAAAACACTCTTTAATGGTGTTTGCCTTGCCAAAATTGGAGACAAAGTTTGTGCTGTTACCTCATCATACCTTGGTAATAGTTACCCTAATCAGAGGGAAGCAAGACTGTGAATGCAAAATAAAATAAGCTTCTAACAGATTTCTAAATTTAATAAGTTCAATATGCTCCTGTATGCTTTTAATAAAAATTTGTGGTTTAGTATTTGTCATGTTTATTAGTTCATTTTGTCACACTATGCTTGTACTAATTTAATTATAATACAACTTCCTTTGAAAAACAGATTAGGTGTTAAACAAGTGTCCCAGCAATACGTATGCAGATAGCAAAGGAAATCAGTAGTTCAATTTGTAAAATAAGGTCTTGTTATTTTTCTAGTAAAGAAAATAATACATACGACCACTTCAGTATCTTAAGTAAATGGTAATTTATTTGTGGAGGATACCTTTACAAAAAGTAATTGCTCCAATAAACACTAATGAGTGGTGTGTTTATCTTAAAAGTTGCATGAACAGTTCCTGAGGGTGCTAGGGACAGCCTAAGGTCTAAAGGTTAATCTAAAACACAATGCTTTAAGACCTGGTTCCTGGTGTCAGGAGCAGTTCTTCAGTATTTATTGAACATTCTTTCACGGTTTCCATCCCATTTCTTTGGTATTTTATTGCTTGCTCATACAAATTATCCAGGGTTCACTAATCAAATGAAAGATTGGGTGAAACATTCAGGTTTTAAGCAATATGTCTTTAGGGGATGCCCGTAGTAGACTCACTTTAAGTCTCAATTTTTAACCTAACAGTTCTATCTAAACAGTTTCAAGTGGCATCATTCAGTTGTAAGAAATTGTTGTCTTTTGCTATAAGAACAAAAGCAGTCAAATTATTTATTTAATTTCCAGAATTAGACTCCTGATTATGCACACCATTTTAACAACTAATCCTTCTGAGTAATTAAGTTGTGGGGTTGCTCTCTCCCTGTCATAAGATAAAACTTCCCAGGGGTTGCTTCATCTGAACAGAAGTTACTCAGTCACAACTGAGTAACTCTCACCAGGCAGTTTGTGTATGTTTGCAGTGGAAAAAGGACGTGATGTGTAAAGTGTAAAACACTTGGCCCAATATGCTGATTGTACTTAGGGTATTTGGTGGAGATGCAGTGGACTTAACATGACCCTGAGCTAACTCTCCTGAACCATGTGGTTGGCTGTACTTGATGCTTTGTGCCTTTTCATAAGCTTTGATATCATCACTGACCTGTCAGTATTTTCTCCCGCTTTGCTTTGCTTCCTCTTGATACTTTCTTGTTACTGCATTTTCATGTGTTTAAAAACTTGTTGTTTCTCCTTACTGCTAACATTAAGCTGCATGATGATGTGTCACACAGCTGAAATGAGCACCATCTTCAGAGGAAGAGGTGAATTTTTTTCTAGCCCCCTGGTTCAGTCTCCAGATACTTACTTGTCCTTATCCTGCAAAAGGTCCAGTTCTGAAAATTCTTGACCAGAAGATTTTAGACAAGGGGTTCATTAGAGATTTTTCTTAGATATCCTGCTACCACCTCCTAGAGTAAATGGTCCAGGGAAGAAGATGCAGTGCAGGTAGACCAGTGGTTTTTACCTCCCATTCCTTCATGACATATAATCACAAGTTACATTTTCAAATAGTTCCTTACTTGTTCATGAGTAATTTGGAGGCCTTCTGTATGAGCTGATCTTGGGACAAACTTCAAAGTCACTCCCTGACAAGTGAACAAGTGTATGTACTGAGCTCAAATACTCAGTCACCTGTTGTGACCAGAGCAGTTTGGAGTTTGGACATGTAAGCCTAAGCCTTTGCTTTTGAAATTCGGAAAGTACAAAAGCATGCAGACATTTGAGGGTACTGTTGGAAAATCTGGCCTCTAGTATCTTTTTGAATCATCCAGTAAAAAGAAGTCTATGATTTTTGGAGACTCTTTAATGATGGGCTACATTTTGTGAATTGCCAGCCTAAAGTCTGCTTGTATAACTGCTGTGCTTTTTTTTTCTGCTTAAGAATTTCCCTTGTATACACAGCAGAAAAAACAAACAAACACAATTCTCTGTTATTTCCCTGAAAACCAAAGTCCTCTTTCCTAGCAAGATTAACTTGTCGACTAATCTTAGAGCAAACACTTTATTTTAATCTATCATTGTTTTCTGCCTGTGGTTTTAGCAGAGGTCAGAAAAAGAGATTCATTAAAGTGATGGCGCATTTGTTTTTCCAAAAGCACATCAGAAGATTAATGCTTTGCCAAAGAAAATAAAGAAATACAGTATTTCTTTTAATACACTTCAGCTAAATAAAGTCTTAAAATCACATGTCTTGGCGCAGATGGGGTGTTTGCAGCGTAAGGTACAAGTCTTATAATTTCTACTATCTGAAAACTGCTTAAATGAGCTGTCCTTCAGCCATGGCATGTATTCCACACCTGAGGTGAAGTCACTCTGGTCCCTTCTCTGATGTAGAGCCATTGGAGAGCTGACTGCCAGTGTGTTTGTGCAAGTCTGTTTGCTTATACAAAGAACCCATTTAAGCTTCTCCACCCAAGAAATTCATGTTGATTTTGGATAATTCCTGGGCGATTTTATTCTGTAAAATAAAGAAATAAATCTTCCAAACTTGTGACGCAACCCGGCTCTCACATATTTTGGACTATGAGAAGTGTAGCATTTGTGTTGGGGAAACCTGAAGTGACACGAGGCGTGGGCAACTTTATATTTGTCCAGATGCAAAATAGGATACGTATTTCAATATAGGGTTACTGGAGTTTCACCTGACGAGAGCAGGGTCAGTCCATGATGAGAGCTTTGCATGCGGATCACCAAACCCCACACTGCACACTCATCCTCCGGTGTGGCTCTCCAGGAATTCTGCCAAGGTGATTGGGTTTGGCAACAGACCAGTATTTTGGAAGGAAAGGAAAGGTTGTATTAAACAGCTGAAATATTTCTCTCGGGTCAACCTTGGCTGTCAGGACTCGCAGCCTCAGAGGGATTGTATGTGTGTGTAACACAGACCGGTAGCCGTGGGAATTGGAGCATCTTTGCTCTGAGTGGTGTGAAATGCACTGTGCTGAGGATGATTCAGCCCAGTGCAGTAGAACGGGTGTCCATGGTCATCATCGATCACAACTAACCCATCCAGTCAAAAATTGCTTCTTCAGTCTCTGCTCTCCCCAGCTCCCATAAGGAAACACTAGTGCACAGGCTTGAGCTTAGTATGCTCAAGCCTAAACTGAAGTCTGGGCAAATGCAAGGAGGAAAAGCCCTTCTTTTTACTGTACTCTTAATCCCAACCATATCCTTCGTCTTTAGCAACACAACTGGTTCTGAACAGGCACATCTCTGCTGAAGTCAGTAATAGCTATGAATATGTTGGCCAGAATCTCTACACTGCTCTTTATTAGATAACTAAATAATAAATTAGATATCTTATGTCTTCATAAATAATAATGTAATAAATAATAAAATAAGTAACTGTATTCGTCTGACATAGTTATCTAAACTTGGAAAATGTTGAGATGGGGCTAGACTGTCTCTGCTGTACATGGCAGCAATGTTCAGCAACTATTTTAGCAGATACAGAATTCATATAGTGAAAAGAAACCATTAACCTCATGAGACTGAATAATGCAAATAAAAATTTGTTTTCTTTCCTAGTTGTTTTCTGGGTTCTTGTGAACCATGAGAATTCTCTAGAAGATTTATATGTCTACTTTACCTCCTTTTCCCTTGTTCTAACTGGCAAATAAGCTGAAATTCTTGTAAAAAACCTTATTTTCAAGAATTGAAATGAAATGTCAAACATTATAAGATGTGCTGATAAGTTACTGAGTTGACAGTGCCTGAGTAAAACAGTATGGAAATGATAGCAAAATGACCTGCACAACCCAACACATGGCGATATGCATATACTCAATAGAACTTATTCTGTCACTTGTTTCTGTATCCAGTGACCTCTTGTATTTCAAGTATTCTGGGGGTTTTGTGTTATATATACCTGTAATTAGACTTGTGATATAGACAACCTGTTCCTTCATGAGACTGAGCTGCTGTGTAATTAAATATATATAAAAATTTAAATAAAATGTAGGCCTAATAAACAAAATATTACTTCTCATCTAATTTTACATTCCTCGAGTGTGTTTTAGTAAACCTTTTTTTCTTTTTGAGTAAATTACTATAAGTTATACTGGGATATGACCATCAGTAGTTTTAGTAGAAATATTAGTTTAACTGAAGAACTTCTTTGTTGTCATCTTTGTGCTAATAATTTAAACTCAGAAAAGAGCCATCAGAACATGTTCTCGAGCAATTATTTTGCTTCTAAAGGTTATGTTTCATGCAGATAATCAAAAAGGTTATAGTGCCAGCCCACTTGGGCTACTAATTTGTACTGTCACTGTCAGCCTTCCAATAGCTTCAGTACAGTAACATTGGTAATTTTTGGTATTTGAGGTTACTGTCCAATTGCCATCAGACTTACTACATAGGTATTAAAGTCCCGTCAGCCTTTGTGATTTGATAAATGCTGTTCACAGTCCTAGGCAGTTCACCCATAGTTGTCACTTTCTCCAAGCAGATGCAAAACCAACTCCCATCTGAAATGGATCTGTGATACTATCTGACTTTCTCTTACAGTAGTTTTTCAGTGCATTCCAGCCTTTTTAATGTATTTCTAGTATCGATGGATGCTTTCTTCCACATTTATTTTTCACACAGGAAACTGTTGCAGAGCACATCAAAAGAAACCAAGTGGGAAGTCACACCTAATACTTGGTTAGGACTGTGGGTGCACTGTCTCTGTCAGCTACTCCTGAAAAGGTGTGTGACGTTTGCCAGGAACCTAGATGCCATGTCTAGGACCATGGATCAGTGATGAGCCAGTCCCCATCATGTGTCTGAACCATGCTGCCAGGAGATTTAGCT
This sequence comes from Manacus vitellinus, assembly GCF_001715985.3. Classification (NCBI taxonomy): domain Eukaryota; kingdom Metazoa; phylum Chordata; class Aves; order Passeriformes; family Pipridae; genus Manacus; species Manacus vitellinus. Next base: position 5,972,622 of record NW_021938895.1, read on the forward strand.
TATTTCAGACTAAAGCTGCATCCAAAGTCAGCCTGCAAGGAGTATAAAAATCAGAGTTTTAAACTGGAGTATGAAATTGAATCCTGAGATAATAGTATGGATTTAAGACATTAAGTGATATTAATGCCACTATATCTCCTTTAGGTAAGGTAGAGGCATACATTCCTTCATGCTTTCTGTCTCTTTTCTTTCATTCTTATTTTAGTATTTTTTCTTACAGTCTTTTCAGTGGAGTAGTCCAGCTTAGAGTGGTATATCCTCAACGCAGCATTTAGTTTAGTGAGTAGAGCACTTTTCTAGCAGATGAAGGAGCTGTGAACCCCCTTAGATTGGGGAACTGGAGATCCATGTCACCCACTTCATGAGCAAGAGTTAAAGATGCCCGAATTGCTGTATATTCTTACAGACACTGGTTCAACTTTGTCTTGTTGACTGGCCAGGAAGCAATGATCCAAATTCTCATAAGGGATTGCTCAAGCTCCCTTAAGAGGTCCCTGGCAAAGCAGTGATCAAATTGCACAGTAATCTAGAAGCATGAAGCTCTAACTTGATCTTCTTTGTGGCCGAATTGACAGTGATAAGACCCTGCATAAATAGGGGTAGTTTGTGTAGGTGCTAGTGCTCCGTGTTGACACATAGGCATTTCTGTTTTTCCTCATGACATGGGACATTTTTGTGCATCTTTATTTAAAGACAGGAGATTTTGAATATCTGAAAGTTTTAGTGCACGATGACATACATGATAGTTTGTCTTCTGTGAGGAGGGACTTTTATTCCTGGGCAGTATTGCTGTTGTAGGTCCTGATTGCTCACTGTGAAGTTGGATTGATTTAAGCTGATCCAATGCTCTGAGTTTGGTCTTGTCCTTAATGGAGACCACAATACTGGATGATGTGCCATGAAGCTCCATGTTTCCTTATCCTTCCCTGGTTCCCAAGCTACACATAAGGCTTCATATCCTGTGAATGTGATTCATCAGTGTTTATTTGCCAGTGGTGGTAACTTTAAATTATTATGTCTGGTGGTTTGAGTTGTTTTTTTTAAAATTAATATGTGTATTTATTTCAGTGTTTTATGAAGAAGTGAGGTGGGGGGCGAGAGATACTTGAGATTTCTATCGTTGAACCAAAGGACTTCTTTTCTTTTATGTTTCAGACACAGATATTAAGGAGCTAGAGGATGTTTTTGGACTTAACGGACAAGTAGAGCATAAGCTGAACTTCCTCAAAAAGAATGTATCAAAAGATATAAAGCTGGTACTGATTGCTCATTCTATTGGTTGCTACATCACCCTGGAGATGATGAAGCGAGCATCAGAACTTCAGGTACCTCAACCTTCTCAAATAAGTGTTACATTATTAGCAAAGCAGGGCATGTGCTTAGCCTGTGGGTAATGCCAAGGATTTTCTGTGGAAGCTCTGTTCTGCTATACACAAACTTTCTATTAACGTGAAACAAAAAGTTAATGGCTAATCCTACTAACATATAATATAGTAGTTTGATGTAAAAATGAGTTCTGAGTCTGAATTTGGGCCTTTAATGCCCTCGGAATATAAAGAATTAATAACAGTGATAAATATATTTAAGACTTTCTTGTTCTCATCTTTAAGTAATTTTTAAGTAGATCACTAGATATTTGACAATTACATTATGTATTACACCAAAAATTAAGACTGGTTATGGTTTTAATAGTGATTTCTTATCTCGAGGCGAGCAGATTGCTGGCTGGACATGGGGAAATGTGTGGAAATAACTAATAATATAAATTGTGATGAGTACTATGAAAGATGTTTTTAAAATTTAATACGTGTGCAAATATCATTGTTTCTGCAACTCAGTCTTGGTTTGTGTAACTCAATGAGAGCTGTTACTGCATGTTCTGTGTATCTGAACATTTCCCTTTGTCACTGTGAAGCAATAAGAAGGCTGAGGCAGGACCATGTCCTTGCCCCTCTGGAGATGGTAAACTGTTAATGCTCAGTAATAACTCACTCTAGAAGTGGATAATGAATGAAGAATACAGAATTTTTATTCTTAAATATTCACTCTTACTAAATAATTTTCTCTTTCTTTACATTATAAAATCCTCAGTGGAAGGAAGTGCCGTGTTAGCATAAAGTCTGTGGTTAATATATGCATGTGGTTAATGTATGCATATCCACTTCTTCATAACCATTTCCACCGCACATCTAGCTCTTTTTTTCCTTTAAAGGAAAGAGCAACTAAAAATGTTAAACATGAGGATATATTTCCATAGGCATATTTCACTTTACGATTATAAACAAGGGCTTTTTTTGAGAGAACTTTTATTACTGTTTTATCTTTTCAGGAAGGAGTATTCTAGAAAATACCATATGCAGTAATTTGTCCAAAAATACCAACTTTGGTCAAAATGTGTACAGTATTTATTGCTCAAATGATTTTATCTGGTTTCAGTTAAACTATAAATTGTTGAGTAACTATTTTACACCTGGTTCATTGGACTCTGGCAGCTTACTATTCATCAGTGTTTTGAAACGTAGGGATCTTTGGGACACTCTTAGGCTGCATGGTGCACTGTGTGCATAAAGTTAATGTACGACAAGCTACATTTAAGATGCATTTAACAATAGAAAATATTTGTGTAAGCCGGAGTATTGTGCAACATTTGTCCCTTTGCCAAAAATAAGTTAACTCTTAGGTTTTGTAACATATGAAGTGTGATAATAAGAAACTTGTGTTTCCATCTCTCCCTTTATTTTTACTGGAATATTTGATTCCCACAAGATTTTGAGCACATATGTGTATTTTAGTAGCTAGATCATTTGATTTTATTTTTGTGTAGTTCTTATGTGATATTCTTTCATTACATGAATTTTCATTTAGGTCTTAAATTCACTGCTTTAAGAGTCTTTCATAGCTTACAGTTTATTATTCTGAGCTAGAGGTTAATGTGTTGTATTTATTGTTCAAATAATCCAGTAAACATTTATATTTGGTATGTATGTTTAGCAGATTTGATTTTTAGAATCATAGAGTCATAGAATCGTTAAGTTTGGGAAAGACCTCTGAGGTCATTGAATCCAACTGTTGACCCAGCACTGCCATGTTCACCACTAAACCCTGTCCCCACAGTACTGTATCCACATGTTTTTTGAGCACTTCCAGGGGTTAGTGATTCCAGCAGTTCCCTGGGCAGTCTGCTCCAATGCCTGACCCCCTTTCTGTAAAGAAATTTTATTGAACAATTTAAAGCCCTGCCATGGTCTAGCCAAATACAGACTAGATTGCTCCTCTCTTAGTTCAGCTGTTGGTTGGAATCATCAAGGTTGGAAGAGACCTTCAAGATCACTGAGTCCAGTCATCAACCCAGCACCACCATAAACACCCCTAAACCATATCCCCAGGTGCCACATCCAGAGACCGTGACTCCCCCATCTCCCTGGGCAACTTATTCTAATGCTTAATCACTGTTTCAATGAAAAAGGTTTTTTAATATCTAATCCGAAACTCCCTTCAGGCCATTTCCTCTCATGCTTTCACTTGAGACAAGGCAGAAGAGACCAACCTCCACCTCCCTGCAGCCTCCTTTAAGGCAGCAGAGAGCAATGAGGTCCCCTTTGAACCTCCTCTCCTCCAAACTGAAAAACCCAACTCCCTCAGCTGCTCCTCATCAGGCTTGTTTTCTGGCTTTTCTAGCTTGTTTACCAGCTTCATTGCCCTTTGGACACGAATGCTGCTGGCTTCTTGGACCTCTGTGCTCTGCAGGTTAATGGGGTACTGCATTGTTTTTCTAAAACTTCTGTGAAATTATGCTTTCTTATTTCATTAAGAGAAATTAAACAGGAATTGCCAGTTTACTCCAGCATAAATTCAGTTTTGGCCCCCATCCATATTTTCCTATTGACTCTCAGGGAGTTCTGTTAAGAACTCTTTCAGAAGACCCATTAGCACAAACTTAGTCTTAGCTTGATGCCTTCGAGTAAGTCTGATTAGTAGAGAAAGGGCACACAGGTTACATCCACACTTGTAATTACATGGGGCTACTGCACAGATTTGAGTACTGGTCTAGTGATGTTTTTAAAGTTGTCTTTAAGTGACTTTTCAGCCCAAAGGAGCCAGCAACTCCCAGAAACAACCTGGAATGGTTCTGGGCTTGGCAGAGGCCCAGGACCATTCTCAGGAGTTAGTTTGGATGAAGACATCCTGTTTGGAGGCAGGAGTTGATTCAGCCCTGTGGGCACAGACCATCCCATACCCTCCTGTTTAGTGACAGGGCCAGGGAATGGTTCCTGGCCAGTCTGTTTTCTGGTTCACATGCAACCACAAACACTTTTTAGATGCCATGGTGGGTTTTGAATCTTGACAATATTCAGTTTTGTGGCATCCAGATTTTGCCGAACTGCTAAAAAATTTTGACACTGGGAAGGAAAAAGATCAGCCTCACTTTGTCAAGATGGAAAACTGCAATAATGTACAGCATCCTTGATACTTGCTCTTAACCTCATAATCTTTGCTCTTCATTCAGATAGTAGAACTGAAAAATGAGACTGAGTGACAAAATGATTTTATCAGTTGTTGGAACATGAGCCTGACTCATAAATATGCTCCAAGCTCTGGGCATTCTCTTCTAAAATGCAGATCCTTACTTGGAGGATTTCCTTGTGCTTTGCTGGCAGCACTACTGAGCATTTCCTAAAACACCTCTTTTGATCATTAATTTAGTCAAAGATTGACATGTTTCCTTGTTAATGAAATTCGGTCTGTTACAGCATTAGTCTTTCATTTGCAGTGATGCTTTTGAAATGCCAGCACCTTTGTGGTGATAAATTAACACTTATTAATGGGTACAAAGTAAGTATTGCTCTTCCTGTGAAACTCATTGGTGAGAAAGAGCTTGAAACCTCTGAGTATGTATTCATTTAAGCAAATAAAATTTCTGTAATATGTAATTCAAACCCATGCATTGCTACTATGTCTCAGTGAAGTGAAAGAATATTGGGTATTGCTAGAACTTGGTTGATTTCACAAATAATAGCTAAAACCCCATAACTTGGAATAGTTGTGTATAAAACAAATTCATAGGTCACATCATTTCTGTATACAAGTTAATTGTTTAGTTCAACACTTGATTATGAGTTTGGGAAGCACTTTCATAATGTTAGGAAAGAGAAACCTCACCATGTTTTTAAATATGGGTATTTCTACAGGAAAACAAGTGTCTTTACTATGGAATTACTGGAGATCCACAGGATCTGTGAGACTAGATTTGTGAGGGAGATTTTTTTAACAGTACAGGAACTAGTAAGCATTTCTGATGTTTGAGATAATAGGGAATCTTTTCAGCTGCATGAACGGAAGAGGGAAGGAACATATGAAGGAAATTACATTTGTTCAGTTTCTATTTTGCTGAGTTTAGAACCTGTTTATGTGATCCAAGACTAGTGGTGTTACCATTACAGAAAATGTCTTCTGAAAGGATGGTAATGTAGCAGGCTCTGATGTTCTAGTGCATTTTGGAAGTAGAAAGAAGATGAAAAAGTAAAAAAGAATATAAATTTCTATTGCATTTTTGAAAGTTTTATTTAATATACTGGCATCTAATTCCGGTGTTGATCACCTAAAGTAGATGTCGTAGTACTTTTAAACAAAGTCAGTTTACATAGCTGTTGTCTCGGTAAATAAATTTCTGGTGATTCTGGTGATCTCACTGATTATAAAGTTTAAAATATGCTTAGCAAAGAAATATATTTTTACCACCTTGAATGCTCTCTTACAAAAGTAAGCTTATCTCAGATATTTTGAAGAGTACACTGAGACTGCATAAAATAGAAAAATATTATAGAAATATATGTTTCTCTAGAGAGAGAGTAATTAATATATATTTTATATGTATTCTTTTCTTATATAGAGAAATGTAGAAAAATAGCCAGAAGATTTCTGAAGAGAGAAGATATCTTCTCTCTATACTTTGTGTACCTGTGTGCCAGGGTGCAGTGTAACCAACAGCATGGTAGAAGCATAAATAAATATCCTTGGTTTGTGCAGCTTGTTTGGATTTGTCCTTGCTGAGAACTGTTTACTCTTGGTTCCTGAAGGTGTTGGAGTGATAGGTGGCATATGGATATGTGGTTATGTCTAGCAGTAGGGATCATGATCGGAAGAAACAATATGGAGAAACATTATTTTTATATGAATTTCTTGTTTGTAGCAGGCTTAAATGAAAAGTGCAAAAAAATCACCATAAAAATTAAAGTGGTTAAAAGACTTACAGTAATACCAACCCAATGACAACATTTGCAAAATTATTATGCAGGAGAAAAGCAGATGGCTCTGCTTAGCAGACCTCACAAGGGAATTGGTGCACATTTTCGATAAATGCATATCTTGTGAAGAGAGCTATGAATTTCTAGGCCATGATATAAAACTAAACCAAGTCTGGTATATTTTTCTTCTTCTTCAGTCCATCCATCCAGATAAATGGACTACATATTAAAAACCGAAGCAAACAGCACTGGGCTTATATAAACCCACCCTTCATCTCCCTTTAAGTGTTGAGGAAGCAAAAAAAGACAGACTCTATCTAACACAATTTTGCACAGATTTAAACATGAACCTAAGTTCAGCTGTCTTCAGTGAGGTGTGTGTGTGTTAATTTAACTTTATTAACTTTATGGATATTTTAAGTTGGTCACTGAGTTGGACTATTTCTATTATATATATATATAAATTTTTTTGGCAATTCTCTCTATCAGTTCTTGATATATCAAGTCTTTGGGAGTATGTACAATGAAGCCCAGGTGGTCCGAGGCAGCAATTAGGCAAAAATTTGCTTTAGTTGACAGCATACACATTGCAGAGCCTGAAAAATCCACCTTGCAACTCTCAATGACGCTTCAGGCAATATCAGTAAGTCTGATATTGTCTGGAACAGCCAGCAAAGCAACGATATGAACTTGGGGCACATGCAAACATTCACAGCTCACTTACTTGGAAAAAGAGAGAAGTAATGCAGGTGATTTATTAAATCTAAGCAAATAAAATAAATAAAATACTGTATCTTTGAAACATCGAAGTTTCTGTGAAGATTTGTGGAGAGGTTTGTTGTTTTTTTTTTTAAAAGGAAAAAATCGAAAACAACCTTCATATGAAAACCTAAGACAAACATAAAACCTTCTCTCTTTAGGGTGGGAGGCTGCAAAGCAAAGAGCAACAGTTGGTGAGTTCATGGCAAAGACCTGTTAGAGAGATCCTGGCTTTTTTACTGAGACACCTATAAAAAGCCACCAGCCTGAATTTAAAAGCTCAACAAACCTTGGGAACACCATTGGTGAAAGGCTGATAACTGCAGAATGGGGTTGAGAGTGTCAGCTCACCCAAGAGACTACCAGCAAGCATTATTTTCACTGGCTTGATGACAGACCCTAATCCTTAGGGCCCCAGTCATATTCTCTTCTACCTCTCCTCACCACTGCTGAGAGGAATATAGAAACAATATGAAAAGTGAGATTTTAGTCAGTGTAATTCGAAGTAGGAAAACATAAGAACAATAATTTTCATTTCAAGAGACTTGGGGTTTTTTAGTAACACTGTGTTTCACTACTAATGAATGACACATCTGATTGCAGATGTATGTAGTCAAAATTCAGATAAACCTATAAAAATTATTTTTTTCTAGGAAGTAAAAAGACATTGAGGTGGCCAAATGTACAAACATAAAAGGAAGAAAAATAAACTGAAAAGCAGAATCTGTGATCATTCATCAAGAATCCAAAGGAAAACATCAGAATGAAGAGGAAATTAAGGAGTAAAAATAAAAAGATGACTAAAATAGTAAATGGCAGAATAACAGGATTTGTTAAGTGCTGGGAATTTTTACAGGTTTGTTCATAAAATTTTGTTTTTTGAATCTCCAGAAATTTAGATTCGTATTGTAATAACTGATTTGATAGAAATGAGAGAATCATAAACATACAACAAGAAGTGAGTTTCAAAAACAATGAGGATATATGGCATATGTTTTAAAAAGAGCTCAACACCATTTCAAAAGCCACACTTCGCAAAGAACTTTTTATGCTGGGTGGTGAGATCTTTCGAAATCCTGTCTACAGATGTGTGTGCATAGCACTTGAAAATGAGAGTCTCATCTCTTCAGAGAGTTGGACCAAACGATTGGAATTCAGTATATGTTGCACATAGCTTGAATTTTTTGTTTGTTTTTTTTTTTTAGTGTAGTTAATGTGCTTTTACAGAAGAAAACAGAGCCAGAAATCTGCAGTTTTCATGCTGTTTTAATATTAAGTAGAGAAAAGGATAAAGCAGTCAGTTAGGACATTAAATACTTGTTCATGAAAGGAGCAGCTGAAGGGATATTGTGGAGTTTTTGAACATAGACTTTGCAAAGATGTAGTTAAACTTTAAACATGGCTTTAATAAACAATATCTGTTCCTAAAAGCTCTATATTAAAATAGATGGGTTTTGTCAATCTTGAGTCCTCAGCAAAGAAGTTGAGCTGCTTTGTCAGCTCCTGCCTGTGTTGTATGTGATAGTTACTCAGGAAGCGGGGAAGGACTTGTCTTGGATCTTCTAGTTCCAAGAGGTTACTTAGAAAGGACAGTCTTTTAATTGCAATGTTCCTACTCTGCCATATTATTAATTTGTTCATTCCCCATGATTTATGTTGAAGTCTAGGGCTGCTTCTGCTGCACTGGCTTCTATCCTGAGAATGGTGTGTCCTGTTTGAAGAGTTCATTGGAGGAGTGAAAGGAATCGGAAAAAGACACAAACTTTATAGAAAACAGTTATGATATCTCAGAGCTTGGACAGTGCATTCACTGCATTTAGGGCATTTCTAATACACCATAAAATTAAGTTCAGGCAAATACTGAAGAATTTTTTCCCGTATCTTTTTATTATTTCTGTGATTGCTGATTATTTAGGGAGTTTTTGCCAATGCCACTATGGATCTTTTCAGATACCTGAGGATGTGTTCAGTGACTGTAAGTCTATATTTAGGGAACTAAATCAAGCCCTAGATTTCTTCTTAAGAATCCCCCTCTGTACTCTTATGACCGAGATTATCTTCAGAATTAAATGTAATAGAAGTCTGCTTCCTTTTCTATTTATTTCAATGTGTAAATATTTTAAATACTTGATTTCTACTGTTTGGATGTAAGTGTATATAACTGTGGCATTTTGTAAAAAAAAAATCATTGGAGTTTACTCTTTCATGTAGAATTCAGTGTTAAGTATACATATGAGCACAAGTCCAGGAACAAAAATGTATTTAATAAACTTACTAACTTTGGAGTCCTGTAAGAAATTTCAATTGATGTTAATGAAAACATGCTTCTAATAACTTTGTTACAACATTTCTAGTCACTGGAAAATTTTAAGAACATTCCGCTCCATTTAAAATTCCAAAACAAAGCATAGTTCTGTTTAAGGAGCAGAATTCACTGAGTCCTAATTGTTCTTGAAAATATTGAATTTCTGCTTCTCTATTTTAGAACAGTAGTATGACTACTGTAAGTATATTGTACTGAGATGAAAGGTACAAACCCCCAGTTCTCAATAAATATAATTTAAATTGTGACCTTTAATGGCAACTGGCAGAGTTTAGACTTTTTACCTGGCATGGGCAATTGAAATATATTCTACAAATTCTTGTTCTCAGTTGAACTAAAGCCCTTACTACCTGATGACCAGTTTTATTTGTGTAATAAATTAGATATGATAATTTCGCTCTCTTAGCAGATTCCTGCCTATATTCCATTTGTCATAGTAATTAAAGCTAGCAGCACTCTGTAGTATTATGAAGGAAGGAATTTTTTATTTTCCCCTTCTTATTTAAAATGCCTGGAAAGGTCAAAGCAAGGATGGAAAAATGAGCTGACTGAGAGAACTCCCCACTCCCTCCTCTCTCTTATTCTCTTCTTCTGATATCCTGACAAGACTTTGGGATATAAGTTCTATCTTGAACCTCAAATACTCCTGATTTCCTTCCTTTCTTTGACAAAAATGCAAAGTTCTGCTCAGTGTATACTTCCTGACAGTCATTCTGTTCTTCACTGATACCACAAGGCAGAACCTGACTGTTCTTCTTCCTCCAGAGCACATCATTAACTGAGCGACTTTAGTTGGTTAAAATGGTAGTGGAATGAACTCCTTCCAACATTCAATGCCCGCTCAGCTTTCCTTGTCTGACTACTAACCCTTTGAGCCAAGAAGGGTTATGGGCTTGGGTTCACTGGATGCCTTTTTGAGGGCTGACTTCAGTGAGTGCTAAAATACATCTCTTCCAAATGTCTTGAGTGGAGCACTAAAAAATAGAAGTCCAAGGATCTCAAGGCACTGATGGAAAATTATGGCCTTTCCTTTTCATCGGCAAAATGAGATTATAATTGTGAGGCTGGTTTCTCATTTACCTTGTTCAGCCACACTTCCTTAAACTGAGTGGATTGTCATTGAGATTTATTAGTAGTTATGGCTGTACAGTGATGACTGTGAAGGCAGTTGATTCAAGGCAAAATCTGATTCTTAATGCTTTGTGTAGGTTGAGCCACCTCTCCAATTTAAAGACATATTGCTGGTTCATCCTAAGTGGTGAATGTCCCAGAACATGTCTACAAGGATCACATTTACCAGTCCGTGTGCTGTAAGGGTACCTGCAGATGCAATGCAGTGATCTCATGGGAGTGCTACACTGAAAAAAAAAAAACACCCTGTACTTCCAAAATGAAAAAGGAAAGAATTTCTCCTGGAAAGTGGCAGCTGTGTTCTGACATTCATGTAATGGGAGCAACTGAAAGCTTTATGGTGTGTAACTGTGACACTGCATTCCAACATAAGCTTCTCCCAGCCCTTCTTCCAACCAATAAACTATTCTTCCTCTCTTTTCACTCTCACCCCTCCTAATCTTCTTCTGTTTATATGCTTTAATCATAATAGCAACAAATCCATCCCTGCTGGTATTATCACACCGTTGCAAATTTTGGCCGTCTCCTTTGGCACTTCCCTTGTAGATGGAATGACATTGCCCACTTTGATGGGGCTTAATTCTCTATGTAAAATACTGCCCTGTCAATGAATATTTTCTCTATTAAACTATTTTCAGTCCAACAATAAGATACAGATTTTTGGGAGAACAGTTTTCTCATTATTACCTTAACCCATAAAAAGGCTTTTTCTTTTTTTCTTTTTTTTTAATTCAAACATTTTGGGCAAGTTTTCAGTTACCCAAATATTTGTAGTACAGAGTAATTTGCATTTCAGCCCTGTGAGACTTGTAAATGTAATGAACAGTCTGTGTGTTTAATATTTTTTATATTTTTAATAATTTGCAAATAGTTCAGTATGTAGAGCTGACCTGTTGAAAAATAGTTTGCAGTGTCTGTAGAGAACACTTCGGAGTCTTTTGTGTATTTAGCAGAATTCTGGGCTTCAGCTGGAAAAATTCTAGGAGTATTTCTTACTGGAAAATATTTCAAGTAATGTGAAACAACAGATAATTTTTTCCTGTGCTGTGACCCACTTGTAAGGTGAGGTATGGATGGTCCCTCTCCTGTTACTATCAAAGAGGTTTCAGCATTGGAAGTCAGGTACAGGGAGAATACTGACAGCTTTTGAAAGGTGTGATTGAAAGCATATTGATTTCAAAGGGAATTGTGAAAAGTATCCATCTACTTGTCATTCCGAGAGGTTAATCCCTAACTATCATGATCAGTGTTTTATGGCAACCATGGTCTTCATCTGGCTGTCCAAGAATAGATAAGAGAGTCCTGGTTTCTAGAGCTGGGAATATTGTCTTTGGTGAGATCTATATTGACTGTAGACTGTCACATTTAATAACTGAAAAATAAACCCTTAAATCAGAATTTATTCATGGGGCAGAAGTAAGATGTATTAAATTGATGAACATTTTGCAGCTGGTTTCAACAGGAGTAAGATCACCCCCCCACCGTGCAGGAGGTGGAATCACAGAGGACCAGAAGTATTCAGTAGGGTACTGGACACGGTGAAGTCTCATTAGGGGTCTACCTTTTTGATTACTCTGCTTGTGACCACTGTTGACAAAGCTGATTTCTTACTCTTAGCAGCTGAAGTTGGATACTACCAAGGTTTCCATGCTTCTCACTGTCTTGCTATGGAAAGATATGTCCTCAATTGGTTTCGTCCCATTTTAGTTCTTTTGTAATTAAACTCTGAAGGGCAACTTCTAGTATTCTCCTAATAATACAGCACAAAAGTTAATACTGTAGAAGCCTGATTGTGATTCATGTTTTAACAGGACTCTTCATGTGGCTGGTTCAATGAGTTTGGATGCAGGACTGCAACCTATAAGGCACAGAATCAAATTTATGCTAAGTCAGTGGAAAGTGGCCTTAAAGTAGACATAAATTTAGTCACACCTCACCTTGGTGCAAATGACACTCAGATCTATATACCTAAGGATGTAATCACTGTATTTGTCGTTACACTGGAGATTACAGTTTGAAATACAAATACATTAACAAAAATGCTGGTCCTTGAATTTTGTTTCCATCCAAGTGGAACTGCCAAGAAGCACTGGAGGCTTGGGGTCTTAAAGATGTACTTCAAATAAAATTGGATCATATATGTTAAATAAAGAAGGTGCCAGGACATGGAAAAACCATGTGATCACTGTAGAGTATTTTAAACAGATGAGAATATTGCCTGCTATTTATATCATCAGGTAGACGCTGAAAGAAAATAGTAAAAAAATAAGCTGAGGTTTTAATCTATTTGAAGAGTGTGGGGTTTATATATATTTGAACATAGTGGGTCAAATTCAGATGTTGAAGGAAGTGTCATTTATATGATAATACTGGATATATTGAATGGAAGTAACTATAAGTTAAATAACTTATAAGATTAAAATTCAGTTTGTTGTGATTCATTGTATTACAATTGACAACTTCAAAAGGGTTATACAAGAAAACTGGTGGTTGAGAAATACAAACCAGCTTACACAAAAAGGGAGTTTTCCCTTAGATTTCATTACCTGTTGCTTGGCTTACATATATTTATGTTCCATTTGCAAATAGTGACTTTTTCTGATATCACTGAGGACAGCATTGTCCATACAACTTTAATATTCCCTTAAAAAATAAATCTTAGTATGACCTTGCATTTTGCAACAGTTGGTACCACAGTAGAACACTGAAGTTGTGAAGATTGTGCACAACTTTACAAGATGAGTCTCAGTGTGCCCTGTATCTTTCATTACCCTGTATCTTGAATGAAGTAAATACTGTTGAAATGTTTGGAAACAATACATTTCTGAGGTGTTCAGGAAGATTTGTATGTATGTTGTTTCTTAGAGAAACCTTCCAGGAAGTATATATTTAGGTACACACTGTTTCCTGAAGAACTGATACAGCTGATGCTTTCTGTATAATTCCATATAGGAATAGCTAAAAACATGGGATACATGGTTATTTGAATTTATATTACTCTACAGCCAACCTGTTGGAGGCTCTGAAGTTCTCTCTTTTGTAATTCAGAGTGATGGAGACCTATCTAAGTTGATCAGCTCCCCTAAGGTCAGTGAATAGTGAAGTTTTTTGGAGGTGAGAAAGGGCTGTGTGGGTTGTCCCTGTGGTCGCAGAGAAAGGAGAGTGGTCTCTTCCTCACACTGAATTGAATGTCCCAGTCTAATAGAGTATGCTACAAGTAATTTTATCTGTAAAAACATAAAGTTAAGTATGAACGAAGAAGAATACACCAGATACCAAGAGGCAGAGACATCCCTGACATCAAAGATAAACGGAAAACAGCATTCAGACAGGAGACAGGCCTTGTCACAGAGCCAAGCTGAGCTTAGGATCTGATGCAGCACAATAGTAAGGCAACAGTGTTTTGTTAAAAGTATGTTATGAATTTCTAGCTGCTTTACAGATCTCTAGAGGAGACATTGATTAGAGGTTGGCTACCACTTCTCCCATGCCTCAGCTGTTGCTGACTGTGGTCTAGTTTGACCTTTGAGTGACAATCAGGCCAAGGAGCACGAGTGAGAATGTTGAGAAGACATCTGCATCAGCAGAGCACTTCAAGGAGGCAGCCTTGTCTGCTGTACACATATTGTAAGAATTGCACACCCAAGTCTGGGTGTGAAGGAATGGGACTAAAAAGTGTTTTCTTCATATACTCTCCACTTATTGTTTCTTATACATCTCATAAGTCATATTTGTACAGATAAGGTTTAAGAGGAGCCTGTTTTTCCCACTGCATGTGTGGAGTAATAAGTAAAGGGCTAGGGGTCTCCATCAGTGCTCTTGGGAAGATGAATGATACATGTCACATTTTAGTCCAGTGTAATATAGTTTATAGGACAGAAAAGCATAAATAGTGTCATAAAAGGTCATTTCCAGCCAGCTGTATTGAAGAAAAAGAAATTCAGGCTGAAATAAGTAGAGGGAAACAAGGAAAGCCTAGGAAGATAATAAGGAACCTAAATTATGGGAGGAGCTCAGGGTATCTTGTCTTGTTTTACCTCATTATGTGTATATGAGTGCCTTCTATAAACACTGATAGGAATAAATACAGAGAAAAATAAAATTGTTATGTGATTATCTATTGTGTTATATTACAATACAATATATATATAGGATCACATAGATATAAATAAATTCAGAAATTTGAAATGGATTTCTGGACATGAAAATATTAAATCTGAAGTAACGATCCAAATAAGTAACAGATAAGAAAACTATATTGTTTTTAGTGAATGTGAGTAGTTAATGGAGTATAAAAAAAGCTAAGAGAGTACATTTGTTGTGGTGGCTGTCGTTTTTGCACATATATTGTAAATGTTATTAATATATATATATGTGTATGAAATTCAATCATTAGTATAAAGAATGCATAATATTTCAGTACCTAAACTCCAGTTTATGGACTTTCCCATAGTTGTCCAACAAATATTTTTTGCCCTGACTTGAGGTATAGCTTCTGTGCCCTCATTTGCCTTCCTTGGAAGTGGTAAAGATTGACCACAGGTAGACAGTATTTACAGTGTTCCCCATAACACTGAAAACCTTGTTTACATGCTCACAGTAAAATTCATCAAAGATTTGAAATCACAAAAGTATTCTCCATTTTAATTTCATGAGTTCCATATCAGAAAAGGGGGCCCAAGACGTGGTAGTGCTGTGAGTCTGCTGTCTTATCATCCTGTGCTGGGGGGATTTGGATCTTTTTCCAAAGCATCATAACATTTATCATTGGGTGCTGGAGGATTTCTTACAGCTTGATGGAAAGGAAATGCAGAACAGTTTTGGACTGGGTTTAATGATCAGTCTTGTGCTTGAGTGTTGAAAAGCTCATCTTATTAACAGAATTCTTTGAATTAGAGAGAAATATTTTTTCCATAGAGTTCTCTACTTCAGGTTTTTTTCTGATTTATTTTTCAGAGGAGTGGTAAAACCGTCAACATAATGTTTGATTGGTTTTCTCCTCCCTAAAGGATATATTTCTTTCCTGGACATAGTCACTCTGCAAATATTCTGCCAGATTGCTGTATGGCTGAAACATGCTTAAAATTTTTAATTTTTGAATGTGGTTAATATTCACACAAAACAAAGGATAGAAGGAACCCACATTTTGAGTCAATGCATTTGCTTTTCATTCTTCCTGGGTCATTGGTTTAGTCAGTGTATGTAATATGCCATAGTCCCAGGACAACATAGTTGCATGAGAGAAGTTGAATATATAAATAAGATTATCAGGCCTTATGTTGATTATTTTTTTACATCTCCTGACACAATATTGCAGTTTGGGAAATCAAGGCTGTCTGTCACATCCATGTAAGGTGGCATTGCTCTCTCTTGCACCATCCGTGTTGGTAATGGTTCTACAGCTGGGACCTGATAGATTGGTGCAGCATAAAAATTTATGTCAATACAGACTTCTGATACCTGCTTTAGCATTTCAATTTTTTCATTTCTTTCTGTCACAATCTACTTATGTCACTCATTCCACCCAAAATATTATTTCACATCCTTTACATTTATAACCCTTAAAAATTTGCGTAGTTACAACTCTCCACGTCATTACCTTTTTGCTCCCACTTTACCAAGCTATTCATAGTTTTTCTCTATAAATATTTCCTTCAAAGATTTTATCATCCAATCCCCTTGTTAATTTTAGGCTGTATTTGTGGCTGGCTTTTGGCTGAAATCTTTCCCTTTAGCATGTAGAGCACAAAATGCAATCTCCATTGTCTCCCAGAGGCAGAGCTTCCTCTGGCATTTGTGTTGTGTTTCCTCACTGTGTGTAACAAACATGAAGTTGCAGAACTTCTCTCTCATTTGCTTTCTGCACCATATCGTGTTGCACACTTGCATATCACCATCTCCCACATGTCCTTGCAGCTGAATTACTTGCCAGGTTTTTTCCTACTCATTCATGCTTTAGATTATTTTTCCTGGGCATATTTAAAGATAGTAGTAGCTTCCGAGTTGGTTCAGTGAGATGAATATATAAAATGCCAAATTTAACTTAACAGAACCTCATTGTTATACCATCTCTTTCCAGTTTGGGGTGTGGGGTGAAGGTGGCTGTTGTTTTGGGTGCTTTGTTTGTAAGTAGGGTTTTTTCTGTACTTCTGCTTGGAAAAATTGCCTTAAGCATCATAAAGCAGATACCCAAGTTGGATCTCAGAAAGGTAGTTTGGTATGTACTGTAGCACTATGTCCAAGGAAACTGCAGTCTAGCTACAAAAGAGGTAGTGACAATCAGTGTGAAATACCTCTAGCTTCTCTTACACTGCCTGTCTGTAATTTGAAAATCAGATCTTCAAACATTGACCAAATATTGGAATTACTGCATATCTTCTGCTTTTACAGAACTAAATACTAAATTCTAGTCTTTTTACATTGCCATGTTAAGGGGTACCAGTATATTTACATAGTGGTTTTGGTGCTGGAGCTAATACACTGCTATGAATGGGCCTCTTTAGAGAACACTTGCTCAGATACTGCTTAATAGTAGCATTTGTTTCCCTCAAAGTATTTATTTGAAAGTGTGCTCTGCTACTTCTCCCATGGAGGAGGAGTCTCATCTTATTCTATATTATGAAGCTCCTAAGTAGAAGTCTTAGGTCCTCTGTAGTTAGTGGGAAGCAGAAGATTTTATTAGAAAGTGGTTTTAATTCATTTGCCATCTGAGGATCTGTCCATGACTGACTTCAGTTGGGAACCTTGGAGTGATTTAATTCCTAACTCGGGCACCTCAGCTAAGAACCAGTAGTGAACTTGGATAACAGTAAGCCAAAATGAACTCTGAAAAATACAAAGGTTTGTTCTCAGTTATTTTCCCACCATTTCATGGTGCAATTTCAGCAGATACCATTAACACCTCTGTATGTAAAGACATATGGAGTTAGTGACTGGCTGTTCTTTCCTTGCTGAGCATCTGATGAATGATCTCTTGATAACAGAGGGAGGATCTGTATGTAGTTACCCAGGATGACACACAGTGTATTTAGAATGTCATGTAGGCAAAATTGATTATTAAATCTCTCTGAACAGTTCAAGGTATTTCTGATTGAATGAGGTAGATGTGCTAAAGCTAGTGTTTAAATTATTTTTCTGTATAAAACAAACCAGGGCCCATCCTGTGGCTCTTGACAGCAAGTGGCAAAGTGCAGCTTAGATTCCAACAGTGAAACTTTCTCCTTTTCTCTTAGCTCCAAACATGATCACTTCATACACATTCTGTATTTGGGAGAGTCCTTGGTCTGTGCTATTTTCTAACCTGTGCCCAGATGTCATCTCAGGACATCTGGCTTTGGTCAAAATCATGGCAGAGAACATACTAAAAGGTTTTGGTCCTGGAGCTTAGGTCCTAGCCCAGTTCCACTTACCAGTACTGAGGCTACAATGTGAATTGGTAGACATAATTTTTATCACATTTTAGGTGATAAAAATTTTCTACTAGTTTCACCTCTTTCTTTTTACAGAAGGCATACAAGGGGGAAAAAAAACCATGCAGGATTATCAAAAATCAGTGCCTTTAATGTGATAAAGCTTAGATTATTGCTGCACTGACAAAGAGAACTGTTTGCCATACTGCTGTTCTGGCGTAGCTCAGCTCTGTGCATATATGCATACTTTACTCTATTTATGAATTTGCTCTTTTAGTGTAAGATGTCATTAATATTCATGTAGCCAGAGTGCTGGATGGAGATCCCTAGGTATTGCTGTGTTTATTCAGTGAAGAATTAGAAGCATGTACCTGGTCGTTATGTGCACGTGTGTGTGTGCATGTGTGCATATGTTGGACTTGGCACGTGCCCAAGGCAGAACCGAGGCCCAGCACCTCAAAGGGAATGGCACTGATGTTGTCAAGCAAAATTCAGTCCAAGGTTTATTTGGTAAATGGATCTATGGACTGCTTGCACAGTTTCTTGCTCAGTCTTTAAAAGTGCATTCAGTGTTTATATACTTGTGTTTCGTGTCTTTGGCGCTACTGTTTGGCTGCATTTGTGCCTATATAAAAGGAAAACAACGTCCCGGCTGTAAATCGTGATCATCTTTAAGCACATTGCTCTCTGGTTTTGTCCTGTTGCATTTCCACTACTGTGCTCTCACCTACATGAGAAAGCTGACTGGGTCATTCTATGTTTAAAGATGGCATTAAGTAGTTCTGCTCAACTGAACCGTAATTTCTTCAGATACTGTGAGAGAAATTCTGCCTGTGATTGTCTGTGCATCCTCCATGTGCCTTCACAGCCCTGCATGTGTTGATTCCCCTAGAGAACTTGATTCCTAGCTAGATCCTCAGTATGCCTGTGAAAATTCTACCAAAAGGTCCTGTGATCACTCCTTGATCCTAGATCCATTCTGTTCTCCAACTGAAAATTCAAATACCCCTTAGTGAATCTGAGCTGACAAACATCACCATGATGCTGTTAGTGGCACTCAAAAAGTTTGCTTTTCTTAGGGAGCAAGAATTCATTCAGCCCATCAGAGAAAATTTAAGTGTATTATTTAGAGTTTTAACAGCAGGTTCACAGAGTTGCATACACTAACTGTGCTTTTGTTTGGAAAACAAACTCAGCTCTGCAGGGAGCAAATTATGCTCTTCATATACAAAGACTTTTCATAGAAAATTAAAAAATCCTTCCTTCTGTCACATACTCTCGCAGATTATATATAATCAAATGAGAAGTCTGGAATGAAAGTAATAGAAAAAATTAAATTCATCTGATGCCAAAGGGAAAATTTGGGAACCAAGAAATAGGAAATGTAGAAAATTTAGGTTGAAAGTGTGAAATCAGATGTACATGCCCCTGCCCTGTTCTATAGCACCCTGTATGTTGAGAGCAGGCTATAGAAGATGATAACAGAATATTCCCTTTCACTAAAGCAGCTACTAAGGAACTAAACCACCATGACATTTGTTGTAATAAAAAAATACAACATTTTCTGCAAAATGTTGCTTATTTGCATATTTTACCGCTTTGTTTTACGGAAACAGTTTGGTTACCCAGAAAAGTAAGCTTTGGTTAGAGCAGAGTATTGTGAATTACCACAAAGTCGTTTTAAATATTCCTGCTTTTACAGTTTGTATTTTTTTGTGGAGTCATCTAACTTCAGTTTATTTGTCAATAAAAAGCTTAGTTCTTATAAAGCACTTTGAAATCATTGGTTATAAGGTTCTCTATTAACTGTGTTTGAGATACTTGTTACCTACTTAATATGTCCAAATATTTGTTTAGAATCACAGGAGATCCATAAAGTAGAATAGAAGAAAGTGCACACAGTATGGTCTGACTTCACACCAGGAGAAAAACAATTTTTTGTCACTTGTGTTCATTCTTTGGTTCTTTTGGTGTCATGAAATCCTGTGGGTTTGTTGATATCGAGCTGTGACAGACAGCTTGCTGGTTCAGCAAACCAAATGGCATCTTGAACAGCTGAAGAAGAAATTATTCAAGATTTTAAAATAGAACTCCGTATTATATATATTTTATTGTATTATATTATATTTATATACTACATAATATTCTACTATATTATATATAGTAGAATATTTATTATATTATATTGCATATAATTCATGACTGACCACAGTGAAGGGGCAAACCCAGCAAGTCCTGCTCTAGTGAGAGGACAGCCGAAGCCAACACTGTCTGGTTTGTCCTGTGTGTTTTCTTGGAAATCTGCTCGGCACAGCTGTGGCAATAAAGCAGGGAATACTTCCCTGATCCTCGTTGTTTTGCCTGCAGATTTCTGCATACTGAGTAGAAGAAATTGTGATTAATGTGGCATTCCGTGTCAAGGGTAGACTGTAGATTACCACTAAGTGCATCATTATGTTATCTTTGAAAAATTTACTAGGTTTCACCTGACAGATAATAGCTTTTCCTCTGCCAACACAGCAGAGGAATAACAAACTAATACATTTGATGAACTAATATATATCAAAAGAAGTGCTGCTTTCGACAGAGAAGCAGCTTTTGCTTTTCTCAGGGTTTTGAAGGAATTTTAAATAAAACTTCCCAGCCCTGTGATTTGAAGCCATGCACACAGTGGTGCTGTGGCTGTGGGGCTGTGGGTGAGCTGCAGAGCTGTGCTTGAGTGCTTTGTTGCTGAGCATCGGGCCGTGCGATGGGTCCATCCCCGCGCAAATCCAATGTGAGCCCCCAGCCACTGCTGCTTCTGCCATTAAAACAAAGTGAATCAGTGGGTTATTTCTGAGGAAGTTTCACTTTCTGGTATTTTGGTGTGTCAGAGTCTTGTTATTTTACAACTCTGGTAGAGATATCTGAGCATACCTGTGGGCTGTCATGGGCAGGGGTGGTCTCTCCGTTGAGAGCCAAAGGACTGAGAAAGAAAGCCTGGCTATTAATTAATGGATTCACCTACTTGGGATCTCTTCTGAAACAAATCTTTGGAATGGCTCCTGCTCCTTTCTGTCAGTCATTGTCTGCCTTCTCACATTCTCCCTGCTTTTCTCTCCCATTTTACTTCTCTTATCAAAATGTCTCTGTATTAAGAGCAGGTGGCACAGTGAGAGCCCTCTCGGGCCCTCGGCTATGTGAGGAAGGCACACACCTGGGGTGCCTGAGTCCCTAACCAGCATTTCTTGTGTACTCAAAACTGACTGATTTCAAAAGTACCAAGCTCCTCTTGTTGTCGTCAAAGGACTTAGCTGATCTGAAAATCAAGTCACTTTTTTGGTATACTGGTTGTGAATGTCATCTAGTTTTTAAGTATGGTTTTGCTTCCTCAGCACTGTCATTTACCAGGCCCTGTACAATTAATATTACCCACTCAAACTTTAAATTGTAGCTGATTAATATATTTCAACCCTTTCAGTAGAGGGTACTAATGAAAAATATTACTGTGCAGGGTTTTTTTAGCTTTATATGATTTGCATACTTTTAGTGTTCTTGTAAGGAAACCATTTAAACACTTCACAGAAATCCTTTGATGGTGTGGTTGAGACTATTAAATTGTGCAGTGATAAACATCAACTTACTGTAAATTTAGTTGTTGGGCTTTTTTTACTATGTTCTCATTTTAATCAAAACAAAAAAACTTCCAACTATTTCTGTAAATCCAAAACCGTGTTGACATAACTATTATCCAGTGAAGTCTGAAGGTACTTAGTTGTCATCTTGTCATCTTGTTTTAGATAGGTTAAAAGCTGAATGCAAAGCCCAGATGTACAGGAATGTATGTGTTCTTTACTTAGGTAGTTTTGAGGAAGCCTTTGTTCTATTTTTAATATTTATATGAAGGAGTAATCACATGGAAGTGAATCACATTCATTTAGGGATCCTTCCTAAACAAAGCACCTTGCCATGCTTTCAGGGAATGGATATTTAATAATCTTTGCTTTGAAAGCTCACTTTTCCCATAAGATAAATAGTTTCTATTCCCTCTGTGTTCTAAAATTTACTGTGCAGGTCATACATTCTTGAAGTTGATGGACTGATTGCTCTAAATACCGAAGTATATAAACAGTGACAGGAGGGAAATTCTTGAAGTCCATACACCTTCTTACTGTGGTGTGTGTTGAAGAAATAAAGGGCAGAACATTCTAGGCTGTTAGGGCAGTTTGTTCTCTGGACACATGCTCAGGCCATGCCATGTATATATATATATAGATATAGATATAGATATATAGATATATAGATATATAGATATATCCACATTTCTTGACTAGGGACTAGGAGCTGCCATGGCAGCTACAGGAATTATGTGCAGAGTTTGCAGGTTAGCTTTTGGTTCTTAACAAGATGTAGAACTTTGAGACACTGAATCGTATTATAGATGCTTGAACCATTCAGGTCTTGAGCCCTGTGAAACTTAGAGTTAAAAATTAATGATGAAATAGAAGCAGCTGTTTAGTGACTAACCCAAAGAGCATCTATGCTTGAACATTGAACTTTGATATATGCGTCATCCTGAGTGTTGAAATCTTGCAGTTTAATAGCATGATAAATAAAAAAATGGTAAATAAATTGAGTGACAGATTTACAAATACTGTTTATTGTCACAACAATCAACAGTGGCAATTCCAGTATAACTTCATAGTATGTGTACTATTTTTAGTGGGTAGACCAAAGCACAGCAGAGGTAGGTGATACAACCCACAGCTCTCAGCAACTCCTGGACAGAGGGTGTGTTTGCCTTCAGTAGATTCACCAGCCAACTTTCTGTGGTCCCAAGATCCACTTGAATCTCTGTGACCTGTGTTTCTGTTCACCCAGCTCTCTGCTTTTCCATGTGATTAACACAAAAAAATCACTGGACATTGAATTGAGGGTAGTTTAAACCAGGTGAATCTGGATTTCTCTCTCTAATTATATTTTCACTGGTCTTATAATAATTCTGAAAGTTTTGACTTGAATATAATTCTGTGCCATCTACCTGATTTCAGCTGGTGTTAATTCATATAGATAAGATCCAGCCATTTGAAAAATAAAAAAAACTAGTAACTGATGTTGACCATTTGCATATTAATAATTTCCTTCATTTTACCTGAATATTTCTGCTTCACTTATTTCAAGAAACAAATATGACTTTTTTTATGGTCATATGCATCATTATAATAAAATGGGTTAAATCTGTTGTATCTGCAGTTCTGTTGCAAAGAAGTTGAACTACATCTTTAAGCAATTCTACAGTGAAATGCACATTTCAAAATCCTGGCTTGAGAATGCAGCAGGAAAGTAAGAAATAGTTGATAAGTGTTTGAAAAATACAAATTTTACATTTCTCAAGAGAAAAATATTTAAAAAAAAATTAAATTATCCTCCATCTTACCACCATCTTTTAAATAAGTGTGCAATTACAAAATGCAGGAATGCATAGGACATTGGAACAACTTTCTTGGTTTGTCCTTTTCCTGCAAGGTTTAGCAGCTTCCCCAGTGGTTAGTGCAGCCCTCCAAGCAACTAATCCTATATCTATAAACTGCAGTGTCGAGGGATTAAAGTGTGCCTGGGAACGCAGGTCAAATCTGCTTTAGATCACAACAGTTTGAGTTCAGCTCCTAGCTGAAGTATCACAAAACTACCATATAATTTAGTACAAGTTTTGCATTCCTATACTTCAGCTGCTGGTTGCCTTTAATAAAAAGAGGCCCGGGATTGATTTCCCTGAGAAGGTATTTTTCTTTGTCTCAAACCAAAGTAGGATCAACTGGAAAGTAGAAGGATTTCTTAAAATAATTCTTTATTTAATATAAATAGCTCTTTCAAAGTCTGCTTTTAAAATAGTGTAAAAAGTACAGTATGGCAAGTTTTCAATGATGGATGCATGACATGGAGAATTCCCTGCCCTCTCTCTGCCTGGCTGAACACAGTGACTTAAGGGACAGGGCAATGGCAACAAGTTCCTGCCTGGCACAGCTGGTGTGTCTCCTCTGAGACTGCCCCAGCTCTCCAGGTGCTGTAGAATAACAGATGTGAGGCTCTGCAAGTACAGTAATCAGGGTAATGGTTCACCTGGCTTGGAGGTGTCGCTGAGGTTGTCACCCTGCACCCCTCATCAAAACTGCTTCTGTAAGAAAAAAGATGGTTCATTTTCATAGGAGACTCCTCCTGAAGGGAACAGAAGGACCCACTTCTTATAGAAACCTGCTGCCTCCCTGGGTCCCACGTTAAAGATGTGAAGAGAAAGCTTTCCACCCTGGTATGGCTCTTGGATTATTATCCACTATTGATTTTTCACCTAGGCAGCAATGAAGTTGCAACAAGCAGTCTGAGGGAAACCAAGAGAGACTTCAGGGCCATGGGACAACTGGTTAGGGAATCAGGAGCACAAGTAGTGTTCTCCTCTGTCTTCCAGCTGCAGGGAATCATGAGGGAAGAAACAGGAAGAGCCAGCAGATCAATACCTTACTCTGACCAGTTGTTCTCCAGGTATCCAGGCCCCTGAACTGGAAGACAGGGATGGTAAGCAGACTGAAGCTGCAGTAATCTGAGAGGAAATGGTTGGTGATCTGCTACACAACTTAGACACACAGATGTGTATAG
This sequence comes from Manacus vitellinus, assembly GCF_001715985.3. Taxonomy (NCBI): domain Eukaryota; kingdom Metazoa; phylum Chordata; class Aves; order Passeriformes; family Pipridae; genus Manacus; species Manacus vitellinus. The sequence goes on from NW_021938895.1 coordinate 5,997,119, forward strand.
ACAGCAGGACGAGGGCAGTGATTGTCCCCTGTACTTGGCACTGAGGAGGCCACACCTGGAATCCTGTGTTCAGTTTTGGGCCTCTTACTACAAGAAAGACATTGAGGTACTGGAGGGTGTCCAAGGAAGGGCAACGGAGCTGGTGAAGGGTCTGGAGTGCAAGTCTGATAAGAAGCAGCTGAGGGAGCTGAGTGGAGAAAAGGAGGCTCAGGGGGACCTTATTGCTCTCTACAAATACCTAAAAGGAGATTGTAACCAGGTGGGAGTCAGTCTCTTTTCCCAAGGAACAAGTTATAGGACAAGAGGAAATGGCTTGAAGTTGTGCCAGGGAAGGTTTAGATTGGATATTGGGAAAAATTCCTTCATGGAAAGGGTTATCAAGCACTGGAACAGGCTGCCCCAGGAAGTGGTTGATTCACAATCCCTGGAGGTATTTAAATGATGTGTAGATGAGGCACTTGACTTAGTGGTGGATGTGGCAGTGCCAGGTTAACAGTTGGACTTGATCTTAAGGACCTTCTCCAACCTAAAGGATGCTGTGATTTTATCATATTTCCTGAATGTTTGCTGTTTGCTATGTTACAATGCCCAGATCTTGTAAGCATCTCTTACTGACATGCCCTGCCTTCCATTGGAGAGCGGCTGAGACCAGGGGTGCTGCACACAGGTGTAGTGGCATACATTAGCTGTCTCATCTGAAAGTAAAGACAATTATTTTTAAATATTTTTTATAAAAATATTAATCTAATTTGCACAATATATAGAATGACATGTGCAGTAGAGCAGGCATATGTAACTACATCAGTTTTATTTATCTTGAGTCACCAAGAAAGCCCAGATGTTTATACCTAATTATCTGCAAATGCAATATCCAGAATATCTCTTACTTTACTTTGTTGATACTTCTATTAGGTACTCTGTGTGTCTTTGATGGTTATTCCTCTGTGAATTATTACAATATATTTTTACTTCCAGAAAAATGTTGCAGTTATCCTTTTAGAATATTTGCTTGATCTTAACATTGCAATATAGCTGAGAGTAGGTATATTAATTCATTTCTTATTAGTGTGGACGGGTTTTTAATTGATTTCTTTGTATTTTAAGGCTACAGTGTATTCTATTATCACCATATAAACTGATTACCAGCTATAGAATATGTCTATTTCATTATAACATACAAAAAGCAGCATTATGTGTCAGTGTACACATCACAGTGAAAGGGCTGTGCGCTTTTATGCTTGTACTGACCAAGTTTACCTATGTTGAACTGCAAATTGAAAACCCTGTGTGTTGTCAAACTGTAACACAGCCATCACAGTGGCTGACACATTTTAATTCGGTTGGTTTACTTGGAGAAAATAGTTTACCAGAAATAAAAAGCACTGTACTTTTCCTGACATGTAAAGCCCGCCGGGACTGAGCGGAGGGCTCCTGCCTGCTGCCCTCTGCTGGGGTTACTCCTGCTGGAACCAGCGTTGCTGGTGCTTCCAGGTACATCATGATCCCCAAAGGACTCACCTCTGAAGTTCTTCGCCGTCTTATCATAAAACTGAGCATTTCATAACCATATACTTGTTTGCTTCATCTTTTAAAAAATTTAACATGGACACTCCACAAATCCTGGCTGCGTGTCTGAGGTGCAACATGCCTGGAAACCCCATTTCATTTCAAGTGGGGGACTCATTTCCAAATTCAGCCTGCCGGGCTGGGCTGTGGTGCTGCAGGACTCCTCTGACAGTGGTTTTCTCGTGTCCTGGCAGGTTCTTCGCTCCGTGCTGCTGTTCCCGACGATCGAGCGCATGGCTCAGTCCCCGCAGGGGAAGCTCATGACCCCGCTGCTGTGCAAGCTCCGCTATGCCCTGTACATGCCTGTCTACCTGCTGTCCTTCCTGCCTGAGGGCGTCAAGGCCTCCCTGGTGCGGTTCGCACTGCGAGGAATGAAGACCTGCGATGAATCTTCCATAACAACCTCCATAAATCTCTTCAGCGTCGACTGCATCGGTGAGCACCTTTTCTGTGTTAAAACTATCTTTTGTGCTTTTCCTTGTTTAGCAAATGTTGATTTAGTTTTGTGGACCAAAAGCTTAATATTAAAGCACAAAGTTTTTTAAGAATAACAGGTCTGATCTTTTCTGAAATTAAGACCGTGGGTACAGGAAAATCTCAAATGAGTCAATTAAAAAAAAATCATAGGGGGAAATTAACAAAATATTTTCCCAAAGGATATATATTTCTTAAGAAAACTGACCTGTGCTACTAACGTGATTTCTCATGTGATTGAAACACTCTTTTTACAATCTAGTTAATGTGACTTATGTCTGCCTACTTTTTGCATTTCATTCGTACTAGATGGTGAATATAAATCAGTAATCAGTTTCACAAAGGGTTCTTTGCATCTGTTTTTTTAAAGCTATGATTTAGCCAGCTGTATAGACTCTGTCAGCTGAATTGGAATATTGGTAAATTCAGAAAAGAGTCTTCAGCCTACAACGACATAGAAGTTACTTTATGTAAAGAATTTCAGCACTTTTTTGGGCATAAAGAGAAAGATTAATGTTCCTCTAGTGCATATTGTATGCGTATTTTGCACATTCTAGAAAGAGAAACAAATTTAAGAAGGGGAGTAATTTCAGTTAAATTATGTTAAGTTTAGAATGAAAACCAGAACGTGAATTGTGCTATACTCCAGGTATTTTGGTAAGTTAGCAGTTCAAAACACTTTGGAATAGAATTGACATGCTAACACAGTAATAATAGCAAGAAGGAAGTTTTGATTGCATTAATAGTAATAAAAACACATTCCTACATTTCCAGTTGGGCTCTGTCTTCTATCAGTTAAACTTTACTTACTAATTGTCTGAACAGATGTGCCAGAGTAACTGGGTTTGCAGCGAGGTCCTGTACCTTTTGTGGATCTCTGGATGTGTTGGTCTGTGTGGGAGGCTCTCTGTAGGATGGTACAGAGCCTGGAAGAAAGATGGGAAGGGAGGGTTCTTAGTGCCAACCCAGACAGCCCCATTTATGTTGTACAAACTGAACATAATGACAGTCACTCCACTGCAGTACCCTGTGCCTGACACAATCAATCTCCTGATTGATAATGTGGATTTCTGATAGAAGTCCTATAGTTTGTTGCTTGAGTTCCTATTAATTTATGTCAGTTTCCTGGTGGCAAAGGAGAAAGCAAGCACACAGTCATACCTACACTAGATGTTCAAGCATCTTCCTTTGGTAATTGTGTCTCAGAGAAAAGGTATGTGGCAGACTGTGGGGTCACATTTCCACAAGCCAGGAATCCTTCTCTGGTCCTCACAGATAAACTTTTACCTCTAAAAAGCAGGTTATACACAGCCAGGGTTGTATTGGAAATGGTCCTTGGCCTGCATTAGCCTCCAAAAAGGCATGGCCAGCCATTGTTTGTATGTGTTGTTTGGCCCAGACCACAGCCAGTGGCAGGAATAATTGAACAGAACAGATTTTGGATGCTGCTGTTGGAGCCTGACTCCCTGAGCCCTTCAGTCCCCAGGGGAATGAACCCAGTTGATGTGTGCCTGTCAGCCTGTTGTAATTTCCTGTGTGCACAAGTGTCTGACCTGTGTCTGAGCTGTAAGGTAAATTGAGGCAAGAAACCAGGCTGAAGGTCCTTCACTCCTAGGATGTGATCTCTCCCTACGGTCAGTTTGTTGGCTGCATTAATTATACCAGAATGAAAACCCCTGGGAGCCAATGTCTTGTAAAACTTGCATAAATAGGCCTTATTGATGCAAGTAGCTCCTTTGGGCTTGTGATATCATCTCTCTCAAGCAGAATTCCGCTTTGGTTTCATCTTTGGAAACTGATGATGTTTTACAGCCCAGTGACTCAGGACCACATGTGTGGATTAATAATCTTTGGGCTTTCCGGATATTGCCTGTTAACCTTCTCTTTCATTGTTTGAGGACAATAGAAAATGTTACCATTCAGCAAAAATTTGCTAAAACCTAGCACAACAACTGAGTCTGTCTTATGGGACTGCTCATCTGTGAGTTGCTGAAGCCTCTGAATTTATGGTGGATGCTTTTTTAAACATTTCCTTGTCCCTTAATAAATAATTCTGAATCCTTAATGGTTCAGAAATGAAGTTGTTTCTCCTCTGCAGGAAGGTTGCATGTCAACTCATTAAAAATACCCATATTGCCTTTGGCCTGTACCTCTGTTGCATTACTGTAATTGTAATAAAAGCTGTGATTAAGAGCAGAAAAGATGGTAAAAGTTTCCTTAAAACTAGTACGTCCGTTAAAACAAACCAACCTGCCAGGGATTTGTTACTACATCCAAAGCTTAGTCACAACAATGTTTTCTCTGCTCTGAAAGGAAATGAGATTTGAAAACTTAATTAGAGTGAAACTCTGAGACCAAGTGCTTCTCTCGTTGACACCGAGAGTGAAAAACTCCATTCAGTGGCAGCAGGATCAGACCCTTGGTTGAAAGAGTCTGTGAAGGAAGAATTGTTTTACCTATTTGTCCCACTGTTCCAAATTATGTTTGCTCCTGCTTCTTATCCAGGAATCTCTTTCTGTTGTCCTAACTTCATAGTTGATGGCACACAGAAGCCCCAGTCACACAGCAGGAGGAATTGCGATGACACTGCAGACAGGGAACATAATATAATGTCTTGTCCCAAAGGGGAAACAGTACAGAAAGAGGAGAGACAGCAGCAACTGTAAAGAAAACGGATTGTAAGGAAGGATGGGTGTATAAATAATAAAGGACCTATAAGAAATAAGCAAAAGGGGCTGAAGGGGCTTTGCTTACCTGGATAGTAAAGATACCTTAGGGCAGAAAAAGCATTATGATGAATAAACAAGCATTTGGGTACTTGTATTCCTGAACCTAGGAGATGAATAGACAGAAAAATTGAACATTAGTGACCCTGAGTTATCTGAAACATTGTCACTCTGTTTATTCAGGCTAGCAAAACAAGGCTACCCATATCTAGCACAGTGGTGATGGTTCTACAAATCATGTACACTCCTGCTGTGCTGGAATACTTTGGCACTCCGGTGCCCTGAAATTTGTAAACATTTCTTCGGTGACAGATGCCAGTAGCAGACTTACAGTGACAGTAAACCATTCTATCTACACGGGACAGGATTTATTGTCCAGCCGTTTGACTGGCAAACTTCCTCCGTTTGTTTCTGTAGAATTTCCACAGAAGCACAGACGTTACATAATGGGTAAACACCGCGCGGCTTTTTCGAGAAGCGGGCTCATGGGTCAGGGGTTAACGTCTGGATGACAGGGAAGATACAGATAAGCACAATAGCAAGAAAAAGCTCCAACTGGCCCAAACGAGGTGGGTCCTTTGTGATCTTGAACCTGTGACTTCCCTGGAGGAATCTGCCTGTTTGTTTAACCTGGTCGGGGAACAGGGCAGCACCACAGGCTGGGGCAGGGGGAGGTCTGGTTTCTGCTGTTGGGGCAGGTTGGGGAGGAGGGGACTCAGAAACCTGAAATGAGGCTTTCAGATGAGTTTAGGCTGTCACATGAGTGAGGACTGGAAACTAGATTCCTAGTTTAATTGAAGCACCAAAGAGATGTTGTAAGGCAAAGAACTAAGATTAAACTCCGGAGTTTGGATTCAAATTTTATCTCAAGTGTGAAGACATTCAGATTTCATGTGGAGTGTTTACATTTCCCTCATTTTACAGAGGAAAATGCGTAAGGCAGTTTCAGGCACTCCACTTCTACGCCCACGGGACTGTATAGGAAGTGAAAATCCCAGCTGAGGTATTGAGGCTTGTCTCCCAGCAGTGGCTGCTTCTCTCTGTTGGATGTACAGGATGGCAAAATTACATCCCTGAAGTGCCATAGAGTAAAAGTTTTCTTATAGGATAAATTTTGCAGATCTATCAAATAGCATCTGGGAGATAAATTTACATCAAAAACCAGTGAAACATAAGCTTCCAGATGCCATGAAAATGGAATAGGAAGTTTTTATAATGATTAAGTTATTTTAAAATTGTATCTCTAGGGAGCCAACTGGAAAATTGCATTCTGGATTTGAATTCTCCCAACCTTGGGAGTTATCATGGCTTGAGGTTTCTATTCCAGTTCTTTCTTATTTAGCAGAGAGATTTTAAATTCAACATTATGAGTGGTCTTCTTCTGACCACTATGGACATTATGCTGTCCAAATAGTTGGCATCTAAAGCAGAACAGGGGAATCACACCTTGTAATTGACTGCTGCACTTTACTAACCACAAAAGGGACTCTCTCTTCACTAGAAATCTAAAAGTAGAGGAGATAAATCCTACTCAGTGTCTACCGACTGTTCATTTTGCTTCAGATATCAGAAAACAGTGTGATCTGAATTGTCCACACAGCCTTTACCGCTGCTGCCAGGGCAGTCAGATATCTCATGCTTTGGCTGCTTTACAATTTACAGCTGCTGGTTTCTAGTGAGAGTCCTGTTGTTTGTTTCCTGCCTTCTTTGAAAACTGATTTTACATTTCCACCTCCATTTCTTAACAAGCAAGTTGGGAATTTTTTGGAGAGTTCTTTTTTTAGGCCTAAAATGCTATGGAAATGCCCATCTAACCAAAATACTTGGGTAAAGACAGTGCATGATGTTGTGCTTGTGGAACTCAATAGCACCTCCACCTATCCTGCTTATATTTTTCAGAGTTAAAAACTGGTGTTTAAAGTATTAGGTAAGCTCTTGAGAAATGAATTCACTTGAAATGGTGAAATAAGTTTTTGCCCCCAAAACAGTATTTTTAAAAACTGTATAATTACATAGCTAAAATTTAGTTTACTTTCCTTTCTTTGCTTTGAAATGAAAGGGATGTTCTTTTCTTGCATTGAAACTAAAACTGAACTCATAAAAGTGACAAAATTTGTGATAAGCATGACTAAATTCAGCACAGAAGGCATAGTTCTTTTGATTTTTATTATGTTTTATAAAACGAAATCAAAAGAGCTTTGTCTTCCATGCTGAATGGAATGAAACTTGTCCACTGAGGCCTGCATGGCCATGGGGGAGATGTGCATTATATTCTCATCCAGGTTTTATTATTTCAAATTCTGTACCAGTATGTTGAAAAAGAAACCCAATGTTCAAGACAGGCCATGAGCTATTGGCCAGCATCAGATAGCTGGTCAGCAGCAGAACTGTATCTAGACCTACATCCCAGGACAGCAATTGATGTACTGAACCTTCCTAGCCCTTAGTTTAACTTTATAAATATATATTGCAACCGGACTTGTCTATCTCACATTGGCCTCTTTAGCCACCAGCGCACTTGTAGCGAATGCGGGTAGAGTCCTTCCCAAATCTTCGCTCACAAAGCCTAACCATGATGATGATAAATATATATATGTATGTTACTCATGAGCAGCTTTCCCAAACCACACTGGCTAGACAGGCTGGTGTGCATGCAGTGCATTTGGAGATAGAGACAGAAACTGATACTACCAGATTTCAGGTAGCACCTTGCAATCTCACACCTACATTTTTCATAGTGCGCAGCAGAATAAGAGCTTTCCCTACCCCCTCACCACTGGGCAACTGTGCAGATCTTTGAACCCAAACCAGGACATTTTGAAGTTGGTTTTCCAGGCTGACTGAAATCAAAGCCCTGGTAGTAAAAAGTGATTTCTTTGTTTCTTCTGATGAATGTAAGTTTTAGATAACTTCTGGCTATAATGCAGAAATAATTTCAAGGATATTTTCCTACTTTTATATTTAAATATGTATAGAATTTCAGACATGATGGATAGCTAGACAAAATTTCGTGGCATACAGAAATTACCGACATGGTACGTAAATTACATCCACATAAACTAAATAATGGTACATCTGTGCACCGTAGGGCAGTATATCACTGGTGAGCTAAAAGGATGGAGCTCAGCACGTCGCCTCTCTTCTTCCTATGTGCATTCTTTGATGCCTAGTGAGATAGAAGGAGGACAAAAATGAGCCAGTAGATAATGTCCCTCCCTCTCATTATCATCTAACTGATTAGGATTCAAGAGAAGTCTGTCCTGAAATCAGGTAACTCTACAGCTGTCTCCAGCAAGTTGTTTTTTGCCTCTCTCTGAATTTGCTGCTGCCAGGAGACTGCTTTAGGTAGCCCAGCAGCCTGGCCTGGCGTGCTAAATCCTCTGCTCCTGCAGAGTTTCTCGGCAGGCTCCTGTGTGCTGTCACAGTTGAGTCCTATCCACTTCTGACATTTTAAGTGATGATCGTAATATGTATTTCTGCAAAGTGTTTAAGAGCGTGTTTCCTTACCTGTGGAAACACAGTAATATTTTATCACCTGCTTCGCAGGAAAAGGGGCCAAAGAATAACAGTCTTTAATATTTTCATGTTTCCTCTGCTACTGTTTATTTTCCTGTGTGATGCCTGACTAAAATGTTTGTTTTATGTAGTCGGACAACTCACCTTACCAAGACAGCACTTAAGCTGACGGAAAAACCTCACATCTGCTTTATTCTCTCTGTGAGTGAACTAAGCTTTTCCTTATTTTAGAGTAGGATGCTCATATTAAATTACTGGAGGAAGGCAATGACTTTTATGTATTTATAGTCCTATTTATTTTTAAAGTCAATCTGCTTCATAATTTACCCCATTTCCAAAAGAAAGAAAGAAAGAAAGATGTTTAATGAGGACTTTTATTACTTGAAAAAGCTTTTACTTTCCTGTGAAAGCCTTATGAAAATAATAGTAATAATGTGGAAATTTCTCATTGGGTTTATTTCTGTTAATTATTCCTCTTTTTCTTCTTGGGGGAAAACCCAACATAAAAAGCTCCCATCATAAATATTACTCATAAGGCGTGAATGTTTTGATAGCAGAACTGCTGATCATTTCCATGAAATGTGAGGCACAGTTGGGATTTGGTTGGGGAAGGGGAGATTGTTTATTCACCCCTGGTGAGGTTTCATCCCCAGGGACATGATTTACTCCCACAAATTCACAACAAGTCTAATGATGTGTTGCAAATGGCATAAAAATGGAAGAGGTAACATCAACAAAGAGAAAGGATGTTAAAAATAAGTATATGCCAGTTAAGTGCTACCAGCTATAGTTGCTTTGTGTTAGCCTGTGCCAAGCAGTCATCTGCAAATTGGCACTTTATTTTCCCTGAGCCCAAGACAAAGCCCCCTGAATTCAGGGGAAGGACTCCCTCCTGCAGTAGGCTCATGCCTTTTGTCTCAGAGGTATCTATCTAAATTCCCCCAGGAAATATCTGGAGTAGAGCTCCTGGCTCTGTCATGACTTGTGTTTACTGCTTGGGAATTTAGCTTGATTCATCGAAGTCCTTCATCGAAGTCCTTCATCGTGCAATACCAGCAAAGCACTTAAACATATGCCAAAACCATACCCATGGGTAAACTCTAGACATTTGTGTCTTGGAATAAGGTTTTTTTTTTGGAAAATGACATTTACAAACCTGCTAACTAATGCAGCACCTGCCATTCCATGTGCCTGAAGGGGACACTGGTTTGCATGTAATTGTTGCAGTAGCTGCTGCTTCTTGTCATGAGAACGTCCACCAGCACTCACTAATTCTTTAATGTGACAATATTGACAAGGAGAAAATGCCTACAGCAAACCCAGTGGCTCAGGAGATGGCTTGCTGATTAGTGTAGTGGTTAGGTGTATTTAAAATGAGCTTTACAAACAGTGGTTTATGTTTAATGAAGTATAAAGTTCACCTTTCATACTGATCAAAGCCATTCCAGTTGAGAGGAAGTTCACCTTGTTCAAAAGATGGGTGAAGTTGCTGAACTTCCTGAGGCTTCCTCAAGACAGAGTCAGTGTCAGGTCCCACTCCAGAAGAGCACTTAAACTGACCTACGTGTAGCTCCTCACCTGCATAAACCCTTGTCTAGTAGAGCAAAGTGATCCCAGTGGAGCTTAGGCAGGAACCACAGTGTGGAGGTGCTGAATTGCTACAATGCCCACCATGACCATCCCCTGTGGACTGAGCGCCACCTACACCAGGCCCTTCTGTGCCCTCTTGCAGTGTGAAAGCAGACATTTTCCATGACCAGAAGTCCCTGCCCTGGTAGAAATCCTATCAGCACAGCCGTCTGCCACAGTTTTTGGAGCTTAAACTGGAGATGAATTTTTCTACCTAAGGGATAGTTCTGTCATTTGAAGATGATGGGAGTTGTTCCAAAGTAACTTAGATCAGGATTAAGTCCACAGACATTTCAGTTTCCATCACACACCCCACTTCACCTGCACATGCTTCATCACACAAAGTAAATGAGTGTTTTTCACACTCCTCAACAAAGCATCTATTGTTTGTAAAGCACCTGGATGTAATTGTTGGATAACTTTTTATTTTTGCCTTTAGCCTCCGCTGTGTTTTCTCAAGCACAGCTGACTGATTTTCTTCTATAGTTCTAATCTTCCAGCAACTGTAGTACCAAGCAGATTGGAGAACCCCATCCGTAACAATTGCAGCTATTTCTGCCTATTGCTGTTGATCCTGGTTATACGTTAACTGGTATGTTTTCATTCTAAATTCAAGTATAAACTTAAGCAGACCCCAAAGTCAATGTTTGCATCTCGTAAACCTCTAAACATCAACATTTTATCTAATGTGTGTGTGCATGTGTGGAAGCACATGTTCCTGCATTAGTCATCCTTGGTACAAAGCAGTTCCTTCTGTTTGATGTTTTAAACAATAAGTTATACGATATTTCCAAGATTGCTGTTGGCAATAATTACCGGTAGAAAATATGTTTTCCCCATAGGAAATTACAGTGCTGTTTGGTATTATTAGTTCTTGCCACTGTTTTCTGACTCTTTCTGAGGAATGACAGAGATTGCTTCCTCAAGAGCAAAGGATAAACTAGAAAGAAAACTAATGTTACACTCCACTGAAGAACTTCAAATTAAGACAGGGCAACTTACCAGGAAAAAAGTGACCAGATAGTAATACATTTCCTGATGGAAACTTATTTTCAAAAATTCAATCTACTTTTTGTAGGGCATTTCAATTCAAATGAAGAATTTATTCTTCACTTTGCAATTTAAGCAACTTTGCTTTGGAGCTTAGAGGAATTTTGAGAGAGTTGTATTGGAGCATGTCAAAGTACAGATGAGCTCTGCTGCACACGAAAATCATGGAGTCACAGCATGGTTTGGGTTGGAAAGGACCTTAAAGATTATCTTATTACAACCCCCTCCCATGGGCAAGGACACCTTCCACTAGACCAGGGTGCTCAAAGCCCTATGCAACCTGGCCTTCAACCCTTCCAGGGATGGGACATCCACCACTTCTCTTGGCAACTTGTTCCAGTGTCTCACCACCCTCACAGTAAAGAATTTTTTCCTAATATACAACCTAATCCTGCCCTCATTCAGTTTAAAGCTATTCCCCCTTATCCTACCACTACATGCCCTTGTAAGATGTCCCTCTCCAGCTCTCTTGTAGCCTCTTTAGCCACTGGAAAGTGCTATAAGGTCTCCCTGGAGTCTTCTCCAGGCTGAACAACTCCAACACTCTCAACCTGTCTTCATAGGAGAGTCTTTGGAAATTATCATCCTATTGTAGTCCCTCAGAAGGATAAGCAAAACTGTGTTCATATCTGCAACTCAATGTTGAGCAGTCGTGGATTTAGAAATAAACTGTAAAATCAGTGGAATAGAAATTATGTTTTTTCTGGTGGCCTGAATAGCCTCTGAAGCCAACTCTTGACTGGGACCTTTAGCACTCCCACACAGCATAACTCATTCTTAGAGGCAAAAAATCCAATCTGTCACTCAGTTAGGACTCTTCCCTTTGACTGCAATGACCAGCAAATAATTAATTTAAATTGTATATTGTCCAGTTTAACTTTACGGAGGCCAGGAATGGGGCTTTAGAGTTGACAGTGTTTTGCATATTTTAAAATACTTCTCAAACATTTTGTAATAACAGGTTATTGTGAAATTATCCTGCTGCCAGGATTTACTAAGGGAGGCATAAGTGAAGTGTTCTGGAAGAAGGAGACTAAGAATTTGTGGAGGTTCTGTGGGATACCCTTGTGTGACAGAAGAAAGGATCACTTCAGGCTTTTCTGTGTGCAGTACTGCTGGTACCTGACAAAATGTGTCCCCAGTCTCTACTGCAGTCCTTAGCCAACACAAGCAAGAGTCTAAAGTAATAGCAGTAATAGCAATTAAATGGCAAATGGTGAAAAAGCCGAGGAGTTCTGTGAAAAATTTGACAGTAAATTACAGTTTTTAAGGCAGAGCATCAGAACTGTCCTGGGAAGCTGCAGTGTCAACACAGGAAAGAAAGATGTATGGAAATAGAGAGAGTGAGAAACTAATGACAGGGTAATGAGGCTGCTTGTTTTTCACAGAACATAAGACATGGCTGTTAAAACCACTGTTTTAGGTTCCTCAAAAGAATATTTGCAAGTAAGCACAGGTGTACAGAAGTTGGAGCACTTTCAATCAAGACCAATGTCATGGGAGCTTTGGCTTCCTTAACCATAAAAAAGTGATTAACATTGAAACATTTGGTAAAGAAGGCTTGATGATGAGTTTAAGGGGACAGATAAAAAAGTCCTCTATATCACTGTGGCCAAATTTGCACTCATGAAGGGTCTAAAATTAAAGTAGAGAAAGAAATTCATTAGAGACCAAGGACTACTGGCAGGAAGATGGTAGATGAGGTAGGTGATGTGTAGATAATGTAAATTTCAAAAGTATGGAAAATAAAGTTCTGTTACAAGCCTTTAAAAATCATCACAATTATAAGTTAGTTGTCTTAACAGACACAGGTGAAAGAACTGAGAAAAACTGGAATATGTATATGAATATGAAGGGACATAACAAGCTTGGGAAAGGAGAGCAGGGAGACCTATTGAATATTATGCCCATCAAAAATTCTGAGCTATCCAAAGTGCAGTATGTAGTGTACTTGATGCTTGTAGAGGAAGGAATCCAGCAACATACAGACTGTTCAGCTAGTTCTCAGAATGTATTGAATAAAGCAGAGAATTGGCAGAGAGTATGTGGCAGTTTGATACAAAGAATTTGAAGATGGAAGGCATGTTGGCTGCATATTTTCACAAAAGGGTGACACCTGTGCTAGAACAGAAATACTTAACATGTTTACAGCATAGAACTCTATTCATTCACTAATCCCCTTAAAATCCTGCCATAGTCAGTGGAGAAATATATAGGTAACAGTTATCTAATCTGTCTAGGTCAATACTTTAGGATGAGATGAACTGTGTACTTTTTACTGACTGTGAAGGAAGAAGAATTAAGCTTTAGATATCCACATTTAATCAGGTGAATCCCATGACAGATATGAAGAAATTATGAACTTCAAGGCAAAAAAATAAATAAAATACAGTTATTTAGACTGAACAAGGGACAACTGGAGGACATGGTAAAAATTTTCAAGTAAAGGACAATAATTTAATTCATGTGTCCATGGTAGATAAGGTAAGGTGTAATGGAGTACATTGCAACAAAAATGATTCAGATTAGATTTTAGTTAATGTTGCAAGTGGAACTCTAGATGGCATTCCCTATGAAGAAAATGAACCTTTCATAATCTGTGCTTCCCAATGACAGGATGCATAAGTATATGCTGAAAATAACATGGTATCGTTGATTGTCCTTAAGACAAAAACACCATTGGAGATCCCTTCCAGCCCTGTAATTTCATACACACTAATTAAAGATACCCTGAATTTCAGAACTCTAATGAGGGACACTTTACTGTAGAAGAACCAAAGAAAACAGATAAACAGGAGCAACACAGAATGATTGAGGAATCCAAAATATAGGCAAAAAATGTCAGACATTAGTTAAAAGCAAATCTGAAAATGTGGTCTGACTGAATGTCTGAATGAACCTGAATTCTGCAAGTTGAATGCAGGATATAGAAATGTTATAGTAGGACCTGCAAAGAATGCTAGGTTACCTCTAGAAATCAGCTGAATGAATACAGGACTTGTGGTAGCACTGAAGTATGATATCCACACTGTTTAATCATTAATGAATTTTCTGGTATGGTTTTAGCCTTCTCCACTTAGCATTCTCCTAGTATTCAGGCACGGGTCAGGAGTTGGCACTGCCATGCATCTTCCCCATAAGCACTTTGAGTAGAGGAAAAATCTAATTTTGTGAAAACGGGTCACTGTATTCCAGTTGGCCTTGGGGCCACAGAGGAGTTCCTGGCTTCATTTCCTACAATGGTGCAGATATAACCTGTATTTATACCTGCAAAAGCAGCAACAGTTTGATTGTTGGAGAGCAATTGTGAGGAAACAAGACAGTGGAAATTTGACTTCACAGTTGTCAAAGCAGAAGCTGAGAAACTGATAAGTCAAAGCAAAAGATGGTGCATTTAATGTTGGAAAGGGCGTAAGATAGACTGGGAAATACCTTTTTACAAAGGTATTGATCAGTGAAGAGACGAAAGGCTTTCAAAAGCAGGCCGGTGTGGAAACATGTGTGGCAGTTATGGAATAAGAGCAGATTGTTCCATAGCCAATGAATACTTGATGATGATACAGTGAAAGGCACCATCATTTTCCAAACCATCAAGCAAGCCATCAAGGCAATCATTTGCCAAACCGTCAGTCCATGCCAGGAAAAGCTATACTATGCCCTGGGTTTGAAAGCAAACCTTTAAGTCTCTAACATCAGAGAAGGAAAACTAATAAAGAGCTTTGCTCAGACTTTTATGTAAGAAATGTGTAATAAATAAGCAAGTTGTAGCCACTCTTCAGGTTTTTTTACCTGAGTCTAGTAGAACTTGTGACTCTGTTAATACAGTCCTAATCGAGCAGGTTATTTTCTTAGAGATGGTGGCAAATATTGCTGAAAAATTACTTCAAAAGTGGATGAATGTGATCATTATCATACTGAGAAATACTATTGACTCACACAGGAGCTAATATCTGGAAATGAGATCCAAAGTTAATCTTGTCCAATCTCTCTTTTCCAACAATAGTCAGAACAAAATGCTTCCAAGAAATAGGCAAAAAAACTGCAATAGAAAAGTCTGCCAGTTAGTAAAAAGACATGGTTCTTAGAGGTAAAGGTTTAAAGGCCTGAGGCTTTTACAGTGCTATGTAGCTCTAAATTGCAGTTGTAGTTTGTTAAGAGAATTTTAAATGTTTCTTGACTTCCAGTGTCTTTGTCTGCACTTGCTAATTTCTTGGCCCTGAGAGGCCCTTACTATCATGGGCTGTATCCTATGTGGTGTAAAATGAAATTCCTTTTACAAGTTGTGATTAGTTCTACCTCTTAATATTCCTCTGTATTACAAATTATTTGCAAAAGATTTTAAATACTAAAGGGATCTCTTCTGGACCTGGTTGCATTTCAGATTTTTGTTTTTTAATCATAGTGAGCTGTGTTTTATTAAAAGCCTCAAACACAAGGGAGGACAGAGACCAGATGGAAAATGTTGTTTGAAAAATAGATGAATTAACTAAGTAACATTAAACCTGTAAAAATAAAGCTGATGGAATACATAAAAATTTTTTAAAAAAGTATCTAAAGCGGAGGTTCTCTACAGATGGGGAAGAGAATCAAGGGAGCCAGAAGAAGCAGATGGGTGAGGGCAGCCAGGAGGGGTGATAAAACTTGCCCTGCTGCAGGGTCTCAGAATACCCTAGAGAAGTACAGAGAATACCCACAACCTGCACCACAGTCACCAGGGGATCACTGCTCTCTTACAAACCCCCTCCAGTTTTAGCTAAAGAAAGTTTATTCATTTCTTGGAAAAAAGGACAATACCTTAGTACGTGTGACCTTTGTCAAACAGCTGAGAAGTCTCTCCACCCTCTATTCGTCTGCCCAAGGGGTTGGTTGGTATGAGTAGCAGCAACAGCCTTGCATTTGGGAAACATGATGAAGTCAGGGCCGTGGTTGTCTTCTTTTCCTCTGAATTTGTTCACTCTAGTAACTCTTATAGTATGTTCTTCCAAGGCTGATGCTGCTGAAACTGTATTATCTGGACCTTGAAGTAAAAATTTGGCTTTGTGTTTCTCCCTGTACCCATTCCAGAGCATAGCTCCTACTAACTTACAAGATAGAACAATATTTTGTTGCGTGGGACTCAATAAATTTACACCTACAGCCACAATCTTGTTGACAGAGTCAACATAATCTGACGCCAACAGCAGTGGGGAAATGAAGTGAGTAACCCTTTGTAGCCTTATGTTTATTTTAGTCTGGTGAACAAGCTATTAAAGAATGTGCGTGTGCATCCATTAAAGTGTCTAGATTGTGGCTATCTTCACAACCACTCATTTTTGTTGGAAAAGGAACTATTCTGATGATTTCCTGAAATTCATTAGCCAATGAAGTTGAAAAGGTTTTTTTTTCCTTTGTTATTGTCTCTTGTTTCATTAGTATGGCATCTCTTTCTGTCTATTCTTTCTATCACAGTAACTTCATCTCCTTAGGCCAGCAAAGAACATAGTATCATTTTGATGTAATTAAGATGTAGACTACAGAGCAAACCCACACGGAATGAGCTTCAGTCATGGCACCACAACACAGAGCTGATTTTCAAATTGATCAAGGGCATGTATATCTCTCAAAGTTTATCAGGGTTAAGTCAGAAATACATAACTTTCTTTTATATTTTACAGATATGTGCACCATATGTAAGTAATTTTTTTCAAGATTTCATTACATGCAGAGAAAATTCCAACTCATTTTGGCTTTCCACAGACAACATAATGTGATCCTTCAGTTTTTAGTGTGAGTTTACAATTAATCTAGCCCTAATCTAATCTTTTTCTTGAAAATAAGAAAACAAATCATCTTTGGATATTCAATAATCAAGCAAGAAATTTGAAGACTTGAGGAAAAACACATATTTAAGTCCAAGTACAGGAAACCTCTGTATTGCTTCAAGAATCAAGTATAAAGTTTATCTGTCCTGAGTTAGAAATATGTTTCTTCCCTGAAATCTGCACAGCTTTCCAAGTTCCAACATAGATCTGTTGATGTCCATGGAATAAAATGACAACATTCTGGTTTAAAATATAGTTCTAAAATCTTTGGAAAAATAATAATTATAATGCTAGACGTGTATTTCTTCAAAATCAGGAAATTTTCTGTTTCACACGTTATTTGCTTGGCTGCATTGTGGCTGTATCACTGTGTTTGAAGTTCAGCTCAATAGATACAGGTATTCATCTAACAACTGGCTGCTTGAATTGGTGGCTAAATAACCCTAAGCACTGAAAAGCTTGATTGATTTCAGTCATTATTGTTTGTGAAAACTAATAATTTAGCTGAAGGATATTAAGTCCTTGCTGTGACACTTTGGGTTAAAGAGCTACCAATGATATAAAGCAGTCTTTTCTTTTCTGGATCCTTGATTTGAGCCCAATCGGGGTTCCTCTATCACAAAACCCCCACAAATAAATCTAACACATTTTGGCACAGTTTGTCGTCTCTGCTTAGCAAATATATGAGACTAAACTGACACTGATCCTTAATCACCTTTAATCCATGGAAAGGGAATGATCCTACCGGGGCAGGAAAAAGGTCATTGCCAGGATCATGGGGAGAAGCTAAGTTGGCAGTAAATTTCATAAACCTGACCTGGGAATAAATGAGGGGCTTCTATATTCAAAGTAACCTGTATGTAAAAGATCTGCATATAAAAAGTTACGATATTTTATGAAGATATTTATATGTTTAAAGCACAATAAACATAGTATTTGTCTTTTTAAACTTTTATTTCACTTTTAAGCTCTAAGGCCTAATTGTTTATGATACTTATATAATTAACTATAGATTTTTTTGTTATTAAACTCTGATGACCTGGTTATGAATTACAAAGGGTATCAGCAAAACTTGAGATGGAATAGGACGTAATAAAAACGCTTTGGGGTTCTACAGCTGTCACGAGGTACATTGACCAGTTTCTGTAGGTTTGCAACCACTTTTTTTTGTTCCCTTGTTTTTTGAGAAATACTTTTCCTTTCCTAGTTGTTGTGTGAAAAACCCACATGAAGGAATAGTTACAAAGACCATGACACTGCAAAGATTCGTGTTATAAGCTTCATTTTCTGTACTTTGGATTATCCCACTGACCCAGGCTGACTCATAATGCATCAGTCCAGTATATGCATAAATACAGATTTGAAGAAATGGATTTACACCATGAAAATTAACTGTCTAAAGCCAATTTCAGTGGTCTTTGTTCTTAAACCAGATAAACAAATTGAATAAGTGAATATATGTTTACAGGGAAAGCTGAAGAGCTTCTGTGTGTTCCTTTCTTAGAAATTCTAGGCTGGTTCAAGACCAGATCTTTAGGAGCCTGTTTCCTAGATGGGAATTGAGTGCACAGATGTACTGGGCTTTTGCATTACAAGGAAAGGATGAGAAAAAAAATAAACTTTCTTCCTTTCTTCCACAGTCTTTTCAGGAGATAACTGCATTTTATATACCTTCAGTGGGTAGAGATGGCTTCATAATTCAAGTCTCGGTGAGGCAGGATTTAGGATTCAGCTCCATCCTTGATATTGCAAACTGTCCTTGCTAAGTAAAGTGCTTCCAAGCCACTGTGGGTCTCCAACTGGAGTTCTGAAGGACTCACATTCATGTCCCTGAGAACTCCTTTCTCATTTTGGGGTCTGAACATCCAAGTTACCTAAAGTATGTGGTGTTCATCTCATTCACACATCCCATTGTAACTGTGCTGTGGTGGGGTTCTTCAGACACTGAATGTTGTCATGATTTATCACTGGTTAAGTCCCTCCTTTGGCAAACAGGTAGAACTGACTTGGTTTCAGTAGGAAGCTGTACCAAGTGCACAACTTTTTATAAAGCTCATGCAACCTATGGCAGGAGCAACTCATTTCAGTTGAACCAATTACCACTTAGGGACTGATGGAAGACACACCTATTTCAAACTACAGGACAGTTCTGATCCTTCAAATATTTAACACTGTCACTTCAAGCATTCCTGCTGAAAGCAAAGAGGCAGCACATCATATAAGGGGGGGGGGTGTGCACAGTATTGTGTCCTCCAAACATTTTGTGTTGGCTTCACTAAGCCAGTTCAGAGAAAAATTTTAAGTTCAACAGGCACAGTATTGTCACAGTCATGTCTTGATTTTAGGTACATACAGGTACTTACAGTCTACAAAACACACTTTTTTGACAAAGCAGCCTGAAGCATGTTTTTAAAATGAGGAAACTGAGACAGAGATTTTGTAATTTACACAGGGTCTCAGAGGATTTCAGTGATAGTTCAGAAAAATTCCAGGCCTCCTGACCCTTCATCCCCCAGTCTTACCTTTCACATGTAATGATTTTCCAGAATACTAATTTCAGTCTCCTTTTGCCTTTACTAAACCCCAGATATTTCTCTCTTCAATGAGTAGTGAGATACACTGGTGAATGCCAAACAGATTAAAGCTACATCTCACCCTAAGTCAGTGTGGACACTGAGGTCACAACTCTAATACAGCTTCCACACAGCCTATTGTTTGCATTCCCAATGTTTGCATTTTGAGCCAGGGTCCTGCAGATTTCTGGATGTGCTTTATTTTGTGCAGTGACTAGTCCTGCAGATTTCGGTGAGACAACTTCATTACTCAGGAAGTTCAGCATGTGGACTCTAAGTTGCATTTTATATTCTACTTGAAATCATGACAACGCCACCTAATATTTTTTCCAGGACTCTTGATAATGATTCTCAGAATCTTTAGAGATTTTCAGCTAAACCAGGCATTGGCATGGGTTGGAAATCTTTCCAGAGATTGTAACACCAGGTAGCAAGCACTGAGAAGGTGATCTCACAGGACAAAGCCTAGGGAAAGATCTCAGAGGTCATTCATTATCTAAGTCTTAGCTTCTGGTTGTACCCAGTTCACAGCCTGATTTTCAGAGCTGCTGAAAAGCTCAAAGTAACAGTCCCTGAGAGCCTTTGAGATGACTTTCTAATTGCGCACAGAAAAAGTAAGTAAATTCTTCTGAGTTATTTCCTTAGAAAAAGCAGCTTGGTATTCATGAAATAGGGAAACAGAACAAGTTTTTTTTGAAAAGGAAAGAACTAAATATTCAAAAAATGCCAAGGTTAGCAGGGTATAGCATTAGGAAATAGCAGAGAGATTTCTCCCTGAACTTGTGACTTAGCTTTTGAGAAAAATAGCTTTTCTGAAGAAGCCCAGATTGGCATTCCACAGCAGCAAGAGAGAAGGTTACTGTTCCTGCTTTATAATGGTATCTCTTTCAATATAGCTTTCCACAGACATTAAACTTCTTACAGTATAATGTGGATTAGAGGGAAGCAGTGGATTTAGGCTATTTTGACCTTAATAAAGATTTTTACAGTGTCTCCCTATTATGTTCTTATAACAAAGTTTGGGAAATATGACATACCTGCAGCAACTACTAGACAGATGTGTGACTGTGGAAAATGGGATTCAGGAGGATTTTTGAAACTTGAAAGATGTAACTAGAAGAGTTTTGTAACAGTTTTATCTTCAGTTCTTTAGTATTCAGTAGTTGTGTTAGGGATGTGACTGGTGGAACACAGCATGTGTTTGCAGAGGTTACAGATGGCACTGTGCTAGAAGGTGCTGCAGATATGCTGGAGAGGAACAGGATCAAAGTGACCTTCACAAGCTAAGAAAAGTGTTTGGGGGACAAGGAGAGGAGAATGCTGTCATTCCTTAAAGAGACAAGTTGTTCTGTACATAAATTACGTACAAGAATGGTAAATTACTGGTTAAGCAATAATTCTGCAGGAAAAAGTCCTGGGAATATCATGGCTCACAAGTTGATATGGGTTAACCTGTCATGCTGTAAAGTGAGACATGATTTTCATACATATGAAGAGGTCCTAACATTAATTATAGTAACTGCATTTGCAATTAGAGGAGCTCAGGGCAACATGCTTAATGTGAGTGCATCAAATACCTATGTGCATCAGTTTCCTGTGGCAGCAAGGTTCATAGTTAATTGCATATGACATTGAAAAGTACTTCCTTTTATTGTTTTGTATTTAAATATATTGTGCTGTAAGAGAGGGAAAACCAGTGCATCCTGAAGTATCACAAACATGATGACAATGACACATCTTTAATTGTACTTCTTTGTTTTCACCACCATTCTCGGTTTTGCAGTGTCCTGCAGAGGTTGTGACTCTCAGCACACAGCATATACAGCTCTTCAGGTGTGGGCATGTTGTGTGATTTCTATACTGGTACTACAGAATTCTCCTTCTACTATATATGAATATAATAAATGCTTTGATTCGAATATTGAGTTAATGTGGACAGTGAACAGAAGTCATCTTAAGGGTCTCTGGTTTCTGATTCCATTCTTTACATTAAGCTTGTAATGGAAAAAAATGCTCTGATTTTTTTTTTCTGCCTGTATCTTACTTACCTTTTCTATAATTTAAATTTCTTTTACTAGTGCATTGATTTTATTTCTTTCTCCTCTTGGGGTCTCTCACATTCTCCCTGCTGGTTCCTCACAAACTGACTAGTATTGTGTCCTGTGCAAATGCTATCAATAAACCACTTATCCATTGACAAGATCATTAAGAAAAAAGTTACCAATTATTTCATTATGAAGCTGGACTAGAATTTTAAGCCAGGATTTATTCCACCTGCATTTTTAGGCACTTAAGTTTAAGTCTAAAGGTCTTATCACTAAAAAGAGTTTTCTTGAGAGTTGATTTAATCTATCCCAAAAATGATCAGTTTGCCAGGTGTGTTCAATAATTATTAGATATTTTAAAATAAAAATCTAAATTATATTATTTTATTATTATTTATTTATCTTTTATTATTATAAATTGGGAGGGGTATAAAATTGTGATGAATCTAGACCTTATTCTTTGCTGTTATAAAAACCAGATTATCTATTCTAATCCTAATCTTTTTTCTTTGCTTCCAGACTCCTTCTTAACACATTGCAACCTTTCATTTTACAGCTGTTTAGTTCCAGCCAAAGTTTATTGTGTGATGTGTAAGAGAGAGCTTTTAGATGACCTGTAATTTTTGTCATCTGGTTGTGCTTACTGAAGAACTTATAGATCATTAAAATGTTATTGTCCTTTATAAAATCAGTAGCAATTAGACAGGACAGTATTTTCTACTCCCCAAGCTACAGGACAGGGTGATTCTTGCATAGCAAGATAGTTACCAACTCAGTAATTCTCTATTTAAGGTTCTTAATACTCCTAAATATACCCTGATATGTTCTATATTCTCCACTGATGCTGCTTCTTGATACCTCACTACTCAAATAGAAATTGTTATTGTCAGAAAAAGAATAGAGAGAGCAGAAATCTCCTGAATGTATCGAATAAGAAAGTTGGGTGCCAGAGAGGAAAGTAATTTACCTTCCAAACAGCGTAATTATCTTCTTTAGCTTCTTCTTTAGCTGTACAAATTCTGTTGTAGGGCTCTTGTTTCTGATATACCTAAGGAATATTTTATTGTTTGTTTTTAAATCTTTTAATGTTTGTTCTTGGAAACCTACTTTTGCTCTTTGCAATTTCCTCTTACTTAACGCCTGCTGAAGTTTAAGTTCTTGTTTATTGGTTTCCCTAGGATCATGTTTCCAAAATTTGAAGGACTTTTTTTTTTGGTTGAAATAGACTCTTGAACCTTCCCATTCATCCGGTTTAGCTTAATCCTGTCTTCCTGGTTCCCTTTCTTGCACAATACTCAAGCCTTCAAAGTACTGCCCTTATTGCCTTTGCTGTCTTATTCGTTTACTATTAGGATCTCTATGACTAATCTAAGTTTACTAAGTGTGTGAATTCCACTTCATTTCTTATTGTTGACTGAAAAAAAGCACAAGCACCTCAGAAATATGAGCAAACCCCACCAAGAACAGGAGATAGGACAGAGGAACCAGTAAGATGGGAGAAAGGGAGCAGGGGAGTACTTACTATTCCCACTGTATGACTGAACTGGGAGTGGAGAGCTGCCTGCAGAATCCCAGTGGTGTTGAATGAACTGGTATTTGTCAGGTTCTCCACTGATGACCACCAGTATTTTCATCCCTGCCAACCATCCACTGTTGGTGCTGCAGATAATGCAGAATTTCTGACTGCAGGTGCAGTAAGAAATAGTGACCTACTAACAACAACCTTATTCTGGACTGGAAAGTAGAAAACTTGACATACTAAAATCCCCATATAAGGGGTTTTGTACAAGTCCTATTGCCAAATCCAGGCTTGTGCACTTAGTGCTTTGTGAAATCTTGTAAATCCATAGTGAGCCACATGCACCTGAAGGATCAGCACCTCAGGTAGAAAGGGCTGCTCTCCATGTCCTGCCTTCTGATACAGAGCAGGGCTTTTGATAGACAGATCAGACAGATTCAGTTATAAGTAGGACTTTTGAGCACTAAAGTCATGTTTATAACATTAGAAACAGGAATCAATCTGAAATTAATTAAATACCTATGGACTTTCTTGTAGAATTACCGAGTGGTTTGGATTGGAAGGGATCTTAAAGATCATTCAGTTCCAGCCTCCGTACCATGGGCAGGGACACCTTCCACTAGACCAAGTTGCTCAAAGCCCCATCCAACTTGGCCTGGAACACTTCCAGGGTTTGGGCATCTACAGCTTCTCTGTGCAACCTGTGCCAGTGCCTTACCACCTTCACAGTAAAGAATTACTTCCTTCCTTATATCTAGTATAAACCTGCCCTCTTTCAGCCTAAGGCCATTCCCCTGTGTCCTATCCCTCCATGCACTTTTGAAAAGTCCCTCTCCAGCTTTCTTGTAGCCCCTTTAGGTACTGAAAGGTGCTGTAAGGTCTCCCTGAATCCTTCTCTTCTCCAGGCTGAACAGCCTCAACTCTCTCAACCTGTCTTCATAGAAGTGCTCCAACCCTTTGATCAATTTAGTGACTCTGCTGTGGACTTGTGCCAGTTGCCTTTCATATCTCTCAATTAAGGTTTTCCTAGACAATTTTTGAAGGTGCATTCTAAAATGTGTGTATTATGCACCAGTGTTTGGGACTGAATTAAGAAGACAACCACCAATCAGGATATGAACTCAACAATGCTGTAGATGCAGACTTTTGCCAGCTTCACCAAGGGATTAGATGATCAGGTTGCTAGACACAAAACTACACAGAGAACCCTTTGCCCAGCAGAGTAGGATAGGACCAGTAAATTTTCTGGATTGTCTGTGTGATGTCACATCTGCATCCCTTTCATCTTGCCTAGGAAAGGAAGAACTTGAATTAGGTGTGTTGAATGTTTAATTGAAGAAGACAGAGCTCTGCAGGTATAGAACTGAATTACATCTTCTTTGGCTGACTCAGAAGTAGATACTACTTTCTAGGAATTTTTTTTTTACTTGAGAGCACTGGCTTTGTCTTTTAACATTCTATCTCCAGCGTCATCACTCATCTCTCCGGTGGCATTCTGCTTCCTTAGAGTAGTGCTGGAATTCAGCCAACTCATGTTTTGGTCGTGACCAAAGACCTGTGTGATTACCATTTCCTCCCCTATCTCACAGTATGAGAATGTATTACTCCTGTCTCAAAGCAGCATCGGATCCAACACTGTCATTAACTACTTGTGCACAAAACTCCATTGCTTCAGATTTTAAAAACAGCCAGTCTTTCCATTTTCTCCTGTATTTCAAGACAAGATTTAGTGTTTTAAAATACTTTCAGTCATTCTAGGACCTGGAAATTGAAATGCTTTAAGGTAATTTAGCCACTCAGTGTCTTCCATTGGTTTTGCAAACTGCTGAGAAAGAGATTATTGTAATTCATTTTCATTTCACATACAGGTTATGTCTCTGTGATCCATAAGCACAGAGGCTTCATACTGTGAGGTCAGGAGAGGTTTGGCTATCTTATTAGCCCTGTAAGCTCACTGAGCAGGAAAATGAAGTGCTAATTCTTTGGCTAGCTTAACATTTCTTCAGTACAGCACTGATGTCAGAAATGGATAGCCCTTATTAAAACACCCTTTGGAGATGCAACACTGATGGTCATGTAGCAACTCTGGGTTCTGCAGTTGAATACATGAGGTTTGTTCTACAGCAGAACTCATAATCTAACAGTGCTTGTTCAAAGCCAGGTCTTGCAGTGTACATTCAGCTTCTGCAGGTTCTGTTGTAACAGAAGCTAGGCAAGGTGGACACAGTGTGATCCTTCTGTGTCAAAATGTTTAAATTTCTGAATATTTAAGCATCCAGACAAACCAACTCACTTTTCAGAGGTGCTAAGTTCCTATTGCTGTCTAATATACATGAGAAATGCCAGAACTCAACACCTCATAAAATGAATTAGGTGTCCAAATGTTAGACTTAATTATTTATGTCTCTGAGACAGTATCTTGCAGACCAACTCACAATAAATTGGACTGAGCCATTTTTAATACTATACATTCCAGAAAGGTAAGACTTATACATTTGGTGTCCAGTCTTACCTCAGCAGGTACCTTCAATATTATGCAGGACTGCAGTTTCCAATGATATTTGTAGTTGCCATTGTTTTTATTATATGTTATGTTGAATATTTGAATGACTTGCATGTTGAGATGTCAATAATGTAATCATCTATTGATTAGTAATGCCTTTTATTGTATGCTTTGTATTTAAAAGCCCACTTTTGTAAACACTTCATGGATGATTTATCATGCTTACCTTTACCTTTCTAGAAGCGTGTAGGGAAAGCTGGTCATCAGAGATCCTTCTCTGGTTAGGAGAGAGAGTCATCACCATTGGCTGATTCATAAATCTGTAAGGGTAGAGTTATATTCCAAAGATGTCTCCCTTTCCATTAATTATGGAATTAATTAATAAGAGGTGACTTAATTTAGTCTGTATGGCTTTTTACTTACTTGGTTAGGTGAAATAATTCTGCTCTTTCTGTCAGTGGGATTCTTTTCCATGGGATTGTAGAAACAGTGACTGCTATGGTTGCTCTGCTTTTTTTCAGGGTTGGGCCCATCTTGTTTTTCCTAAAAGATTTGCTGTATACTTACACTATCGCATGTTTCTTTTTCTACAGCCAACATCTTGTACATGGCAAGCCAAGAAATGATGAAGGTGGTGGAGAGAGACAGTACAACCATAAAACAAAATTTAAAGAAGGTAACTATTTAATCCTCAGAGTTTTCACAGGAAGCCCACAGGCATGAGGAGATGATACATCCAGTTATATTTGTGCAAAGCCAGAATTTCTGGAGGCTTGATTCTGCCTTTTTGGGAGTGACATTCCATTTACTTTGGAGAAGGGGTCACTGGTCCTTAAAATGTCTTGATCCACACCTTTGTAATTGCAGCCTTCACCACTATCAGATGTTCCAAACCATCTGGTATGTTTGCCTTTGTGGAGGACAAACAGCCTGTGTTCTGGTTGAGCCTGAGATGTGGTTCCCAGTGAGGCCTGGGTTCTGATCAGACAGGCAGATGGCCAGCCAGGAAATGAGTGCAGGCTGATGGACCAAATCCCTTGACTTTGCTGCTGAACAGGTCAAGAAGAACATCTCTGTTGTGGGGTGTCAGTTAATACCACAGGGTTCTGCAGCCTCAATTTTTCCGTGGTGTCAAAAGATAATAGAGTGGAGTCAGCAAAATTATGGCTCCACAGTTTCAGCCATTGAACTGCAGAGTAAGAGGAATTCCTCAGAGGCCGGAGCTACTACTCTACAGGTAAATTAATTCATTCCAGGGACCTGTCTCCTGCACTGAACTTTCTTGTCTGTATCAATTTATTGTTGAAAGAGATTTTGTAAAGTTTTTGTCTGGACTGACAGTATTTTCCCAGGCACTTCCCAACCATGGTTCAGGGGTTGGCACAGGCAAGGAACTGTTCCTAATTGGAGTTCTGATGTGGTCACCCTGTTTTGGAGGCTGAGATAATTTAATAGTCTGGCCATGGTCAGACAATTCCAGATGGCTCATGAGCCAGAAAACTGTCACATTTAATAAACTTCTATTGGGGTAGCCTCTGTGTGAGTAGATAATCAGTATAACATATTATTCTACTGTGTCCCCTTCCTTCCCTCCATTTTTTTGTATCATCCCTGCCTTTTTACTGGAAGAATGATTTCACCACGTTGCACTGGCAGAGATTTTCGTCAGAGAATGGAATTTTCTGGGACAGAGGTCTTCTGTAAAATTACTTTGTGCCTTTTAAGTAGATATGGTACAAAGTTCATTTAATAAATCAGTCTTTCTTTTTTTGACTAAAAATAGATATTTTTTTTTATTTATCCCCTTTGCCTTCTCCGCACTTTGAAAGGTATGTTCATATTTTAGAGGACTTGAAATAGCACACATGAACAAGGATCCCTACACTGCACCTGGCGTGCCTGGGATTTCACATTTTTGCTGCAGAACACTCACAAAGTTCTCCTTTGAGTGAATGGGGAATCTCTGTGAAAAGACTGAGAGGCTGATCTTGCAGACTGCAAATATTCCCACTGTCTTAAACAGAACTCTTCATGGCTTGATCCAAAGCCCAGTGAATTTAAGGAAAGTGGTTGATTTTACTGACTGAATCACCGAGTGCCAGGGAGCTGGAGGGTCTGCCTGTTCCCTAAGGGAAGGGGAGCCACGGGTGACCCCACACAGACAGTGCCCTCCCTCACCAAGCACGATCCAGTCCCACAGCACCTGAGGAGAGTACAGAAACAGGGTCCTTTGACTGTCCCAGACAAGGCAAAATAATGAACCAGGTCCAGTGTCTCTTCAGAGAATCCAGTCAGGATCAAAAGGGTACGGGGCCAGAGACAGGAGTGGAGACAAGACTACAACATGGGTCCAAAGCCCACCCAGGAGGGATTGCCAAAGACATGAGGTAAGGCAAGGTGCAAGGTGGGAGCTATCTAGGCAACAAACTGTACAGGGTGGATCCACTGTCAATCTATGACTCAGGGCGAGGGCTGGAGGCAGATACTCTACAGTGTAGCCTGAGAGACAGAGACTAAAGGTGAAGGACAGAGCTGGAGACCCCGGAGCCGTAGGCAGGGAGTGTGGGTCAGGTGCCAGGCGAGGCTGGTAGGGTTGTTAGTGCCCTGAAGCTGAGGGTGAGACTGCAAGTCACCCTGTTAGCCAGGATGCAAAAGCAGAGTGAGCAGAAGCAGGACTTCAGGTGCTCGTGAAAATGTTAAATCACAAGCACACTTGTGATTGTTGTGCTCAAAGTTAAGCATAAAAGTTTCATTGGGTGGGGATGGTGGTGGTGGTGACAATCAGCTGCAGCTCCAGTGACTTCAGGTAGTCTATCAGATGCCTCACATTACAAAAAATACTGATTTTGTGTGCTGAATGAAGGCCCATAGCCAACAGTAAGAGTTTGCAGGTGTCCAAGTCTGCTCCATCTGTGCTTTTGTTGACTCTGTCAATCTAAGCATGGCCTTGGCAGGCTGGAACTGTTTTAAACCTGTGTTAACTTTCTTTTATTGATTCTTCTATGTCCTCATACTTTTAAAGTGGCAAACATACTCAAGAAAACAAAAAGCTGAAGTGCGCTTATAAGAGTTGGCAAACTGAAGAAAAAGTAGGTCTAAAAATGCTTCTCTTTTTCATCTCCTGGTAATTTCTGGGAATGTAAGAATTAAGGGAAAAATTTTGAATTGGCATCACGTTAAATTTGAAGAGTATTGACAATAAAAATGGGCTTAACTTATAAAGGTTGGAAGTTTATGAAAACAGGAACTATAGTCCAAGTTGCTATAGAACTGGCAAGCTGTTACTTCAAAAAAATTTATACTGTTTAGTAGTCACTGTGATCATATGGTAAAAGCCAATCTTAACACCTGACTTTGCCAGCTGCTGTGGAATAGAACAGTTATTTCTGGATCTTGTTTGCATTCTGTGATCTGAAGAAGGAGGAAGAAGAGACACAAAATTATTCCAATCTTTCCATACCAGGTTTAACTATAATTGTTACTAGTTAGGGACCAAGAGAAATTTTATCACCAGACCCCAGATTCTTAGTCTAACAATGCTAATTGCTTAGATTTATGTTGAAAGAATGGGAGCTGGAATATTGTTTGGATAATGAAGTAAGGTTTTTCACTTATAATCTTCTAAAGTCAGAAGTCGTGCACATTAAATAGCAGTGGAACTGTATGAGGAGGATGGAGACCTGTCTTCTAACAAAGTAATATATGATAGAGCCTTTAAAACCACTTGTCTGGATCAAGCAGTATGTGAATATACAGGAATTTGAGCTTCATATTTCAGTGACATGGGGGTTGTGATAAACCACAAAATCCAAACAAATAAGGTAGGGGATACTGATATAAGATTTACTTGGCTTTGGTGGTTAATTATTAGCTATTAGATCGTGTCTAAGGCAGCTGAGCTATGTCCTTTCACTGTAATAACACCAACTCCCTTTCCTAACAGAAACTGGAGGCAAAGATACTACTGAACTAGAGGAAGTTTATTGTAATTCCTGCACAAAAGGAAGTGGGTGTAATTCTGTATTCTTAAAAGATGGATCAGCACTGAGCATCATGGAGCTCTTACAAATAGAATTAAAAAAAAAAAAAACTTAAAAGGAACAAGAAAATAGATATGTTGGGCATTCACTAGCATGCCTGGAATGGACAATATTTTCATATAGAGGCTCTCCATAGCACTTAACTTGTTATTGTCTGCATCGTGCCCCATTCATTGCTCTATTTTATGACAGCCTTATTGACTTTTTTCTGTCAAATAAGCTTATAAACCTGTTATAATAAGTAAATCCTTGTATAAATCAGGAAGATATTGCACAAAAGGGTGAAACTAGGGTGCTTACGGAGGAAAGTCACTAAAAAATTACCCCTCAGAGTTTATATTTATTGAGATATATCTGGTCCATTACTCCGTATGTAATACACAGTAGTCCTATTTTGAAGTGTAGAATCTGCTCCAAAGTCCACCTGAATCAATAGAAGAGCTTCCACAGACTTCAGGAATTCTTGAATCAGTGAATTTTCTGCAGTGGATCATAATTTCTTAAGACAATGAACCATCTCCTCCAATTGAAAATCATGATTCTTTTGGTTAGCATCTTAAACCAAAAAAGGTTTATATGCTCCTTGAGTTTAGTTTTGCCAGTGGTTTGGTGTAGAAGTTGTATTGATTGGATAAGGAAAAAGACAGGAAACATCTGAAGGAGAGATACAAAGATCAAAAAAGAAAACCTTTTATCTCAGAAGAAATGTATAAACTGAAAGTTTATGGACACATTAACCTATTTTCACTAAGTTTATGGAAGTCTGTATAGTGAGTGGCTTATAACCACCCATATATAGATGGTAAGATGGGGAAGAAATTCAGGTTTGTAAAAATTAAATGAACGAAATACATGTTTACTATTTCATGCTTATTTCAGTGATGTATTTAGAATTTGAAGTCATGCAAGTTTATATCACACCAGTAATTCCAAAGAAAATGTCTTCTCCAAGAGTATCAACTAAACAGTGGCATGCAGAAATTTAGAATAAAAGCTGAAGAATTAAGTATTTCCTTTCCACAGAGAAGAGCTAGGTTTTTCTTTTGAAAAATTGTCTTTGCTAGAGAAATTTTTTAAAACTGAGCAACCAAGAACTATTTTGACCCCTAAGGCAGCTGTTTTGATGTTGCCCAGTTTTTGGGCAACAGTGTTTTTGTTTGAGTCTCTGTAGACATCCACAGGGGTTTAGTAATTATTCCCAGTGAGAGGAGCATGATCTGAAGATATGTGCTTAAAAGAATACTACAAATACTTTGCCTGCCCACAGTCTGAGTGAGGTGCTTGCCTACATTTGTGAAAAACTTTCCAAATGCTCTTTCTGAATAGGTACAAAGTGCTCTCTCAAGCCAAGAACACCTCTTTTTTTGTCTGATCTCACATCCAGTTTGGTTTGCGCTCCCTGGAGGTGCAGAGTTGAAGCCAGGGAAGCTGCACATGTGCTTGGGGATTTTGGTGCCCCTGTCATTTAACCACAAGAACAGCCTTCTCCTTGAAGTGCCCAAAATGCCTCATCAGGGACTGTCAGCTTCTCTCCTTGATGGAAAAGAATCCCAGTGAGCATTTAAAAGTCCAGTAATACCACAGTGTACTTACCTGTGATATTTCACTTGTTCTGTAACTGATCTCCTGTTACCATTGTTCATGCTGTGTGGTGTTCTAGTAAAGAAGCAATGACATTTTTGAGGTGAGTATAAGGTGTGTGCTGCACACAGTAAGCACTGACAGCCATATTTCCCCAGCCTTCTGTAGAATATTTAAAAGTAGAATATTTACTACCCCATACTTACCTTCTACTGTGCACAGCAATGCACAGCATTGCGCTTGACAGCCAGATGCTGATCCTGCTGTTGCAAGAGAGATCTGACTGATTCACCTCAGATAAAGTCCCACTGAATGTAGATGGTGTCAGGCTGATACTCAGAGGGAAATACTGTTTGCAGTAAATATGGTTGGAAGAATCTAGCCCAGTAATAGTATTGCTTAAATAGTGGTTTCAGGTCTGTTTTTATTTTGGTATTTATACAGACTTGACTTCTGAAATATTCATGTCCCTGACACATCTAAATATATACCCTCGAAATGCTTTTAAGTCTTTAAAGTGACATAGATAATATAAATAAGTTAATCACCCTGATTTGTTGATAAATCCTGTGCATCCTTTTCTAAAAGCACAGTTTTACTTTGCATTGAGTTTGACCCATCATTATCTGTGAGAAAGTGGAAATAAAAGTGGCCTCACATGATCTCATGGTTCTACGTGCAGAGCAGCTGGTAGCATTGCTAACAAACTGCAGCAGAGTTAAAGAGAAACCCTTTTCCCTTTATCAATTTACCAAGTTTCAACACTGACAAAGGCATGGAAACAGTACATAGGACACCATGCCCGACACCGGGGAGAGGAGTAACACACCTTAAATCATATGCGAAGTACCCACTGCATCAGGCCATGTCTCAAGGTTTGCATCTTAATTTCTCCAATAGCAAAATGTTTCTCCACCCCGTTTCTAGACAGGAAAGTGAGTTTTGTTTATTATTTATGTTGGTTTAACAAAACTGACCACCATCCTTATGTTAAATAAAATCACCACAAATACTTGGACTACCCATTACACCTTTACTGCAAGCCCTACAGGGCAGTATTTAAAAAGAGCATTGTGTACCCCAGATTGTCAACTGCCTCTTCTCAAAACAGTCCAACTGAAAATGTTTGGTTTTGCACAGCACTTGGAAAGTTATGAAAAACCAGTTCTGGTAAAACAAGCTGAGAAGCAAGTTCCCAAGACCTTGCCATCAAACTGGCTGATCTAAACCAGGATAGTGAGGGGAGAGAGACGGTGTCTCGAAGAGCAGATCCCAAAGCATTTAGGGCTTCCTAGGGCAATGCCAGCTCTTTGAATTCCCATTAGTAAAGCCAAAGTACAACTAAAGCAAATAATAAAAAAAAAAAAGCGTGTCCCAAACCAGTGTGTTCCCATGTCGTTTATCCTATTCTTTTAGCAGGATAAGGTGGAGACACTTTCATAATTCCAGAGAAGCTAGGTCATTTTCTATAAACCCTGATTGAAACTAAAATTAATTCTGGGCTAATGCCTTTTAAACTAGTTTTCATCCAAGAACAAATGAATCTATTTGCTGGTTACTGTTGATAGATGTCACCCAGAGAGAAGCTGCTGTGGCAACCAGTGAATGCATGTGGGAGTAATGCTGATAAAATGTCAGTGTATCAGAGACAAGGATTTCAGCAAGGACACTGGTGCAGTCCTGCTATTGCACCCGTGCTGCTCGTTTATATCCACAGAGATCAGACCTTCGCTCTTTGCCATCAGCTGGAGTGGTGCCTGGCCATGTAATAAGATCCTAAAGTTGTTAAAACATGTAACAAATTCCAGAGAGATAGAAGAAACTGAATTTTTTTTAACTTTTTTGATTTCTTTTTCAGTGCTGCTCTATGACAGTTACAGAAGAGGCATAAAAGAAATCTCTCTGTAATTTATACTTTTGTGAACTGTCATACATACTATAACAAGTGCCAATGGAGTCAACTGCAGGAAATCTTTATTATTTTCTTAGAAACTCTTTAAAATGTAAACATCCTGTTGATACAAATCTCAGATTCTTCTGATGTTTACTTAGCAGCTGCCATCATTGTGCAGTGTCAGAGTACACACACCATATTACAGGGTATGAGGCTGAACCCTACTCAGACGTGTTTTTTACAGAAGCTAAGGCTGAACATACTTCTGAGCCATTTAATGGAAATCAACTTACAACAATACTACTGTTGTTTTAAAACTATTTGAAATTTAGAAATTGCATAACTATTTCAAACATGGTATTGAAATGACCAGCAAAGACAGCCCACATCCCCTTTACTCTGCTCTCATCAGATCCTGAAAGAGGACATGTTTCAGTCACTCACAGCAAGCAGGATATTGCATCAGGAATCATTAAGTCTTTCTCATGTCCAGTGGAAGCTGCCATTTCCCTTCTGAGTCAGGAATACCTGGAAGTCTCAGCATTCAATATTGCAAAAGAATAAAAATAATCCTCTCGCCCTCATGGCAGAAAAGTTAAAAAATGCAAATATTGAGAAGTTTAAGCCCATAAGAAAATAGAAAGAATCTTTTATTTATTGTTTTGCAAATCTGTTTATTTTTAAGCTAGTCTCATTATTTTGGGGGCCTGACTCACCATTTCTGAATGCTTAGATTGGCAGCAGCTTTCCATGGCTGGTGCATTGGTTGTGCTGACTCAGAATGTCTTTACAGCCATGCACCGTCCACAGGAAAATATGCACTTTATAGATCCATGCAAACCATACAACGCATGCCAGTGTTCCCTACAATTGATAGAGATCCCATGTGCCTCTGGTTACACATGGTTCATTAATTATACCTGCTTGCCTGCTGCAATAGCAAAGCTCCTGATGTGAAAATGAAGATGAGAAGATTTAGATTCTGTAAACTTTTGTTTAAATATGTCTGAAATTATTCTGTCTTAATATATTAGGAAAGTTGGTGATATTCTAAAGTCTGTACATTTCATGTCTGTGTCTGACACAGGCAAAGAGCAGACACATTTTGTCATTCAAAGGGAGACCCTCAACTCCACAAATGGCAGTCAAGTAGCTGTCAGGTTTAATAGGCCAACATCTGGATCACTGAAAATTTGAACCTTGATTGCAGTCCTGCTCTTTTGCATCAACCATTAATAAGGAAGCATTTTGAAAACAATTCTGAATTCTATTGGCAGTTAAGAAGCACACTAAAGTTTTGGATGTGCAGGCATAGGCACACAGACAATGCCTGCACACCAACATCTGCACATGAAATGAACAGACAAAATGACTGTAACATCAAATCAAGGCCCCCAGGTCTCCTGTTTTAAAACTGTTCTTACTTAGTTGGTCATAACATACCCAAACTTTAGTTGAATATATGACACAAGTGTCTGTCCTACCTTGACTGTTTTTATTTCAGTGGAAAGGATTCTACAATATCTACAAGTAAGGCTCAGGGGAAAATGCATTGTTTTCTCATGTTAACAATTCCTGGCTTGGAGAAGGAGTCCAAGTGTTAACTAACATGGCTAGATATTTATGTATGGGCACCTGAACTGTGCTTTATGAGTATACTTGTAGGAACCTAAAGGTGCAGCAGGCATTAGAGATGCAGGTGACCCCAGTAGAGTCAACAGAAATCCATTGAAGAAGTCAAGGTGGAACGTGGTCCTTAAATGTAGACCTCTGGTTCAGTTTTGGGCACTGTGTAATATCCCCACCTGGCCTCCAGCTGTTTTGCCAGAAAGTTGTGAGTCTCTTGTATATTAACCTGTCATACCTACCAGTCTCATGCAGGTGCCTCAGATATCTAGAGCATCTCACATGGCAGTAGGTACCCACACTTTGGCAGTTGAGTTCTTAGTGGAGCCTGAAGTGCAGCTTCACTCACAATAAACACTTGCTGTGTCAGCTGAATAGCTTTCTAAGCACTGATGCCTTTATTGAGCCCATCTTTCCTGACTCTGTGATGGAAGTTTGGATGCCTGGTACACATGTAAACACCACAATACAGGTACTGTATTTAGATGTTTTTATGCTGAACTGAACCTGACACTAGGAATAACTGATAGTCTGAGAGATGTTTGAGGAGCAGCACTGGGAATAGAGGTTCTAGAAAAAGCAGCTAGGGTTGGAATTCAGACTCAGAATGGGATGGAGAAACCAGAAGACTAAAATTTGGACTTTGCATGGCAAATATGTGGGACTGGAATAAAAAGCAGAGTAGAAACAGGAAATGATGAGGTAAGGAGAATAGAGCTGGAATAATGAGCCAAAGGGGGTTTAGAGCAGTCTTGAGACCAGAAAAGGACAAGACAGAAGTCATATTTGGAGAGAGTGGACAAATGACTGGACAGCAAGGCCAGTAGTTGGTAAATATTCTGCCCTTTTTTGCTGGTAATGGAACCTAAATTTCCAAAATCTTGTTGCTTCTGTTCTCATCAAGTGCCATTGGCAATGTTTACCTTAAGAATAGGAACAGCACAATAGAAGAGAACTGTAGAGATAAATAGTAACTA
Organism: Manacus vitellinus; assembly: GCF_001715985.3. Classification (NCBI taxonomy): domain Eukaryota; kingdom Metazoa; phylum Chordata; class Aves; order Passeriformes; family Pipridae; genus Manacus; species Manacus vitellinus. The sequence continues at coordinate 6,032,639 of NW_021938895.1, forward strand.
GTGATGACCTGGTGTTCCCAGTGTAGGCATCTCAGAGCATTATTACTTTACCCAACAGTTGTCTGGTCCCATGGACTGAATGTCCATTGGTGACTTGAGCTCATTAAGTTTGATCCTGCAGAGCATTTTTGCTTTAGTTTCAGTTGAAAGGAGTTCATACACTCTGAGACCCTCCACGATGTGAACCACAGTACTGTAAATCTGGACAATCTTGGCATTTGCTTCAAAAACACATTACATATTCAAACTAGATGACTGATTTCTGTGCTGGACACCTCCAGTGTGACACCCAGCAGGAAAGTGTCCCATGTTCCTCTGGCCAGAAAGTGACAGTGCTATTTCTTTTAATTACACCATGACCTTAAGGGACAGAGGCCTAAAGCAGCAAATCTAGAGGTGCTGACACTGTTGACAAGACATGTAGGTGCCATATGTAAAACACCTGGGTTTTGGTTTACCTCCTCGAAGCCTGGTAGTCTGTGTACACAAGCTTTGCTAAAACCAGTTGACATTGCATTGCCAAGCATTTCACAGTTAGGGAGCACCAGTCTCATTTCAGATGCCTTCTCTGTACCCTTTCAGAGCTGCTTTCATTTTCCTTTTTCCTCTTTCATTAACCAAAAGAGCTGTGTAATGAAGAAGACAGGATGAAAAACTCCTACCTTATCTGTGGTGGAAGGGGTAAAATGCCTGTTGAAAAAAAAAAGAGGGAATTGTATGAAATGAAAGGGAATAACTTCATGGCAAAGGCACGTAAATTTCACATCCAAGAATGGGCTGTTGGTGAAGTCATTAATATTTTTCATAGATGGCCACAGTTTGTTCTCACTTTTCTGAGTATCTCATTTAAGACCTTGAAATGTGTATTGCAGACAGATAGACAGTGTTTCAGAGCACCTGCAAGTGCAGTCCAGGAGTGCTGTCCTTTGAGTATAGTCAATTCTGTGTAATACTGCACACACTGGAAAACCAGCTTGAGGCGTTTCAGACTACACTACATGCTTTCAAATTAATATATGTAGTTTTACATTAATTTCTGTGCTCCTCACCTGCAAAATGGAGATAAAAATGGCCACTAAGGTGTTGCAAAACTAAATTAATAAATGTGAGCATGCAGATCCTGTAGTGATGTGTGCCAGAGGAATGCAGAGCATAAAGAAAATAAATTCTGTCTGTAAACCATGAAATATGTAGTAAATAAATCCTCAGACCACACACAGAATTTAAAACGAAAAATACTATCAAATAGCAGCTCATCAGCTGAACATCATCCTGTCAGTGGATTGAACGAGTCAAGGATCCTTTGGATCATGTAGTGAAAGATTAAACTGTAATGCAAATATACCAGAGGCAAGCTAAGAATGCACATAAATCTTCTATTTAGGCATTTCCAAATCTGTGAGTTCTCAAGTTTACAACCTTACCTGGAGAACAGCCTGTTTCACAGTCCATGCAGACTGAGCCAAGTATTTTATCCACCTTTGTAACTGTAAATAGCTTTTCATCTTTTTGTTAATGATCATTATGTAATGAGACTCTGCAACTGACCTTTCATAAAGCCTAATGAATTCAAGAACTACTCAAACTGGAGTTGCTCCATTGCTTTTTTTCCCTCCGTTTCATAATCTTTATTTTTGTATCTGTTGGTAACAGAGCCCAGGGTTAAATGTAATTCAGTCAGATGGTTGGCTTCCAAAAGGCCTGAAAGCAGCTGGCCATTTTACATTGGCTTTTTTGAAGAGCTTTTGCTAGTGTGACATCCTGTGATGGATGAATGAAAGCAAGATCAAAAGAAATTTTCTGCTAAAGCAAATGACACACCTTGTTTCCAGCAATTAGTGAGTGACAAAGGAAACCAATAATGTTTGCTGACATGGGATATGTAGAAGTTTAACTTGGGTTGCTGTCTGTGCAACTGAGATGTTTTGGATACAGCCCATAGTCAGTAATGTACAAGATTTGGGTAAACTTCAACAAGAGAAAAGTAAGTTAGACAAAAACCTGTAATATTTTGTGAAATGCAGTCTAGGCTCTTAGCCTGCCTCTACCCCAGTGGGTCCCTTTATTTGTATTCCCCATGCAAAAATTATGGAATTGAAGATTTTTGTGATGAAAGGAAAACTTCTTGTCCCCTAATTTATGTTAGTAATGCTCAATTTTTCACTGAAGTACAGAAATGAAATATGAAACAAATGAAAGTAATGGAATTGGGCCAAGCTATGTGTGTGATGTGTTGAGCAATCAGCATCCTTCTGGTACCTGCATTCAAACATTTTAATATGAGGACTGCTTGTCATTAATCTTGTTCTTGTATAGTCTTAAATCCATAGTTTTTTACTCTCTCCCAGACAACCACTTTCCCCTCATATACTTTATAGAAATTGAAAAACATAACTATAGCAAGCATAGTTGAGATGAAAATGGGGGGAAGTGGTGACTTGGGAAAATGTGACATTTAGTGTTTCTAACAGAGAGAAAAGACACTTCACTGAATATGATATTTGCCTGGAATTTATGACTTTTGCATTTAGGTGGACCCTGTAGCCCCTGCTTCATGTATGTCATCCACCAAGGTTATTTGGGCAAGATGAAAACAAAATGGACTTTGGCAGAATTTTATTCCACATTAGAACCCAAACTAAAGTTGCCTATCAGTCTTTGGGAGCTGCCTTCACTCCACACAGGCAGCATTTCACAAAGACAGGACAGAAAGCTGGGGTTTTCAGCCTGGAAAAGAAACCTTAGAGCACCTTCCAGTACCTAAAGGGGGGCTGTAAGAAAAAGAGGACAAACTTTAGCAGGGCCTGTTGTGATAGGACAAGGGGCGATGATTTTAAACTGAAAGAGGATCAATTCAGACTAGACACAGGGAAGAAGTTTTTTACAATGAGGGTGGTGAGACACTGGCACAGGTTGCCCAGAGAAGTTGAGGATGCCCCATCCCTGGAAACAGTCAGGGTCAGGTTGCATGGGGCTTTGAGCAACGTGATAGAGGTGAAGATGTCCCTGGTCATTGCTTTTGGTTAAATAGTTAGAAAGCTAACACAGAAAGGAGCTAACAGCTTGGGAAAAACAGCAGCTGGGCTGGTTAGGGGTGGACTCCATGGACAACTACATGTTTTGATCCATAATAAGAAATTTCTTAAGGCAGCCAGGCTTCCCTCAGCAGATCTCTGTTTTCAGAATTAAGTCTGTTCCATGTTCCCCAGTTTCACAGATGAGGAAACTGAGTCACAGAGCATTTAATTGTCTTCATTATAACTGCAGACTTGGAAGCAACCAAGAACTACCAATTTGCTATCCCTCATGGTATATCTTGGGACTTGAAGTATCACTTATTATCTGTTGGTTGCTCCACCAGTAACTTTGCAAATTAATTATTTGCTATGCTTTGATTTCTAGCTGATTTTTTACTATGGAACTGGAGACAGCTGGTGTCCACAGCACTACTACGATGAGATCAAAATGGATTTTCCAGATGGGGACATTCGGCTTTGTGAGAAGGGGCTCCGCCACGCCTTTGTGCTGGATGCCAGCAAGGAGATGGCTGCCATGATCACAGACTGGCTACAGGATGATCTGACCAAATTATAAGCATGGATTCAGTGATTAACAAGAAAACGATGTAATTATTTTGTGAACGTGTAATTTTTTTTGTGAGAGAGTCTGTCCTATTTTTTTTCAGTTTATTATAGATTATGGCTTGTTTTCTATTGAGATATTTTAGGAAAGTTAAAGAGAAACTGGCTGGTCCAAAGTATAGTTTTATTGATTCGGTGCGGGTGTAGTTTTGTCCTGTGTCTTCAGGACTCTGCAGGACTTGGCAAAAGGTGGAATATTTATTGTCTGCGAGGGCTCTAGGCAACACTGGTACAATTGTACCTGAGTTACTACCACCTGATTCACCTGCTGGAGAACTGTCAGGGATGTGGAGGATTCTGACAATGGATCCTGGTATGCTGTGAAAGACCTGCCCCTCTCTGTGTGTCTCATCCATCCATGTAAACCAAGTAAGTGCATGACAGGCAGAACAGCCCAAGGCCCCTGGGCAACCCTGACATTGTCTCCTCAGGGTCAGATGGTGTTGGTGGTCAGTCCAAGGTCATGCTGAGTTCAGGATGAGTGCAAAGGAGGTGTGTAGAGGAGATGTGCAGTTTCTCCTATTTTCACAACAGGTTTAGGGTGCCTCCAGGACTCCACAGGGTATTAAAAATGCCATAAGGTAACTGTGGCTGCTCAGCCAGTGAATACACAAGGAGCTCTTGTCTGGAACATGGCCAAATGTTTCATTTTTCAGTTGACTGTAGAGACTGGAAAGGACACTGATCAAAAGTGCCAGTATTAAAAGGTTAAAATGGATTGCAGAATCCATGTATAACAACTTCTAGGTGGCCTAGCTCTCCTAATGAAGTCCATGAGAACAGTGCTTGCTCAGCAACTTTAAAGAATTAAACCAGTTTTGATGCATGTCTAAATTTCATTTTTTTGCTCTAAGGACTGAAGTATGAAATTTTCTGCCAAGCCACAAATTAGATAAATTCACCATCAGAAAATATCTGTTAGTGTGCCACGGCTGCACCCGTGACATGACATGAAATGTTAATGTTTAGAGCCAGACCCTTGCACATTGCTGACAAGTTCACTGGTCCTCACTGTTGTTTGTCCCTCTCCTTTGCAAATGGCAAAAAAATAGAAAAAAACATCCTACCAGTTGTGATAACAGAAGAAGTTACAGGCAACAGCTAGAAATTAAAACAGTGCAAGTAAGGGGATCAGAGCCAAGTGTAATCAGGAAAAGCTTTCTAGCCATGAACCTGTGAAATAGTCTCCCTGCGGAGTTCACAGAGACATTTATAAATAAGCAAAACACTACAGAGTATAGTCAGGGGAGATCCTGCCCTTGCAAACAGATGAATTTAAATGATGCACTGGGTATCTACCTTACATGATTTATTAACAGTTTTGATGGGGTACCGGTGAGAATGATTCTGGAGAATGTTCTCTGTGATGCAGAAAGATTGATTAGTCACTTACTTTTCTTACACAATTATACACACACCTTACACTGCTCTCTAAACCCCCTCTGAACCTTTCACTGATATTTAGAGCAACCTGTGATAGAGCTCAGTTTCTGGATATTTTGGATGAGTTTTCAAACCTGCAGACTGACAGTGGATTTAAGTGACCTTCTTTGTATCAGAAACTGGTTTAGCTTTTGGGACTAGCCACACGTGATGAAATGGTACAGATAAGTGAGGCAGAAATGTTGAGACCACAGTTGCAGCAGCGTGAGGAAGAACTGGGCAGATTCAAAGTGAAGGGACTGTGCCCATGCAACTAGTTCTGTTTATTGGAGAGTCATGGACTTTCCTTCTTTCTACGGGTCCATTTTCAGTCATAATCCTTGTTCTCACTTTAGAAATCCATAGTTGTCTGTGTCTGTGTGTGTTTGAATAGCCCCCAGATGTTGGCATCATTCCTCTTGGACGGCCTTGGGGCAGATGCTCTATGCATCTGTTGGCCAAGGTGCTCCCTGGGACAGAGCCAGGGGACACGTTCACATACGTGGAGATATATAAATGTACACACACACACATATATGTACATGTGCACGTTTGTATGTCAGCAACATAAAAAACTACAGTTCACTTGGTTGTTTTGGTTTACACATTGATCTGGTTGAACAAAACATGTTCTTCAAAGTGTATGGAATCAAGGAATCGAGCAAGGACTCGGTGGAAGTTCAGCTGTTGTAGTGGATCTCCTGAGACCAGACGAAATCTTGTATTAACCAAAGATGATAAGCAACTATTAAAGCCTGGGGACTGAAGCACCTACAAGAAGCAGTTGTTTACAGTGCATTATTCGTATACTTTGTATGAGGAATTAATTTAGCAATACTTGACTTGTGTATGCCTTTTATACAATTGTTAATCCATTATAATAAATCCTACTGACTGCATTAAGACCTAAACTGGGACTAGGTCTGGTCAATGATGACCAGATCTACTGCAGGAGAATGCCTTACAATTTTCTTAAATGAATTTTCTCTAATATTATCAAAACCATATTGATTCAATTGCTACCTTCCTCTTAGGAGCTGTTTCTGTAAGGCTAAGATCTGAAAATTTGCTGCTCTGTTCATTGCAAAAATGCATGGGTCTAGTTTCCACAGCTGTATTTCCTAAGAGAAGCAGATCCCACACAATGAGAATCCATCTTCTCTGAAGCCTGTGGTGTTCACCATCATCCAGGCAAAGAGTGTCAAAAGTGCTTGTGGTCCAAATGTGCCAACTTACCATGAAAACACAGTGTGGTCTTGCCTATTTTAGACTACTTAAGAGTTCTTGAGAAACCTATCACAAATATATTGACTGTATGCTGTAGCACCTAATCTCTGTCTTTTACATCTGTGCTTAATTCTCACCACACAAGTAACCCTTGCTAGTTCAATGACTTTGACTCACGTGCAAGTGTTTTGCTAGATCGATACCTTTTATTAAAAGTACACAACTCCAATAACAAAAATAAAGACATTTATGGTAAAATGTAACTTGATTCTTTGTTTTGATAACTTGTTTAGTCCTAGTTCACTTTCTCTATTACTTCATGCATACAAAATTTACAAAAATACTTTCCAAACCCCAGATTTCACATGCGATGCTGACATCTGCCAAGTGCACAGAAAATCCGTGGGTGGTAGGCACCTGACTCGCTTAAGCATTTTTATCCAGAGCCCCTCCAAAATAATCAACCAGTGTTTCCCCTTGCTTCCTCCAGCTCTGTGTTTGCTGCTTTGAATGAGCTATAGAGTGCATGGATCAGTGAGGTTTGTCCCTTCAGGAAGCTGGATGAGTGCTTGCCCAGTGTTTATGGTGAAGAATTTGGAGTTGGACTCCAAGCTAAACACCAGATTCTTGACTCATGGAGACAGATTGCATACATGAGCCACAGCAGATAATCTCTTCTCTGCAGTTGAGGTCATTTATGTATTTATTTTACAGAAAATGGGTTTATATGTACATCCACTCCCCATCCCTTTCTTTGGTCTAGCTAATTGCCAGCAAAGACTTTAAACAAGATGTTCAGTGTTATCATTAATAAAGTCACTCAAACTATTACTGGGTTTGGATAAACTTACTAGACCCAAGAGACTTGTTTTACTCTGTGTCACAGGTCATGCTCAGACTCCCAACTACAATAAGTTTCTAAGGCTCTTCACTTACAGGCAAATGTTCTCTTTCCTGGCACATTTACAAAATAAGAATCCAGAGAGCGTTTGTGAGTGACCAGGAATATTAAAACAGCATATATTTCTGGAACAGCTGATGGGGGTTGAGTACAAGCAGCAGATACAGCAGTAACAGCACAAGGCAGCTGCCAGGAGCAAGCACAGCTCTCAGTAGCATCATGCAGAACTTATGGAACAGGCTCACGTGTGCTCAGATGGGACAGCAGGGAGAGGTTTGATTAAAAACTGTTTCAGAGTGCTTAAGCTGACAGTCAGTGGCCTAGGTCTTGCCTGTTGCAGGAACGTGCTCGCAGGAAAATAGCTGTGTTGTGGAAAGTAGTTTGCAGCGGCTGATAAAACACAGGATTTTGTTTAAAACATCTGACTGTACCTGACTGCAGGGTTTGCCAGTCAGACACTTGAAGGATATCTTTTGCCATCCTATTTAATGCAATTCACACTGAAAGAGGCAGTGGGGGGTGCCCCCAGACCTCTCAGTTTGTGAACATCGTCAACAAACTCATCTCAAAGCCCCCAAGCTTTGAAATACACTGTGCTTCATGCATTGGGACAAATCCATGAAGGTGAGGTGGCTTGGAATTGGAAAAAAATGGGCTTTCCCAGTGTCAGGACTCAGCTACTCCTTTTCCTTAACAGGTACCCTTACAATTTGATAAGGATCCAGCTATTCCAATCTAACTTGCAGGATACAGGAATACCATTTACAGAATATAAATGCTTTGAATTGCTAACATCATCTGCTCTCATCATGCAGGGGGTACTGCAACTCATCTGTGTTTATTAGGAAATAACATGTATTCTCACCCACAAAATAAACCCACAGGATGTTAATCATCCAGTGACCCAGCCCCAGTACTGCCTCAATAAAGTCAACAGGATTGCACATAGGCTTAGGGAGACCCAAGTGATTGATTGACTGAGACTCAGGCAACAGAGGGGCCATGACATGAACAAATTGCTTCAGTACAAAAATACTACGTGCAAGACATGAGTTTCCTTTTATCCTCGTATCCTTACTAGTTTGCACCAAAATAGGACAGTTTAGTGCAGATGGATTCCTATGGATTTGTTTTCATAGCAATGAAAACATGCCTGCCTAGTATCGGTTATTGAAAACAAGATGAAGTTCTCCTATTAGAATACTTCGGGACTGCACTTGAGCCTCACACCAGCACATGTCCCAGTGATCTCCCCAAGCACCTCTGGATTGGGCTGTGTTATGGAGAACAGTGTGGGATGGTACATGAGAGGCCTCAGTTAAGCCTGGTCCAAAACCTGCTGAGGTTATTACAGACATTAAAACCAATTTCACTGGGCTTTGGATTAGTTGCTAAGAGGAAAACTGGTGCTCCAAGCAAAATTGAGCTTGGCAGTTCATAAAGCAGTGCTCCCAAAATGGATGTCTAAATTCCCTGTCTGGTCTAACTTAGATATCCAAATGTAGGGGGTACCAGATCTCTGTCTTGAGGTCCTGGAAGGCACCAACTTGTTTTTTTACTACCTGAGGGACTTGGGCATTTGCTTTAGGGTTAAAGTCACCAGGTGTCCAAGTCAGGCCATGTCCTGTTTTAACAGTGGTCTGCATTTTCTTCCATTGTACCCTTTTGTGACCTTGAACATCTCCCTTGTCTTTGCTGTGCCTTTGATTTCTCTTCAGATATAAACTGACTAGTTTATGTTGTCAATCACATGAGTAGTCTGAAGTGCTGTGGACTAAAAACCTGTCTCCACTGAACACAAACCCACCACTCCCACTGGTTTCAGTGAAGACATGGTGGGAAGTCTGTGAATAACCATTTGCTCTCATCCCTCAATGTTCTGTTGAAAATAACTTGTTAAGATAACACATTCCTGTAAAACTGCTCATAGAGTGGACAGGGGCACGTGGAGGCAAATGCCATCCTGCTTCCCTCTGCGTGCCTACTGGAGAACTTGTACTGAAAGATCCCCTCAGCCAGTGGGACCATAAATGGGCATGTGAGGATGCAGAAAACTGCCTAAAAATTGACTCATGCATGGTCTGTCATTCCACATGCCACTGGGAATAGAAATGACCATGCCTCACCCCAACTGAGCCATATATTTGTGGGTGTGCTTAAGAGGAAGGGACAGCCTAGAAAATATCAGTCTTGTAAGAATTAAGTCCTTCAGGAAATGTCTCTTTTCAGTTCTCCATGTGTTTCTCTTGGGTCTTGAAAGCTGAGGTTGGCTCTGCTATGTCTAAAACACATAACCTGATGCCTTGAAGACTTCTTCCATTCTTCCAAATGTGCCTTGCTCCACACCTGCATCTTCTCAGTATCGTGTGCATAGGGATGTAGCAGAGGCAGTCACAACCCTATTTATTACCTTCACTCATTGTCTCCAAGGCATTTTGGTATGTCCACTGCAGGAGAATGTACTAAAGCAACTCTCCCTCAAACTTCTGGGTTTGCCACTGTAATGTCCCAGTGAAAGCAGGTGAGAAAAAGACCATGTCACTATGTGACAGCCCATTTCTCAACGTGCATGACACACTTATCTAATGTGATGGATTAAACTCATCTTGCAGATTCCCTGCTTTCTTGATAAAAGCAGAGAACTTCTGAAGTTCAACTACTATAAATGCAAAAGGATTTCATGTCACAGGGTGCTTTACAAAGCTATTTAAAAAATACTTTGAAACCAGGAATAATGGACTAATAAAAAACAATATTCAATGAAAAGCAAACTTTGATAAAGCATTTTCTGCCATGGTAATTAGCAGCCTAATCTCTCAGGTACATCAAGTGATGTATCGTGTACCAGTGATACCTAACAGGAAACTACCAGACCCACAGCAGTCAAGGCAATTGAACTGAATTCATGACCACAAGGAAGAAGGGGATGTACATTTTGATGATAAATTCATCACAAACACTCACTGTGCTGTGAGTTTATTTATTGGAAAATAACTGTGGCTGCATAGGAAGACAGTTTAAAATGAATGGGTATTTCATTTTTGGTTTTAACACCTTAGGTAGACCAGGGAGTAAAGATGACTTATGAAGGCTCTTCTGGTATCTGGTTTCAGGACACAGGCACAAGTCTCCAAAAGAAAAAAAAAACCTTGCAGAGATCTATTTATCAATAAAATATTTAATAAACTTATCTGTACAAAATATTAAAAAGGTTATTGAAGAGTATACAAGAATACTTATTTAACAAATATATACTGCTATATAATATATTCAAGAAAATATAGATTGATGTTTACAGTTCATTTACAATCCCATATGTACAATCTATTTAAACTTTAGATACATACAAACAATGCATTTACACCATCACATACAGAGCTATCTTCTTTAGAGATATTTCACACACTCAGACCTGAAAAAGCTGAACAAATAAATGGATAGTTCAGAGGCACACACAGGGATATGAGTATTGCTTCAAAATTCATAACTACTACAGATACAGCTATTGGAAACTCGAGTCCTTTTTCATTTTTTGATATTTTCCTTTCTAATCAAAGAAAAGAACATATAAATAAAACCATGACTGACCAGCAGAGAGGCTCGTTTTGTCAAAGGAACTCCAGACAGTGTTGACTTGGCTTGAGAAACAGAGCACATGGTGATGGGACATGGAGGGACTGAGCAAACTGGATCAACATTGCTCCTGCTGCATCCAAAACAGGGAGGACCAGGAGCAGAGCAGGTCTGTCCTGCACAGACATATGCCCAGTTCTTGTGAGCAGCATCTCCACCAGCTTTCCCAGTGGAGAGCCACAGTGCAAGACGGAGCTGGTGACTCCAGTTGGGCACAGCCCCCACCTGCTCCTCAGGCTGTCAGAGCTTGATCTGCAAAGGCACTGCACAAACGTGGCTTCGTCTGAAGCACATGAGAGCACTGGATGTTCAACACCTCAGGAACTCAGACTCTTCTTTAAAAGGTTCATTACTCCGAGCACGTGGGATGAATGCAACCAGAATGATCCCTCCCCTCCTTGCTCAAGGAGGGGATGAGCTGCCCCTACAAAGTGGCTCTTCCCCAGCTGATGACCACCTACACACCCACTTAACTCCAGCACCTCTTCAAGGACTACAGCCCAGTCCCTCCATGTCTGACCATCCCTTTTCCTGGCCTGTGGATGCTGCTTCATACTCTGCTATTAATGGCTGAGCTTCTGTGAGCCCCTTGGTACTCAGCAGTTCCCAGCACACAGCTGGCACACAGCTCCCTAGGATGACCAGCTTGGGACCAAAGCAGCCCCAACATTTGCCTCTTGTTTTTTCCCTACTGCTCCCCTCCTCTCTCTCCACCAAGGCATGATGGAGGAAATTCATGAAACACCACAGGGAACATTACCATCTCCCCAAAACCTGGGACCAACAGGATGCCACAGCTCCCAGGGAGGTCAGGCTTGGTCCAGTCTCTGCATCTCATTCCTGATGATGGAGACCAGGGTGGCACCAGCATAGGTTGACACTGTGGCAAAGAGCAGGGGAGGGGAGACCCAAACTCTCCCAGGTACCATCAGCAAAGCACATGAGTGTGGGACCCATCATGAGCAAGTCCCCTCCTCCCACCGTTTTCAACCCTGCCAGACCCATCTTCTCACTGTCCCCTACTCAAGGGCACAGACTGACCCCCATCCTCCTGCTGCTGAGGCTCAGTCTTCCCTTCCCCCCCATCCTACCCTCACCAAACACCACAGCAAGTCTGCACTCCCCATCCTGAAAACCCAAAGCATGAACACCAGTACCAAAGCAGAAAAACGACCTTACAAAATGTATGAATGCACTATTAAGTGGTGATGACAGAAAAACGAAGAGCAAAACTTGCTGAAAAACCACTGAAAATCGGCAGGTTTTGTTTTCAGCCATTTCTGGGAATGAATCAAGTTTTGGTTTAAGATGTTTCAATAGCAGCTCCATGAAAATGCTCTGCTGCCCAAGTTTCCTACCCTAGTCCATTCAGCCAGAGTTAAACACAGTGCATCTGCCAGCCCGCCCATGTGCTCTTTTCCATCACCACTGACATCAGGCTCCTCTCCAACATGGAAAATTCAGGGGCTGTTTGGGTACTGCTGCCAGGAAAAGGAAAAAGTAGCCACCTGGGCTACTTGTGTCTTGAGGTGCAAGGATGTAAAATATCCTTTCAGATGTAGAGTGGGCTCTGGCTCCTTGGTCAGTGGGTTACACCAGCAGGAGTTCCAAATTTTGGTCATTTTTCAAAGGCCCAGAACACTGACTGATAGGGTGAAAGTGACTTTCAGAGACATCTTTGCACCTCTGTGTATCTCACAACACTCTGTACTAGGAATAAGGAGCTTCAAAAAGCTGAATGCAGCTGGTTTTACCTTGGAAGACATAAACCAGTTTATGACAAAATTGAAAGGTGTCACACACACCAGCCTGGTGGAACACCTTGCTCTTTTACCAGTCATTAATTCAAAGATAAAACTCTCCCTCCACCACACAAGGTCACAAGCTCCTGACCATCACCAACAACCTGTCCATGAACAGTTAGCCCCCAACTTGTTGTGTTTTCAGGGAGGATGCACTCCCACAGTGAGCATACTGCTATACTCTGCTCCTGCCACTCAGCATCTCCATTCAGGTCCTACATAGCCATAAAGGGATCTCTGATGCCAGAGGAGCTGCTCTGATTCCAGTGAGACACACGTAGTCTCTCCATCTGCTGGTCATGGTGACTTAAAAGAAGAACCACACTGCTCTCAAAGACCAGTGCTTGGTTTTGCCCACACGGGTTTTCCCACCCACTCACCTCGCAGAGCGTGATGTGAAGAGAGAAAAATTCACACCATAACTGCAGTTGCACACAGGACAGGGGACACAGCAAGCAATGTGGTGGGACCATCCAGCCAAGGTTCATGTGACAGCCTTTCAGTCTGACCATCTTTCAAACCCAGTGGTACCTGCCCCATTTCAGGTGACAACCTCTGATATACTCAGACTCTCATTGCCGTTGCCCCATTTAGGTTTTTTCTCCCTGGCACATGGACATGCTGTTCCAGCACAGACAAAAGAGAAGGCACTTGGATTTCAGAGCTCGCTACATGCTTGGCAGGAAACCTTGACAATTCCCACCAGGTTTGTTCCAATAAGAGTATGAGCTGGATTGGTATTTGTGACGTATCTGTCACATTAACATAGGTCATGGGGGTTTTGATGCAACTGCAAATGCTGCTATCAAGACAAGCACAAAAAAACGAAGCTCATGGCAAAACTGTTAAGTCTGGAGAGCAAAGCTGTGGCATCCCATCAGCACTCCAAGGTGCTCTGCTCCATTTGCCCTGCTGCAGCCCCCTAGGACCCACATCCCCCAGGGGTCCTAAGTGATGCCCCAGCCTCTCTGTCTCTCCCTGGAGAGGCAGTGCTGCCAACAGCAGAGCATGTGCCTGCTGTTACGTGGGGGCCAGCACAGGTGACTGTCCCTAAATACCACTTTTGGGTTTGTGGCATAAGGCTTAAAACTGTAAAAGGAGCTGCTTGTTTTGCAACAGGAGTGTGACCGATAAATCAGTGCAGCATCGCCCAGTGACAGCTGTGTAACCACAACCTGAGTTAAAACCCACACGGTGCAAAAACACCCAGGAGTCACTGGCACTCGAACTTGAGCAGAGGGCTCAAGGCTTGGGCTTCACTTTTAATACCTTTGCAGTCTTTTCCTTATGAGTATGCCAAGCATCGGCCAACAGGCAAAGAAAACGTGGCTCTGTCTACCAGTGCTGACCAGATTCAACACAAATATGCCAGGGAGAAGATGCTACAAGCCTGAATCAAGCCCTTTTCCATATGAACACCCTTCTCTCTTCCAGAGGATAGTAATTTCCCTTCTATCATTGGATTTGAAATACGTTAAGAAAAAAAGTGGGGTGTGTGCTTAGACAAAAGCCCTGTTTTAAGAGAATTAAAAATTAATTATTCCTTAGAAGAAAAAAAGATGAAATCTGTGATTTTGGGGAATTATTTCTAGGCCAGAAGCACCCCTGGTCACTAGGCAGTTAAACTAGGCATAAAGCCATTTTGCTTTTGACTATTCCTGCTGTGGAGCTCTGCTGGACAGGGAGCTTCAGGACATAGCGCAGGCAATGGCTTAAGCACAGGTTTTGGTTTTACAGAGCTCAAGGCACACACACCAGTCCTGTCCCAACCAGGTGTGCTCCCTGAATCACAGCCCCAGCACTTCCAAGTTAAATGGGATTGGTCCATGTTTCCCTGCTCCTGCACGATTACATTCGCGTGTCTGAGGGGAAGGAGCCAGTTAAGCATAGATACATAGTCTTTTTCAAATGTTTAATATTTCTAGTTTCACTGTAATTATATCCTGCAGATAAAAATGGTGCTCAAGGTCAAACAAATCCTCCAGGAGAATATACACTGCATGGAAACTGGGTTTTTTTTAACTGGAAAGGTTGTATAAATACTGCAGAATAAGAACCTATAATTATCCATTAAAATCACTCTGAGCCTACTGAATTCATATTTGTCCATGTTCAACCTCTAGTCTCATAAAGTTTACATGTGGTCAAAAATCAGCTCAGGCAAGAGGCAACTGATCAGAAATACATTTTTCCTGGACCGTTTCTATGGCCTTAGAGGGTGATGCTCAGCCGAGGACCAGCTTCAGAGATGAGGGTTGGGCTGGGTTGCCACCATCCTGCAGCCAGTGCCCCACTTACCTGCCTCCACAGGCAGGATTTACTGCTTTGTGCCCTTTGTTGACATGCCCCTGTGTTGCTCCCCAACATGGCAGGGCTGCAACAACTCATACACATCACCTTGGAGCAGCCCCTGGCTGCCTTCTATCTTGTGAGGCAAACAGAAAGAGGGTCTGACTCCATCCTTTTCCCTCCTGTTGTCCTCCAGAGGTTGTCTGCCCAGGAAAGGAACAGGTGCTCCTTTAAAAGAGCAGTTGGCACAGCAGTGTCACCAGGGGTGCGAGCACAAAGGGCCCCACTGCTGCTGGGCTCACCTCAGGGGGCTGAAGTTTGCTGTCCCACCAAACATGCCCGTTCTGGAAGAGGTACCTGCAGCCAGGAGAGCCAGGACTGATTCCCACATGGGCAAAACCATGGATGGCATCACCACCAGCAGCAGCCTCTGCGCTCTCACCAAATCCTTTCATTTACTGTAGCGATCCACGCTACAAAACTGCAGCAACTGAGCCACTGGTTTTCCCCCCAGGACCAGCAAAGCCACGGTGGGGTTCAGGACAGAGCCTCAGCAGAGCACAGCGCACAGCACTGGGGTCGAGGTGAAGCACTGCAAGATCCAACCCATCGCCCTGCTCCCTGTCAGCCACCTCCAGGCCTGAGGTGTGTGACATCTGTCTGTTCCCTGCAGCTGTGGCTGAACAAAAGCCACAAGAACTGAGGGTCACTGGTATTAACACCCCCTTGGAATCGGTCCCACAGGAGCAGGTCTCAGGCCAACCTTTTGGCTGAGGCTCACAAGAGCCACCAGCCAGCAGGGGCTGCCAGGAGCTATATATATCTTGCCTGGATTTGAACTGCCCACAAACCTCCACCACAAATATTTGGAGGAAGGGGAGGGGGTAAAAGAAACAAAAACATTAAAAAATATTGTCTCAGCAGTGAGAAAAGCTATCAAACAACCCATGACAATTGAAAAATTAGGTCCTTCAAAAGCTTGGTTACTTTATAAATGCTGCAGTGTTTCCAGAGCAAGCAACTCAGGCACTGCTGTGCCACTCTCCTTCCCAAACCATCTGTGCTAAAGCCAAAGGGCAGAGGAAAGACACCAGTCCTCCTTACGACCCCTCCTCACCCACTAGTTGCACCTCAGCCTCCCCAGACACCGGCAAGGAGAAAACCCACCTGCATGGACCTGATTCTTTCTCTCCCCTACCAACCTCCATCTCTGAGCATCCCCCTGGGGACAGTTACATCATTAATATATATTTACATTTATGCTGAGGTAGGGAGATGGGTTTTCCTCTTGGTTACATGGATGTAAAGTCAGAGGAGCTCCACGGGAGTCAAGGGGGTTACACAAGATTTATGGGTACCACATTTGCTCTCCTGAGTTGCTACCAGCCACAGCCTGAGGATGCACAGCCAGCCTCTATGGATGAGGATAGAGGGAAGCTGGGGTGTGTTAGTCCAGTGGATCTATCACCATTATCAGTGTGCACAATTTAGTCCCTGCTGATGCACTATTTTCTTGTGGGGAAGTGGCTGTTGGACCTCACCAAGGCTTTTCTGATCCTTGAAATCATTTGGATCTCAGTAGAGTTCTTTGAGGTGACCCCCTCTCTGCCCCAGCCAGGCTCAGCCTTCCCAGAACACCCTTACCATGGAGAACAACTCATTTTATATAGGGAAAATGCCACATTTTCCAGTAGGGATTTATCTCCTCCAAAAGCAAACTACTGTTACTAATAAGCACTGATGTTTACACACCAACACTCTGACCACCAGTAAAAAAACAAACCATCAAACACAAAGTCTGTGCAAATACATCTGTGGACTATGCCAACTCAGTCATGAAGCTGGAGTGTGGTACTAAAAGCCACTGAGGTGCAGCAGAAACACTTCCCAGCATCCAAAACACACCCTGTCATGGATACGAGGTTTCTCTGATTTAAAGGCATAATTTATACTCAGCTCCTGAGTTACTAAAATCCTGCAGCCCTTTCAGCACAGGTCAAAGCACCCCATTTTATGTAGCAGTCCCCAAGGGTGACATTCAGCCCACAGCATGGGAAAGGTCTGTTCCTGGCGGATCCGGGCTCCCTTAATGGAGCGGGGAGAGGCCGGCGCTCCAGGGAGGGATGGAGCTCACTGGGAAATCGATGCCAAAGGAAGATAGGGTGGAGCTTAGTGCTTTTATAGAGATTATTTGGAAAAAGAAGAACCCGAGCAAAATGGCTCTTCCCTGGGGAACTCAGGACCTTTGTTTCTCTCCAGACACGCTGAGGACATCTGTGTGACTTGTGGGCCTGATGCCGGGTTCCCAGTATGCCTTGGAAATGGGGTTTTGTGCAGGAAAGGGAGGGGACCCACCAGCCAATACCCCCTGCAGGACATCAACAACAGGGCCAGCACTTAGGACTACATGGAGCCAGGGTATCCCCAGCTAACACCTCCCAGGACCATTCCCATCTTTCTGACAGCACAAGCTCTCGAGCTCTACTTCAGACCTGACTATTGCTTTAGCCTCCAGTTACAAGGACCTTCTTTCCTGTCCCCACCAGCAGACTCACAAATCTCTCCCCACTACAAGCAGGCCTGGACCAAATGATTTCAACCCCCAGCAGCCACAGGTTCTCCACCCCCTGCCTTCCCCCAGGGATCCCTCGA
Organism: Manacus vitellinus; assembly: GCF_001715985.3. Taxonomy (NCBI): domain Eukaryota; kingdom Metazoa; phylum Chordata; class Aves; order Passeriformes; family Pipridae; genus Manacus; species Manacus vitellinus. The sequence goes on from NW_021938895.1 coordinate 6,050,206, forward strand.
TTTTCCACCAGAAAACCTGGGGTGGTGATTTGAAGGCAGACAGTAAAACTCCTTTAACTCAAATAAATGAGCATTCCCGTCTCACCTCCATCCCACTGCCCCAGTCAGAAGGTGATGCTGACAAGATTCCTCTCCCACAGCCACCACTCTGTCTGCCCCCCAACCCCAGGTCATCATTCCCACCAAGACAATTTTGGCCAGATATTTTCCAAAACCTTTGGGAAAGAAAGTGTGAGCTCCACCTGGGAAAACCAAGCCTAGCAGGCAGAGCTCAGATGCAGAACAGGCATTTCCTGGGGGCTCTGCCAGTCTGTGTACCCCCCCCTTCCTGCGGGAAGCAGGCAAGGCACAGAGATGGCATCAGCCTCACAGCCTCAGGGGGGCTCATGGCCAGGGTGGCCCAGGGAAGGCAAGGGACACCTGCTCTGAGCTTGGCTTTTGGAAAGGCACACACCAAAATGTGTATGTGTATATATATATATATTTTATATATATATATCTATTTATATATATAAAATGGGGCAGGGCTGCTGGGCAGGGCAGGGAGGGGTGAGGAGGAGGAGAGCTGCAGAAATTGCTACCTGCAGCCACACGTCTCCACAACCATGTCCTCGTACTGTTTGTAAACCACATTGTTCCCAGAGTCTATGTAGAGGATGCTGATGGGGCTGAGCTTGGAGGGCACACAGCAGCTCGGGGGGGTGGACTCCGGGTCCATGGAGTTCATCAGGGTCTGAATAATGGCATGGTTGGTGGGCTCCAGGTGGGAGCGCAGGGGGAAGTCGCAGACCCCCTCACAGTGATATGCCTCGTAATCCAGGGGGGCGATTATCCAGTCATCCCAGCCCAGCTCCTTGAAGTTCACGTGCAGAGGCTTCCTGCTGCAGCGGGTCTTCGCCTTCTTCCCATGGCCTCTGCCCCCAGACCGGGCAGCAATCGTGGTCCTTCTCTTCCTCCGCTTGGGATACACCTCCTGGCCAGGATCAGGGGGCTCCAGGAATGGGGGGCTGCCCAGGGCCTTGATCTTATCCCGGATCTCCTTGAAGAGATTCTCCTTCCTCTGGGTGCGGGAGAAGGCCACGAGCAGGGCTCGCTCGTGGGGCTGGGGCTGGGGCTTGTTGAACCCCAGTTGTCGGGGGGGCAGGAGCTGCCCCGACTGATCCGAGACGATCCTCAGCAGGAAGCACAGCAGCTTGCCCGAGAGAGATCTCTCCCTCCGATCTCGCAAGGCTCCCCAGACATCAAAAACCTCCCATCTGGAGGAGCCTGCGTCCAAAATGTCTGCAGCCCTGGAGTCCAGCAGCCGGGGCTCCTGACCATCCTGGCTTGGGCAGGTGGAAAGGAGGAGGTGGTGGAAGGTGCCCTCGGGGGACAGGGCCAAGCTCCGGTTTTCAGGGAGGGCACGCAGGATCCGCAGCTCTGCGCCCGTCACCTCCTCTGCCTCAGGCAGGCTGGAGATGTCGAAGAGGTATCGCTGCTCGGAGGCGGATAGGGAGGCATCTGGAAGAGATAACACAGAAGGGGAAAAAAAAAGGAAAAAAAATTAAAATCCCAGCAAGCTGAAGCCAAGCTCTCATTATGGAGGTGCAAGAGACACAGAACTAACAGGAAAGATCCTGCCATGCAGCAAGGCTCGCCGAGCATCCCAGCAGGACACAGCCTGTGTGTCCTGCATCCAGGAGCGTCACTCTGGCTGGAGGCACCAAAAACTAACAAGGAGAAAGTACAGAGGGAGAGAGGCATCAACTGAATCAAGTGGCTTCTCATCAGCACTCTTCCCCATGTCCCAAGGAGGCTTCTCTGCCTCCTCATAGGTGTTCCACTGACCCCAGTTGCATCACTATTCTGTTTTGGCATGGAAGCCCCATCTGAACCTGTGCCACAGTCCCATCCCCAGTCAGGAGGTGGTCACCAATTTCTTCTGCCCTAAGTGTCACACACACACACATAGCCCCATCCATTCCAAGTAAAAAGCTGTGAAAAATTCCATTTTCCCCTCGCAGACACACATCTGATAGAGGCACCACTAGAGGCTGAAAGCGAGCCCAGCTTCACTTTGTCACTATTTTTGGTGGATCCAAAGCCCAAACACAGACTTGTGCAGTTTCTAGCACTGATTAAATATACTCAATGTGAATTAAAAAAAAAAAAAAAAAAAACACCAAAGGAGGTGACATTGGGGAGAAGACATGAATGACTTCTGCGAGGGTTGTTTTTTATTTTCTCCCTCGTTAACGAGAAACCTGACCTGAGCACGCTGCAAACATCGCTGCTGTGCCCGAGCCTCTTGAGCCGCTGCCGGCAGAGCCCTGCCCGACATCCCCACACCGCAGCCCCCGCCCCGCGCCAGCAGCGTCGCTGGGTGCAGTCTGCACCCCCTGCCAGGGGGGAAACAATCTTCTCCCTGTCATCTGCTGCTGCTGCTACTATTATTGTTATTATTATCCTTATTATTATTATTCATTATAGTCATTACTATAATTATTATTTTAAAAGCAGATCTAGCGTTCCTATGAGGAGCAGATAAGAGCAGATAAGGAGATCCCTTTGAAGAGTTCATCTGGTTTCGTTTTGCTCTGAAACTTCCCAGGACCTATGCGCAGTTTTCCCCCGGCTCTCCCAAGCCGGGCACTGCCCACCCTCCCACCGGATCATCTTCCCCGCGTCCCACCTCGCTCCCCTGACCTTGCCCCATCAGCTTTTAGCACCCCTTTCCCCCAAAGGCTGCCGGCAGGATACGGCCCGTTCTGGGTGGTGGAGGATGGGGCTTGGGGAGCTCCACACCACCAGCCGCCGCTCTCCCCCCCCGGGGCAGCCGGCGATAGGCACCGCAGGGAGGCTGGGGGCTGCTTTTCAGTTTGTCTTTTAATTTTATTCGATCGGAAATTTATTTTTTTTTTCCCCAGCCGAGCGAACTTCGGCGGCAGTGCGCGATGTACGCGTTAAAAATGTATCGTTAAATGCGTTTATGTGTTATCATCGTTAGATCCGCGGATATGAAGAGGGCAAAAGAGGAGGAAGAGGGAGAAGGGGAGCGCGATGCCGAGCTCAGCCGGCGGGTCCGGCGGGAAGCCGTCCCTGGATGCGCTCACCCGGAGCACCGGGCTGCGCTCCACTCCCTCAGCCTCGCTCGGTCCCGTCGCGAGGCCCTGCGGAGGTTTTTTCGGCTGCAAATGGCTCTGTCGGGCTCTTCTCGCTCCCTGTCCGGGGATGCGCGCGCAGAGAAGCTTGCTCAAAACTGCTGCGCGGCAGCCGCCGTCCCGCATATCAGGTGGCGAGAGGTTCCGACGCCGCCGGCAGCTCCCGCCCTGCCCCCGGCCCGGGTGGCTGCACACGCACCCTGTCCCCAGCCCCAGCCCCGAGCGTCATCTTTGACCGCGCAACCCCATCGCCACCCCCGACCTCACGCTCATCTCCATCGGCAATCCCTTTTTCCAGCTCCAGACACAAACCCTTTGCTGTCACTATCGTCGCCTCAGCCCTATGCTCACGCACAGCCCCACTCCCAGCACTGTCCTCGTCCCCATTCCCACGCTCGGTCTCGCGCACGGTTCCATTTCCGTTAAAAAACCGGGATGCGCAGCCCCTATCCCGCGAAGCTCTATCCCGTGAGCTACCCCCAGCCCCTGCAACCACCCCGTGCTCAAACCAACGCACAGCCTCGTTCCCCAACCAACGCACAACCCCATCCCAGGCACAGCCTCGCGTTTGGACCAACGCGCGAGGTCCCTCTCCGCGTTGCCACCACGTCCCCAAACTCACGCTCAAAGTGATGCGCAACTCCATCCCTGCTCCCACGCAGGAGCCCGATCCTCGCATCCACGCACAGCCCCGTCTCCGTTCCCAAACCCCATCCTCATCCTAAAGCCCGTTCCCAAGCCCAAGCATCCCCGACGGTGGGGTCCGGGGGGACGCGCTCCCCGCATCACCGCTGCGCGCCCGGCTGCCGCGAAGGCCCGTGACGGTTGGTCGGCGCGGCCGCCGGGCCGCGGCGGCGGCCAGCGACTGGTACAGGGCACCACTGTAGTGGTGCGGCACCACCGTTGCCGTTTGCGGAGAGCCCCGTTCCCTCCGCGGCGGGGGCAGAGAAGGGGGAGGCGGCGTCGGCGGCGGAGAGGAGGAGGCGGAGGAAAGGCGCGGCTTGCCGAGGGTGCGCTGGGGAGCGGCCGCCGAACGGGCCGCGCACGGCGGCGGCCTCCAGCCCGCGGCGGAGGCGGGCAGCGCCCAGCAGGCAGAGGCATAGGGCGGCGGCAGGCGGCGCGGAGGCGCCATGGCGGCGGCCCGGGGCTCGGCGCGGAGCTGCTGCCCGCCGCCGCTCCCGCCCGCTTTTTGAACATCGTCTTCGCCGCCGCCTCGCCGCCGCCGCCGCCGCTCCTCGTTTCGCCCGCCGCCGCCGGGGCTCCCCCTGCCGGCCGCTCGCCCCTCCCCGCCCGAGCAACCGCCCGCGCCCCGGGACCCGCCCCGCCTTCCCCAGGCAGGTGGACCCCCTCGGACACCTCCCTGCATCCCACGCCCCTCCTCCCCGGCAGACGGGATCTCCCACCGGACACCCTCCTGGATGCCGCCCCGCCTTCCCTGGAGGTGGGACACCCCCGGATCCCTCCGACCCCGCCCCGCCTCTACCTGCAGGTGGGAACCCCGGACCGTCCTTCGGGACACGCTCTGCTCCCCGGCAGGTGACGATAAACCCCGTCCACGCTCCGCCTCCGCCTGCAGGTGAGACCCCACCCCCGGACACTCCCTCCCCCCCTCCCCGCCTTCCCAGAGAGTGGATGAGAACCCCCCAGCTGCGGCCCCCGTCATAGTGGCAGGCACCTGGCGCCCCCCGTGGGGGCACCCGTACCCCTCATTTGATCGGGGAAGAGCTGCGTCCCACAGCCCCGTGCCGCGGCGTCACTCCAGCCTAATTACGGGGGATGCGGATGGGAGGCGACCCTGTATTGGAGGGGGTCACCCGCCACCCCGTACTGGGGCGGGGGTCCCGGTCCCACACTGGACGTGGGGCAGACCCGGCTCTGTTTCGGACTGAGGAACCGTCACCCCACATTTTGGGCTGACTTCTCACCCCCAGACTGGCCTGCGGGGGTGATGCTGGCTGCGGGGCCGGGCCGGGAGCGTCGAGGGAGCCGGAGCGACTGTCCCGGGCTGCCCCGCACCTCCATCGGCCCCGGCAATTCCGCCTCGGGAGCCCGACACCGGAGCAAAACAAAGCCCCGGCCGGGCTACGGGCTGATGTTTTCCCTCGCACGGAGGGTTTCCTTGGTAAAATTCAGATGTTTCCTTGGGTCTCGATTAAAATAACAAAGTGGGGTATTTACTAGGATGTTATTTCAAGTCTCTTAAGTCCCTGGTTATGTCTGTTGCGATTTCTCCACAAATACAAAAACAAGGGCTGCGATGATTTATTTGAAGGAATGTAGGTGTTTTGCCAAAACAAACATGGCTTTTTTTTTTTTTCCCTTTCCCCCCCCAAACAATTGCTTCTCACGAGCATTTGTCACTGCAACCTCTCGGATTTCTTTCTGCTGTGATTTTACAGGTGCTTTGTCACAGTATCACGAGTGAGTTTCTAATGCCAACCAGCGGATTTGCTCGGTATGAATGCACACACTGTGCAGAGACACAGACACAGCTCCCATGACACCATCCCAAGAAATCCGCATCCCGAGAAATCCCTGTCTCTCGCAGTGCTGGATGGCCAGGCCCAAAGCCATTTGCACACTTTGCCCAGCCTTTGCACAGCCTTTGCACAGGGCTTGCACAGCCTTTACATAGAGTTTGTGTGGCTTGCACAGCATTTGCACACTCTGCACAGACCACAGGGCCTTGCACGCTGCCACTGGCACCACCCACCCAGCAGTTAGTGACCACCAGGAACCCTAACCCAGCTGGGGCAGGAGGCAGAGGAAGGGAAGGCAGAGGAAGGCTTTAGTAATTGTTATTCTTTTGTCAGTCCCTTATTAAATCCAGCCTGATGCTCTTCAGACACTAAAGGTCACTTTTAAAAGCATCTGACAAGACCTTCCAGCCCCTGAGGCCTCACTCCCCCCTGGCCAGGGTGCTGAGATCCCACTCGGGTGCCCTCACAGAATGAGAGCAGGCAGCAGCAGGGCTGAATGTTGAGGGCAGTTCTTCCCAAAGATGGGAAGGCTGAAAAACACTGTCTAGCCCTGCCCCACTCAATCCCACCTCAACCAGCAGCTCCAGGGTCACAAACTGTGCTCCTGATGTTCCCACTGAAAGGTATGGCAGCGATCCCTTCCCAGTGCTGCCCAGAGAAGGGATCAAAGGGATCAGCAGAAGGATGGAAGGATGATGGGACAGGAAGGACTGTTGAATTCTAGAAAATGGGCAGACAAATCTATCCATAAACCTCTGGGCTTCTCACAATGGTTTCTGGAGCCTGCTGCCTGGAATTGTTTTCACACAGTCAGTTATATGTGAAACACTGAAAGACACAAAAATGGTGAATGTGGTCCATGCCCTGGGTCCCCTGAGACGTTACATCCTCCTGCATGTTGAGGTGCATGTACCTGCCAAACATGTGGAACCCCAGGCTTCACCCTGGGACTGGAACTGTCACTGCATTTTTTCTGTGTGTTTTTCAAAAATTAAAGTTACACTGATGCAACAGACAGCCAGGCTGTGCCTTCTGTTTTTTTTTTTTATCACAGGGGTTTTTTTTCCCTACAGACCAGTCCTCTTCTCAGCCCCCAGTGTGGGCAGCAGGGCCAAATCCCCGCCTGGTGCAAGTCAGCAGAGCTGACCAGTGGGTTCCTCTGCATCAGTTTGCACCACATCATCCTTGTTCCTGTGCACAGTTTTCCCTGTGACAGAGCTTTGTGCTGCTGGGTGATGAGAGCCAGATCCCTGTCCTCACCATCTGTATGGAGACCCAACACAGCCACACGCATACCCACACCACCCCGAGCGACATGGACACACATGTCTGCACACACCAGGCACACATGCCCACACCAAAGGCACACTCACACACACACCACACACACATGGGTACACAGACCCAAGAGGCAAATCCTGCCCAGCCATGCCAGAGGGTAGATGTGAAATCCCACAGCTCATCCTCTCAACCACACAGCATCTACTGAGGTGCACAGGCGCTAACTTTCCCATCTGTAATCCATTGCAACTTCACTTAAACCCTTCTGGGCTTTCTTGAATTTCCATCAGCCCAGCCCAGCCCAGCCCAGCTGCAGGACCTTCCCAAGCCGCTCTAGCCCTGCTCAGCAGCTCCTGCCCCCAGTCCTTCCCTGCGCCGAGGACGGGCTCCCTCCTCTCCCACTGCAAACCTTTGCGCATAATTTCACACTGGCAAAGAGCCACCTTCTACCAGCCCCCTTCCAAAACCAAATTAGCACGCTGCTGCAGCAGCAGAAATTGGAGAGGAAGGACTGCAGTTTTATTTTACAACTCAATTAGCAAGTTTATACAGAAAAAAACACCCATATAACTGAGGGAGATTTTATGTCCATTCAGCTCCACCAGTAAATAGACTTGTTCCTCTTGAGGGCACTCCCCACTGCTGTGGGTACAGCAATGTGCTCCTGCCCTTGGGAGCCCTTAACCAATGTGGTGATCCTGGCTCCAGACCTGCTCACTTGCTCCATCTCTCTTTGCTTTTACACTTACAAATCCTCTGGGTACCCCCATCACGGGTTGAAAAACAGTTCTGAGACTGTCCTGTCACCCTATTCACCAAGTATTAAATCAGAAGTGTGCCAGAACCTCAGATGAAGATAAAGGGCCCCATTTGCCTCTAATTTTTCCCTAAGAACTAGTCCCAGACAACATGAAGCCAGTGGCTGTATGCCCAGGATGGATCCTGACTCCCATAACAACTTGCACCTTGTCCCACTATGGTCTCTTTCTCCCTTCACCAATAGGTCAGGTTTTTGGAAAGAAGGGGGCAGTCAACTCACTAAGCCTATTTTCTTATTGGGAACATTTTTTGGATGCTGATTCCTTCGGGATCAGGAAGGAATCATTTCTGCCTGGCTGATACTTAGGCTAGTCCCTCTGACATAGTCTCCATCCCTCTGCTCCCTCTCTTGGTCCCCAGCACTGCCCTGCTTGTCCTCCTGCATTGTCCATGGTGGTTGGGGACCTTTGTGTGTGGAGCACCGATTCATTTCCATGAGTCCTGGGCAGGGTGAACTCCCCTACCACATCTGCATCCTCTTGTGCAACTGTAAGCAAGGTCCCAGCCTGGCAGAGGGGCTGCCCTGCAGATGGTCTTTGGCACAGGAAAGAACAGGGTATTCAATTTAACTGGAACCCACTAGCCACGGAAGAACATTTCTCAAAGGAGGAAACTGAGGCAGAAGGGAAATCCTCAAGGAATAATAACCACGTACCTCACATCACAGCCACATTCCCACAGCTCTGCACCTCCACCTCACCTTCCCTATCATCAGCCCTTTTTGATGGAATAAAACCAAACTGCAGTGACAAGCCCCCTCCACTCTTCAAAGCTGGAGTGGCTGTTTCTGTTAGCTAAGTCAGTGGGGCTCCATCAACTTTTCAAGTCTCGAGCAAGTTCAGAGCGATCAGAATGTTGATGCCAGTGGCTATTTGGAAGAGTGTGTTTTCATGTAGTGACCACACAAGAAGCCTCTTGAGGCTTCACTTAACAAATGTCTTCTAGTGAGATGGCTACAAGTGACAGCAAGGCCAGCTCAGCAAGTAACCAAGCAACGGCATCATTTTCTTTCCAAATCTTCCAGTAACTCCTTCCAAAACGTACTTAAACTCAAGCCAAGCTGAATTCTTTCTGGTTGTCTGCACGGGGATAGCCAGAGAAGATAAGACAAATCAAGGTACAAACTCCATGCATGAAACATCAGACAGATTCAAGGACCCCACTGTGCTCTAGCTAGAGGACAGGAGACTTATGGAAATGCTTTGCTGAAAATTCAATCCTTCTGGAAACATAAAAGCTTCTTGAAACAGGCTTTCCAATCCCCTCAGGGAAAATTGTCCTATTCAGCATCTGGTTGACAGGATTGGGCATAAGCCACCTGAAAGTAGCGAGTCAAAGCACAGTTGAGCACTCAGTTGTGCTCAAAAAAGAAAAAAAAAAGCCCATTTGCTTTTTGAAGGGTGCAGAGTCAGCAGGTAATTTATCTATGCACCAAACCCAGATGCTGGACCATGGTGACGACTCACTCAAGTGTCCTTATGGTAGTAGTCTAGGCTAGCATCTGGTTGGAAGGAGTGGGATTCACTTCACTTCATTCTGGTTTCTTCTCAGTCACCTTCCTCCCATCACTAGTTACTGCAGGGTGAGCTGTACCTCCAGAAAGCAGTTCTTACAGCATTAACACAGACCCCAGCTGGGACAGCTGTTACAGAGGTGCAGAAAGCCCTCAGCTGCCTCCTACCCACCCCTGGCTGTCCATGTGAGAGGTCACCAGGGGAAGTGCTCTCCTACAGCCTTCCTCAGGCTCTGCTCCATGATTCTTTATTTTTACATATTTAATCCTTTGATCTCCACTCAGTCCTTTTTTCTCTCATCTGTTTTCCACATTGTTGTGTTTCTCCCCAACTTCTTGTCCTCCACTCCCAGCCCCTTTGCAAAGGCCCCTCAGATGTGGGGGTATCAGGACCTGAAGGTGAGACCCGGCTGGGAGAGTGGGGACCCAAGGGACCACCAGAAAAGGAACACTGCTCACAGTAGCTCACCCCCATCTTTCCAGTTCCCAATTATTCCTAGGAGAGTCCTCTGCCCTCTTCCCATCCCTCTCCAACAAGTGCTGCTCACCACTGTTGTCACTCATTTCTCTGCCACTTGAGACAGAATTTCTCCATATGAAGTCTTATGCTTTCTATCCCAACACAAAGTCTTACCCATAACTCCAGTTCTGTCTCACTCATAACTTTCTGCATGCAGATGTTCACCACTATGAACATGGAAGGAAGAATGGGGGGGTTTTCCCCTTTAAGTTATCTTCCCATCCTTTGGTATTGTTTGTTCCTTGTCAGACACTCTTTTCTCTCTCATTTACTTCAGTGCTCTAATCCCATGTTTTTGTTTTCCTCTATAGACCAGACAAATGGAGATAAACTCTGAAGTTTTTAGGTCAGCCCGATAGTTCTCCACCAGTGATAGGGATCTGGCAAAGAAAGGTCTTTCCCCAAGAACTGATTTCCCTCCTTTTTGGGGATATCATCCTGATTAGGAATCAACAGGGGGATGGATCCTACCAAAGTACTGCTGGCAACGCAAGATATCTAGTTGGAGGTATCAACTTTGGTTTTCTGGACAGTTGCTCTGGGGACACCAACAAGCCATGGGTGTCAGCTGAGGTGTGCAGAGGGCCAGAGCAGACCTGCCAGTCCTCAGCTGCAGCCCAGTCCTCCTCCCTTCACTCCTCTGTGCCAGCTGCTGTGCTGGGCTGTGAGGAGGAGGAGAAGGAATGGAGGAAGGTGGGTGCCTGAGTGCGGAAAGGGATGTGGTGCAAAGTCCTGTTTGATTGCAACTTCTCATGGTCTGGATCACTTCTGTTGAAGATTCTGTCTGTCTGACCTTCCTGCCAGGGCAGCGTGTCCTTTCATGATGAATGTGGGTGGTTTGGGCCAGGCACTCAGGAGAGATGCCCCTCACCCAGAAGGCCCCACAGAAACCAGCACAGACCATAGGGCAAACTGAGCAGCTCATGAACTACTTACCACTTGTACCTTCTGGTCTCCTGTGCAGTTCTGCATTTTAACCCAACAATTTCTGCTTTTTTTTTCCATCTTGCCTTTTCCAACTTTTATTGGAAAACATTTCATGCCCTAGGTCTCTTTCTCCTTCAGCTGCTGAGCAGCAAGAGAAGCTCAGAGGATAAGAACCACTGCGTCCCAGCCCAGCAGAGGGGTCGGGTGGCTGCGGTGGGACCGAGCATCATCTGGAAGCGCGCGGGCAGGGATCTCTCCCAGGGCAGGAGCACCATCTCCTGGAGAAGGGATTTATAGCACTGAGCCTCTGCGTAAGGTGTTTCCTGTCGCACTTAAGAAATGTAGAAGGCACTAGCAGTTTCGAAGGCACTCACTCTTGTTTCTCTCCCCTTAGGCTGTGAAACACATGCAAATCAACCCACTATGAGTGTGTCCTGTATACAAGAAAGAGAGATTGAAAACAGGAATATGTTGTGTGGGCACATACCTTTTCCTTTGCGCTGTGTATTAGATGGACTTGAGTGTGAGGTGCAGGATCAGCTGTTACAGAGTTTTACTATGGGTGCATCAGGTGAAGCTCCATCTTACTTTGTATTTCTCTTCTCAAAGCACATTTGAGTTAATACAAAGAGCAAATCACACCTCACTTAAGGGTCCTTTGCATAGTATTACTATACAAGTCAGAACAAGCTTTCTGCCCACATATCTTTTCCTTAGTAGATGCATTTGAAGGAGATAAAAGCAATGTACTAAATCTTGCAGTCCTTGTACATTTATTTAGTGCTTTCACTAAAGTTAAAACCATGCCTCTGGGCAGTGACAGCTGAATGGACAGAGTCACTGACACACATCACTGGGTGGGATGTCAAATACCCTATTAGCAATGAACTTGATTTCCTAATGCATTATAGTGGTGTGTCTTCACAACTTTCTAACTCGGCTCTTTTGCTCAACTCAACTCTCTTGCTCAACACTGCAAGTTGGTGTGGGCCGCGCTGACATCAGTATTTAGGTAACATCCATTTCTGCCTTAACGAGAAAGACACAGACCGGTTATCCAGAGCAGGTTACAGGGATGACCACAAGGGTGGAGCACCTCTCCTGTGGAGACAGGCAGTAGGGGTTTGTTAAGCCTGGAGAAGAAAAGGCTCCAGGAAGACCTCACTGCAGCCTTGCAGTACTCTAAAAGGGGCTTATAAGAGAGAGTGAAAGCAATTTTTTACACGAGCAGATAGTGATAGGATGAGGGAGAAAAATTTTAAACTAAAAGAGGAGAGATTGAGATCAGATATTAAGAACAAATTCTTTACTGTGGGAGTGTTGAGGCACTGGAAGAGGTTGCCCAGAGAAGTTGTAGATGCCTCACTCCTGGAAGTGTTCAAGTGTTCAGGAACAACCAGGTCTAGTGGGTGGCATCTTTGCCAATGGTGGGGAGGTTGGAACTAGATGATCTTTAAGGTCCCTTCCAACCCAAACCTTTCCATGGTTCTATAATTTATATTTGATGCAAGGACCATGTTTGCTTTGCTTTGCCAGCTTGTGTGTTCTTATACACCAAAACGCTCATGCACAGGTTCAGGCACCTGAGACCATCTCACATGCTTAAATGTGGCATATGGTGCCACCTGAGACATCCAGACCTCCAGCTGCTGCCTCAGAAAAGGAGGCGATCCTACCTCTTCAGCCTCACTGACCAGCACCATGCCTACGGATCTTTTCAAACCTAAAAGATCCTATGATTCCATGTTAACATCTTGGCTGCCCTGCAATCTGAAGAGAGCCCCCAGGTGCCTCTTTTAGCACCCAAGCACCTGCTCTTCTGAGAAGATCATCAGAATTTAGTAGGAAAAAAAGGAATGAGATGGGACTTTCTGATAGTGAAGAAATCCTTGAAGAGCACAGCACTGTGTGTGGGTCACTTCAGCAGTGTACAGGGAGCTCTGCCTATTTCTGTGGTTCACATACTGATCTCACCAGGTTCATAAGTCAAAATATGCCATTTTGGGCTCCTTGTTCTGTGTACAGAAGAAAAGTGCAGCTGAAAATTATTTAATATGACTGACTCCTGCATGAAAAAAATCATGGTCCAGTGGTCACCTGTTGGTTTTCTAATAAGCACTTTGCACTTGGAACAAGGAGATGTTAAATTCTGCCTCTGTCCTCTCTGCAGGGCCTCGTCCTGCAGTGCAGATTCTGTCTGGGCTGACAGTTTTTATAAGAACCAAAGGCACAAGGACTGTGAAAGATTGTCCTGCTCCTTGATGATTTAGCAATGTGGAAACTGCAAGTGAACCCAGTTCTGAATCTTCTCCATAGTTTTTTCCTCTAAATCTTCTCCATGTTTTTTTCCTCTGTACAGTGATGGCTTGTGGACACAGTATGTGTAAGACAGGTTGTGAATGTAAATACTCAATAATGATTGAATAACCATAGAATATCCAGAGTTGGAAGGGACCCACATGGATCATTGAGTCCAGCTCCTAATAACAACCACAATTATGGTCACCTTGTACCACAGTCCCTGAATTTAGGTATTTATTCCTCCACTATTCCAAGTTTTGCAGTTCCTCTGGCTTTTTCATGAAAAGCCACAATCCCAGGAGCAGAAATAGGGCTTGTGCTGCTAGTTCAGAGAAAAGAGTTGTGGTAGCTGAACAGTTTAAATTTTGGGGAAAATATAGCACAGTGATCAGCCAGCTTCATCCCAGCGGGATCCCAAGCCCATGCCAGCCCCTGGCTGAGCCTCTCTGTCCTTTCCTCCTTCAGGCTGGAGCTGTGTTCGGGATGCCAGCTTCTTGCAGAACCAAGTTCAGCTTTGATAAAAGCGAGTATTCCTTGTTTCTCCTCCTTCATTTCCAGCTCCTTCCCTTCCTTTCCCATTGCTGCTGGCTTGCTGGGTGCCCACAATCCATTTTCCATCATCATTAAATATAGGAGGAAGGAGACCAGGGGGACACACAGGACAACAGAGCATGGCAGGGATTTAGGCTCATCTTTTCACCTAAGGATGCTGCCGAGCCCCACAGCACAGGGAGGAAAAGTGCCATCTCCTCCCCTTCCCCAAATCATGTCCTACCTGTGCCATAGTGCTCCAGACTGGTTGGCATCTCTTGTGTGATGGGCTCATCCCAGAGCAGGCAGCTCATCCTCAGCTGACAGCAGGTGGCCTGGAAGCCACTGGTCACCCAGTGATCCTCACAGGGGCTGGCAGCTCCTTGTTTCATCACTCCAGGCTGAGCCCTATGAGCTGTCCAGGTAGATATAATTGTGCAACTAAAGCTAGATTCTTAGGCTGCATCTACACAGGTAAATTAAATGTTTGTAGGAACACTCAGTGGCTCCCTGGCATTATTTAATTTACTTGTGTAAATGGAACGCTGGAGACCCTGAAGACCAGGGCAAGTTACCTGATGGGCTTGTGTGTAGGAAACCTAGCTCATGGTCAAGATTGTCTGCAGCCTTGCCTTCTTTACTTCAAAAGCTTACTCCAGCATGTTTGGGGTGAACCTTAGCTAGCCAAGAAACAGTGGTTTTTCTTGGAGAAAGAAAGGTCCAGCCCTTTGGTATTTGGTGGGGAGCTGAGAATTTGGCAGCAAGAGCAATAAGGAGCGCTATCCTGGGGATAGACCTAAGCCAGCACTGGGTGGGAGCTTGGGACAGCCACAGTCCTTCACATCTTAGTTTTCCCCTCTCTGTAGTAACAGGTCCCTGCCTGCTCTTGAGGGCAGCTTGGGAAAAGGATTAAGGAAATAGTAGAGGTGTATTTCCAACCTTGCACACGGATGTTCTTGATGGAGTCTCAGGAAGGAAAAGTACCTTCCCTGCAATTAGTTTTTCCACAAGTCCTGCATTTCCCATTCCCCTCCCCAGCTCATCACAGCCCAGACCAACTCCCCTGACTGGGTAATGTTTGGGTAGAAATTACCATTCTGGTTTTGTAATTGTGGATTTGAACGCCCGAGTGACTGATTTCAGCAGAGGCACCAGTCATATGAAGTGGGAATGGATACAGCTGGTTGTAGGACCAGACAGAAAAATGTGGTCTCCCAAGGAGACTTCATTTCCATTCTCCTCAGGCTGATTGTTTTTCTCACCAGGTGGTGGTTGCTTCTTCCTGCATTTTGGAAAGCTGAGAACTTGACTCATGAGAAAAATATCCAAAGTGTTGCTACACCATTGTACCATAAATGGCTACATCTGTCTCTAGGGATGTATTTTCCTCTGTCTTTCTGAAAGACAATCACTCATTTCTATAAAACCTCCAACACCCTTATAGCACTATTTTAGTAGTTACTGTTTTGGAGGAGTGTGATAAGGAAGAATTTAGAGTGGATTCATTTCACTTGATCTAGAATGTGAAATTTGTTAGACATGCATCAGCTGTACCACTCTTTGGACTCCAAAGATTGCACTGAATTGATTTTCTGTTACTACAATATATATATTATTTATTTAATGCACATGACAGCACGAACACCTGCTTCTAAGGTCATGAATTTCAACCATTTAGGCCTCATTCTGTTTTCTACACATAGACACTGCAAATTGGGATGTAACAGAGATCCAAGACACCCGTCTGGACATGTAGACATAGCACAAGACCAGTACAAGACCTGAAACCCTCTAGGGTAGCAGTTGGAGGCCATGTGGGATACACCAAGGTCTCTTCTAGGGCACTAAACCACAGCTGAATGGTTGAATTGAGACCTGAGCACCTAAGCTGGTTGTTACCATTCCCCTATAGCCACTGGAGAAAAAGTAAGCCCTTTTAGGGCACAAATCTTTAAGTGAGCACCTGAAGCAGATCCCAGTGCTCCCCGAAATTTTCCTCTTCTCCATTGACTACAAAGCCAGTCTACCAGACCAGCACAGAGCAAGACTTTGAGGAGGCCAAAAATCTAATTTTAAGCAAGAATGATATCTCTCTGTGAAGCTGGGTAGGCAAATTGTTACTGCTTTATAACATCTTTACAAATGCAATACTAATATCTTCATTAAAAAACACGGATGTAGAAACCTGTGCTCACGGCCTGGTGAAACCCAGAGTCTGACTGCCAGCCACTTTCTAAGCAAGAATCAGAGCATTTGACTTAAAATGCTTGTTGTAAAATGCCTGTGAGCAAAACTCTGCTACTGGAAGAAACAGCATTGACCTGGAAAGATATTCATCTTCCTACTACAGCTGTGTATGAATGATTGTTTGACGAGATGGGTTGTACTGGTTGTGCTATGAGACAGATGCACACTTACAGAACTCCCTGCACAACTGGGCAGCTCTATCCTGGCTTACTGTCACGAAGAAATGGTTGGGCGATTGCAATCTCTCTCATGGCATCTGCCAAACCAGTTATCTTGCACTGAAAAGAGTGCAGCAGAACTAATGCAACTCAGTTTACCAAAACCCCTGCATTTTACTTCCCTTTTATTTCCATCACACACTGGAGGTACACCAGAAGTGACTGGCTTACTGGTGAGCCAAATCAAACAGGTATCTGCTTAAGTCTATGCCTCAGCCTTTCCCTTAGAGGGACACAAATCCAGGCCTCTCACCTATTGAGCTGCCAGGTTTTTGCAATAATTGGAGGAGCTGAAAGTTGTCCAGCCATCTTCTTTTCTGTTGTATTTGATTAAAATTGGTCATTGGGTTGTTGCAACGTTATTAAGTGGGGAGCAGACAGCTAGACTGGCAGATACATGGAGCAACAGACAGAGCAATTGCATACACTTTCTATTTAGGAAGAGATGATGAATAAAAACACCATCCCTCCTCCCAGTCCCTTCTGAGTTTTTTGTTAATTCAGAGAGTTGAAATTTTTCCATTTGAGAGAATGTCAGTCAGGTCCAGCATCACTCATAAAAATGGAAGAATTGTTCCAACAATGTCCCAGAAAGGTTTCCTAATTTTATAAAGAAATCCAGGAAAAAAATCTGGCCAGCTCTAACCTGACTGGCTCGCACTGTGCTGTGGTGGGTAGTTCAGCAGAGAAGTCTGGGTCTCCATGAGTCTCAGCCTTTACTCCTGCAGGCAGGAGGCTTCATAAAAGGAGTCACCTCTATGCTTCATGCAGCTAATGAGCAACCAGGAGCCAGCACCAAAGCCAGGCAGGCCTTGGGCTCTTGCTCATCTCCAACCAAATAACTTAGTATGGACATGAACACCTCCAGAGCTTATTTGGTGGGAGTGAGGGAAATCAAGGCAAAGTACTTGGACAACAGCTTTGGTCAGGCGTGTGGTGAAGATGGACTTGAAAAACTTGGCAGCATATTTGGGAGTCTACCTGGAAATTTGTTGACTGTTCCTTCACCTTTTCTGGATCTGGGGAAACGCTTTTCATTGAACCTATGTAAAGAGTCAACTACCCAAAATCTATGGCTCCTTTGGGGCAAAAAAAGATTCTACTCTACCTATTTACTGTAGATATGATTTTTGAATAATATAGACAATTTTCTGTACTTTAAGGCTTGGTTTTATTAAACTGGGGCAAACCAGGAAATCTCATCTTTTCTTCCTCACTGGCTATGATGAAATTCATCCACGATTTACCTAGGGTCCCCAAACTTAAGAGAGGTGGAATTTGAATTCCAGGGCTGCAGCAGGTCAAGAGCCAGGTTTATCTTTCAGCAGGGATTACCTATGGTTTCTACTAGATTATTCCTGACATGTGGCTCATCATATTACAGGTTAAATGTTTAAAGGGGGGAGGAAAGCATGAGGCATAATGAATAACAGCTATATAACTCTCCTCCCTTCTCCCCAGAATAAATCCATACTGAGTTTAGGAGGTGCCTAGATTAAAAGACTGTCCTGACAAGCTATCAACAAACTTACCACATCATATAACAAGAGTGAACTTTAAATCTACCATTTTGGCTACCTTTGAAACTCACTGAGAAGCCCAGTCCTAATATAAAATCTCCTAGTGGTTCACATCTGGGTTTTGTAATTGTCATCTGAAAAGAGTGTTAGGAGTGATAAGTGAGTGGTCATCTCACTGGAATCCTAGTGCAGCCTTTTTCAGTAATGAAATGATATTGTATTTCTCCCCATATGAATCAAGGCTGAAAAAAAGTTTCATGTTCAGCTTTTAAACTGTGTTTCCATAGCTGATTTATTTTGTTTTTAAATATATTCCTCTGCCCTTGCCTTTCCCCTCTCATTTTATTTACTATACTCTAAGCAGGGCTCTGATTTCCCCTCATCCTGTCATGATTACAGGCGGAGTCCTCTGCCAGGGATTCAAAAATTGGTGGACAATACCCCCTGGGCTTATAAACTCACTGTTGTTCTCCTTCTGCTTTGGGGGAGATGAAAAGCGAATCCACGAGCTGCCAAGAATCACACCCAGGCAGGGACACAGTGCTGCAAGAGCTGGTCCCTGCTCAGTGTACAGGAGACAGACGTGACCCTGGGATGAGTTCATGGGGTCACACCTTGACCCTGACAGAGACCCCTCGTCCCCCCGTGCCCCTGTGAGGAACAGGGAGGGATTAAACTGCAGGGCTGCAGTCCGTTTGCATGGACAGAATGAACAGACCCCAGCCACAAATCACTCCATATTTTAACAGGCTTTGAGAGGTTCTCCTTCTTCACTTTAACCCTTTGTGGGACCTCAGTGCCTGCAGAAGATGGATGGTAGGCAGTCCTCCACTACAGGTGGTGAAAGGCTACCTGGTGTAAACCTACTTTTTCCATGTCCCCGTCGGGGCTGAAGGAGAGGGAGGACCATCCCCTTTACCTCTCAGGTCTGGGATCTCCACTACAACTGCCTTCCAACACACTCCTCACTGACAGTGCTTCCCTTTGCCTGCTCACCAAACAGTTCCCCAATTTGACATCAAGCTGTTCCCCAAGGAGGTCAGGACCTGGTTGTCAGCTATTTCACAGGCATCAGAGCATAAGCCCTGCAGAGGACCTGGATACCCAACAGCTGTCAGATCACAAGCTCTGCAGTCACCTGCCAGCCCCCAGACCATCAGGGCTTGCCCCGGTCCTTGCAAAATTCTTTCACATGCTTTTTAGGTTACCATAAGGAGGGCCAAGGGGAGAGCTTTTGAGCCACATCTGGTCTAGGAGAGCAAATGTGTTTGTGCCCCTTTCTGAGGAGGGGGGTGGTTGCTGCATCTCCATCATGTCTATCTGTATTTTCTTGTCTGTCCTGCCACAGGCTGGTGGATACAGAATTGTCTACTCTCTGGCAGAAAAGTGCTGTGCTAATGCTGAGAGAGCTCACAGACAATAGGAGCTGTAGGCTGCTGATTTCCAATCTTTTTCATTTCTTTCTTCTCCCCCTTTTTTATTCTACTTCCACTTGGTCCCCTACAACCCTCTTCATGCTGAGGAAGGTGGTTGAGAAAACTTCTCTGAGCTATGTGTCAGTGAAAGTTTAGCTATTGGGCGTAAAACTGTATCAAAAATAAATACAAACATCAGTCTTGACTGAAAATGTGGTCATATCACTGACTGACGTCAGCTCTGTAGCAAATCCCAGCGTATCTGGTCCCAGAGTCAGGTTTTGAGCATGAGCTGAGGGTTAGAATGGAGTTAGTGGGATTGGGTGTGCAAGTGAACGGTGCCAGACAGGAGCTGGGCATTGACTCCCAAAAGGTGAGTGTCATGGTTTTCTAGCTACTAGGAAGAAAATTAACTTTACCCCCGCCAAAACCAGCAGAGTGAGACACAGCTGAGGACTGCAGTCAGCACCAGCAGCCCATCCCGGTTCTATAGGTTGTACTGGAGTGCTCTCTAGTGGACAGAAAAGCAAGTCCAGAGGTGAACACAGCTGATGAGGCTCTCTCTGAGCTTCAGTCACCCTCACCTGGGTGTCAGGCATTGGGTCTGTAATATCCGCACACCACGGGCCTGTGCTGAGTGTCTGGTGCAGGGTTTGGGAGGGCAGTTCAAAGCTGAGTCTTCCTGATCCGTGAGGCTGCAGGGCAGAGGTTTGATGCAGGAGCAGTGCAGGGTGGCAGAGGATACACACCTTGTCTGGTAAGAGCTGACTCACAGGTAACATCCCAGTCCCTTCCCATTTAGGCAGCTTTTCAGTGCTTCTCCTTGTGTTGAAGGAAACACCTGAAGGACCTGTTCCTGCATGTGCAGTCAGTGGGTAGAAGAGCACAGAGGTACTGTGGAAGGACAGTAGAAACACTGGTCGTGGGATTTTATAAGGAAGTGAGGGAAAATTATATCAACTCATTTACCAGTGAGCCTCCAGGAGTCCTCTGCTCTGAGAGCCCTGCTAGTGCTGAACATAAACACTCTGAGGGAAAATAGCTCTTGTTTCATAGCACAAAGTGATAACCCACTGGATATAGCGGAAGCAAACTACTTCAGTGTCACAAGAAGGTTATTATGGAAGTCAGCTCAGGGGACAGACCATATCTGCTCCCAGATAAGCAGAACTATACTACTGAACCCAAATGTCCAAAAGGTGCTCGAAAATCATGAGATCTGAGTTTTGAATTCTGAGACTAACTCATTGCATTTTCCTTTTATTTCTGTGAAGTGACAGCTAAAAGATTTTTATGATGGTCATATTAAAACCAGAAACAGTCACTTGACTCATGAAATACTTACGCCAGCTACAGAGGTTATATGCATCTCTCCTTAAAAGTCTGACTTCTCCATTACCTCTGTGTTGTGGGAGCTATTATCTTAAGTTGCCAGGATGTCAGAGACTGAAATGGTTAATGATTTATGCATTCTAGAGTTGCCAAGGGACTTTTGAGGCTTCTGCAGGGCTTCTGCATTTTACCTCTGACGGCCCATCAAAGCCCATCCCCCCCTCTGCCAATCTTGAAAGGCGGGAACCAGGTCAGACACAGAAATTCTGCACAGGCCCAGGGAGAGGTTGGAGGCTCAAGGCACGGCCCGTGACAATAACCATGGGTATAATAACTCATAACTTCTTGGAGTGTGGGGGCTTCCCTCCTTCACCCCCAGCAGATCAAGGCCACCACTTCAACTGACAGACATGGAAGCGGCAACTACCAAGTGTCATCGCTGGACCCCGTGGGCGGTGACTATGGACATCTTTCCACTCTCAGCTTTTCTCTCTCTTACTCTCCCTTACCCTTATCCTGTCTTTCCTTTCTCTCCCTTATGAATTTTCCCCCCCAGAGGTTATCCCTGTGCCATATTGCTATAGATGATATAGATGACAACACCCAAAATGCTAACATACCTGTTGAAACAAAATTGTTAAAATGTACCCTACCTATATATGTTTAAAATAAACCCTACCTATATATGTTTTCAAACACCGATTATTCAGTCTAGTTTCACTCTAATCCACCCCAAGGGAATTATTGATAAGAACCTGGGTTGCCCCCCTCCCCTTTTTCTGGGGCGGGTCATAACACAGGATGATGGCCTTTCATCAGAGCTCCTCTTATATGGACACTTCCCAATGCTCAGACATCCTGAACACAAATAAAACTCCTTCAACTCCTTCAATTAAGCTTAATTACTTGTCTCCTATTCATGCTTTCCCTTTACTTTCTAGAGGCCTTTGACTGAAATCCGACTGCCTCCTTTCCTTTGAGCATCTTCTTTCACTTGGAGCAGTCATCTTTGACCTCGCCTCATCTAGTCAGAAACCACTGAGGTTCTACCACAGTACCACACATACCTGCAGCAAAAGAACATGGGTTTGTATGTGGGCAGTTATTCCGTGCAAATTCATTAACAGTTTTGTTACAGAGGTGCTGCAACTATGCACGTTAGGCTGCTGAATACTGACTGCACAAGTATGTTGATTCAGTTTGTTGAGGGTCCAGAAAGAAAGGGGGTGGGGAGGAGGGGGGAGAAAAAAAAAAGGAAAATGAATGAATAAAAATAAATGAAGCAACCTACCAAACGAGTCAGCACTGGAGAGTTAAGAGGAAGGAAAAAAGCAAAAAAATTCCAAAGAAAATAGCCCTGAAACTTCAGAGAGTTTACTCATCTTTCCTTCACTCATACACAACTAAACTGAGGCAAAGGAGACCCACGAAGGTGAGAGGAGCAGCTGATTTCCTACCAAGTATTGGTAGGAAATCATAACTCTATTAGTGATGACTTTCAGTGGTATTGCTTCTTAGATTCTCTGCACATTCTCCCACAAGCCTTCCCCTGCAGGTTTCCAGCTGACAACCAGCAACACTAAACAAGTCCCAGTGCCACCGTGACTGATGGCCAAGGTGTAGGGTCTGGCCAATGCTCATCGATGGGCTCATTTCTGCAACAAAAAAAAAGAAAAAATAGGATTCAGTGGAAGAACTTTTGTCCGTTGCATCCAAAGTAACATGAGAATGAAACTGCAAGTATTCTGGGAAGTTGTTTCTGAAAAAGGAAAGATTGTTGCTCAGCTCCAGCAGGCAGCTCTATTGGCACATTACAGTCTTCTCCTGTCAGGTTTGATTTACGTGCACCTTTTATGCTGAGATTCACTCTTCACAGTCACCATCTGATGAGAGACCCTGCCCTAACCTCACAGGAAAGTCAGCTGATTATTTCCACAACCTCAGAGTTTTGCACCACTGAAGCATTTGTTTTATTCATTTATTACAATGATACAGGCTGTGGAGTTATAAAAATCCCATATAGGATAAGAGTTCTTAGGAAATCAGATAAACAGGTAGCCCTTGGACTTCTTCATGAGTATACTGATATAGTGCACACAACCTCTCCAGGACAAAGAGGGGCAGCATACAGGGGCCAGGCAAACACTTCTGTTTAGGGAGAAAAGCCTCAGGTTTTGAAGCATCTTCACAGGCACTTGGCAATATTTGGAAGGACAGTGCTCAGTGAGCATGACAAGCCTCAGTGGGAACTCATGGCTCAGGTCCTGCTCTATTTTTGCTGTCTCAGGCAGCTAACTGCCAGCTGCTTACTCCTTGTTACTATCTGAATAAATTGGATTATCCAGGAAGCCAAATGGGGATAAAAATGCCATTAGAGAAGCAATTCATTTAGACATAAAACTATTCATGATATACCAGTGCTTTCAGGAGCTCTGGCCCAGAGCTGTTCAACCCGTCAGAGGCCGCATGAGAACAATTCACCTTCCAAAAACACCTTCTGGTGGCTTGTAGCACTTCTGGCAACCAGGACTCCTGTGCCAGAAAGGCTGCAGCTGGGGGATGGTGTTTACACTCTGCTTAACAAAAGGTTTTTAGTGGCAGGGAGAGACAACAACTGGGATTTAAAAAAGGAGCTCACCTATGAAGTTTCTCCTTTTTGTTTTGAGTTCCACGCTCCAGATTTCTTGTTTCACAAGCATCAAAAAAGACTGTTCTATGTATGCCACTTTGGACCTCTCTTTATTTTTACAGATTTCCATCCCATCCTAAACTCCTCTAGCTGTTCCTTCCAGGGGTGAAAAGTCCTAATCCACTCACTCGGTCTTCTTTCACATGCTGCTCCTGCCTGGGGACACCCCTGGACCATGTTGCACACCCACTGGTGTGCAGACCTCGTTTGGCTGCATTGATGCAGTCTCAGAGTCTGGTTTCTGTTGCTTTTCTAATAATCCCTTGCATATTAGTGGGAATCTTCTGTCCAGAGAAGGCAACGGAGCTGGTGAAGGGTCTGGAACACAGTGTGATGAGGAGCAGCTCAGGGAGCTGAGGTGTTTAGACCGGAGGAGGCTCAGGGGGGACCTTATCGACATTTGCAGGTCGGTTGCTTGTCCCAAGTGAAAGGAGAGGAAATGGCCTCGGATTGCACCAAGGGAGGTTTAGACTGAGTATTTAAAAAAATTTATTCACTGAAAGGGTGGTCAGGCATTGGAACAGGCTGCCTGGGAAAGTGGTGGAATTGCTGTCCCTGAGGTGCTCAAAAAACCTGTGGATGTGGCACTTGGGGATACCGTGTAGTGGTGAGCATGGTGGCTGGGTTAAGGGTTGAATTCGATGATCTTAGAGGTCCGTTCCAACCATAACGACTCTATAACTCATAACTGCAGAAAGCAGCCCCCGGTGCGAAGCTTCCTCCTCCACCCCCCCGCTGCTTCCCTGCAGAAGCCCTGGGCACCAGTGCAGAGAAAGCGCTGGGATAACCGAGAGCTCAGAAACCTGCAAACCAACCGGGTCTGCCCAGACTGGCCGCGGGTGCCGTGAGGGGGACCAGCTGCTTCTTTCTTCCTTCCCAAAATAAATTTCGGAGCACACAGCCGAGGTGTGTGGCCGTGTCCTGCTCCCGGCTGGCACTGCCTCGGGATGGGGCTGGGTAAGGCCAGGGCTCTGGAGCAGTGCCGTGCCCACTGTTTTAAGGTAGAGACGCGCGCGAGCTGTTTCCAGTGAGGAGGAGGAGGAACAGGAGAGCGCGGAGATGCACCGAAGCTCGGGGGATGTTTTGGCCCCGTGGGGAAGAGGATGAGTTAGTGGGGTTTCCGTGGAAAACACTCCGCCCGTCGGTGTAGTCGTGGCCGAGTGGTTAAGGCGATGGACTAGAAATCCATTGGGGTCTCCCCGCGCAGGTTCGAATCCTGCCGACTACGAGCCAGGGCCGCTACTTTTTTCTCCGCGTTCCGGACATTTTCCTCCCTCCCCCCGCTCGCTTTGCACCGGAGCCGCCGCCGCGCCCGATATCCGGCAGGGCCGGCCCCGGGAAGGGAGGCGGGACCTCCTCCCGCGGCCATGGAGCAGCGCGGCCCGGCGCCCGCCGTGCTGGTCACCACCAGGTACCGGGACACCGGCCCCGCCACCCGGATCGGCCCCGCGGGGCTGGGGATGGTGCTGGGGATGCCCCTGGCGATGCTGGGGATGCCCCTGCCGGGCCAGCTGTGCCTCCGCTGCGCTGGTGGCGGAGCCGTCCCGGGAAAGCGGAGGGAGGGAGGGAAGGAAGGGAAGGAAGGGAAGGAGCGCGGGTTGGCGGCGCTGAGGGGAAGCCGGGTGGCTGCTGCGTGGGTTTGCCCCGGGACATTTGGGATACGTGCGGATCCCCGAGTTTTCTGGCGTTTCACAGCCGGGAGAGATCCCTCCCTGGCCCTTTCCTCCTGGGATAACTTGGGGTCGCTTCCTTTCCACGCTGACGCAGCCTGTGCTCCCGCCCTGCGGAAACGCCTTTTCCTTGTCGTGATTCTGAGGTGGGTCAGAAGGAATTACAATTTATCCCGAAGCTTTGGCTTCATCAGTGGTTTGGCTGATGTCCATTCCCCGCTGCCGTGCCCTGCATCCTTATCCCCGTGCCCACCGGGAGCCCCTCTGGCTGGAAGCCCAGTGATGGGCTAAATGGATTTTTTCTCTTTTCCCACCTTCTTGTAAACCCGCCCCAGGTGGGTGCAGAGGCGCTGTTTTCCGTTGCATTAAACTTTTAAAACCTAGGTTTTCCTAGATGTGATAAAGGAACCCTTGTGAGAAATGCCTCAAGAAGAAAATGCTTCTGGCAATCTTTATAGAAAAATGATAGAGATCTCTCTCTTTCTTTTTTTCTTTTATCCCCACAAAATATTTGAAACCACATGAAAGCAGTTTCCTGTCAGATGAGTCACGAGAAGAAGTGTTGATTCAGCAAAGTCCTTATCTCCTAGGACATAAATAACAGTTATTTCAGTCTCATTAACTTCAAAGCTGTTATATTAATCCCTTAATATTTGGCTTCCTTTGGAGCCGTGGCCTTGAACCTTCAAATGTATCTGACTTGACTAATAGATATTTTGTAGGAATGACTTGATATTAGGTTTAGCCTTGGAAATGGAAATCTGAACACCTGGACTCGTTTTACAGTCTGTAGACTGTAAAAGACACACTTGCAAATTGTCCCATTGATACTGGAATACTTTCAGAGATATATATGTATGTGTGGGATTAAGACTTCAGCAAATAAACATATTTTTTTTTTATCTTGTGAGGTAAAATAGCTCTACAGTTGTGACCTTTTCCACTCTTTATACATACTGGTTTTGAGAATGGGACTCCTAGTTGCTATGGTAATAAAAATCATAGAATCTTAGAATATGCTGAGTTGGAAGAGACCCATCAGGATCATTGAATCCAACTCCTGGCTCTGTGCAGGACACCTCAAGAATCACACCATGTGCCTGAAAATGTCCAAACACTTCTTGAACTCAGACAGGCTTGGTGAACACTGCCCTGGGGAGCCTGTAATCTATATACTTGTACTTAGACTATACAGAGGAATAAAATGTTTGGGGGTAATTTGTGTCAGATATTTTGCCTTCACTTAATGAATAGACTAGCTGTACAAGTTTTTTCCCTTTGGTTATGACCTGGAACACCATGTTTTGGCCCCCTTAAGGCAGAGGTTGTTGGAGCTGGGTGCTGCTGGCAAGGCTGACTGTATCGAGGCAGGAAGTGCAGAGTCCACTCTCCTGGGTGCACAGACGTTGGAATAAAGTTTCTCTGGTCTTAGCACTTTATCTTTTACTTTGCCTTCCTACCTGCAGTGGGTATTCCCCACTCCCCATCTTAGCCTTTCAGCGCAGAAAGGAGATTAATTAAAGTACAATTTAATTATTACATGCAAATCAAAAGACAGGAATGAAAAACTGTCTCTTCCATGAGCTGTGGAAGCTGCTCTGTTCAGCTGACCCTTACATGAGTTCCACTTCCTCTGTCCCTTGCCAGCCCCTCATGATCTGATTGTGCAAGCACAGTGTTACTGGTGTGAATGGTCTCCTTGTATTCAGGTGAAGTGATTTTGTCTTAGGAAGGTTAGCCATGTGCCCAGGTCTCCCCTGAACCATCGGTATTGTAGACAAAAGTGCAACTTGGGGATAAACAAGCTAGATTTAAATAAGGAGTAGAAGCAATAAACCTGTGTGTCCAATTTAAACAACCAGCTTTCTCCTTTTGTTGCTTTTTTTTAAAGGAACAAGTGTAAAAATAATTGTGTTTGATGTGGAAAATGCAATGAAACTATGCTCTGTCTTGGGATTTGCAGGTGCTGCTTCTGTTTGAACAATAATAGCAGTATTTAATGAATTAAAACACTGAGGCTGCTTATTTTGAAATGAAGGCATTACAAAAACCAGTTACCACTTTGGAGAGTACACTCTGTCTGTCACAGCCTCCCTGTTGATTTCTGTTTAGAATCATTTTTATATTTTAAAAAAATCCTGTTGCTGTTGAAGAGGTAATAGGGGAGGGTTTCCTGTAAGAGATGGTAATGAAAGTGATCACAAGGCCTAAAGCAAACAAACAAAAATGTAGCTATTGCCCCTCCCTCTAATTGCTTCCCATTACAGTCACTTTATGTCAGACTTTTAACAACTTTAAAAGAAAACCCCCGGGGTATAGATAAAGTACTTATTAGGTTTGTGACATTTTAGGGCTCTCTGAGGCAACACCTTTTAAGGTGAAGTTGTTGTGTCATCTCGGAATATCTGTATGTTTTCAGCTGAGTGAGAACCACTCAAGGAGGATGGTTCACTGCTGGTTACTTGTTTTATTTACATCAGGAGAAAAGCAGGTTAATTTGCTATTTATACTCTGTGTTAACAGAAGTAGAATCATAGTCATTTAGTTTGGAAAAGACCTTTAAGATCATCAAGTCCATCCATTAACCCAGCACTGCCTCGTCCACTACTAAACCACGTCCCCAAGTGCCACATCTACATGACCTTTAAATATCTCCAGGACTGGTGACTCGAGCTCTTCCCTGTGTTATTCCTGAGTACCAGCTGACAAACCCTTTTGCTGCCTAAGTTGCAGGCACAACTTCTGAGTGACTACACATCTGGAGAGCATTTCCTCTGCTGCAGGTCTATTCTAAAAAACTCCATATCCAGCTGATTTTACTGGCAGGTGCCCTTTGAGTCAGCATTTTGGCAGAAAATGAGAACAGAATCAGAGCAGACAGAATAGCATTGAGGTAAATACTATAAAATGTTGGCGATGGTAGAGCTGTTGTTAAAGTCCTAATGTTTTAAACATGTCTTGCAGAGAGGATTGGGTACAAAATTTGGGACTGTACCCTTGTTGGTTGTTGTCCTATTTATCAAGAACTCTCAAGATACTCTCCTTAAAGTGCTTTTTATTAAAGTTTTGCATTGGAGATTCAGAGGTTGTCTTCTTGGGAAAGCTCAAGTTTCAAAAGAACTGGTCAAGTTTTAACATGATGAGAGGAGTTTTTTGAAACTTTATTTGAAACTAGATTGTTTAAACCTCTTGAAACTATATTTTAAGTTCTATGCATCATGCATCCTTAGGTGAAAGGTGCCTGTGTTAAGGAATCTAAACTTGCTAAAGAAAGAAGTAAATTCCATAAGACACCTCTGCAATCAACAGAAGTCTATGGAAGATGGGACTTGATATTCCCCATATAGTTAAGGTTAAAAAAGGCAGAAAAATGTTTAATGATTCTAGTTTGTGGGTTTTTTTAAATGATCCCTTCTGATTTCACTAAAAAGCATTCACACATGGGAAGCACTGTTTTGTGCCCCAACAGCAACTGCTTGGTCTTACTCCTGATGAGTGAGAAATATAATACAGTTCTGGCATTCCTCTTACAAAAATACCATAAATAATTCCTCAGATGGGAATCTAGGGAAAGGTGACACCCTGGTTCCGTGGGTCTGAAGCTGGCAGGAGAAGAAAATGCATTGAGTAAACTGCTGCAGCAGCTCCCCTGTTGCATTTTCCTCCCAAAAGGAGATGTTCTAACTTTCTGGGTGGCTCTGACCGTTGGCAACATTCAGAGGTTAATGCTGTGATTGTCTATTTAACTGGGTATGAAAGGACAGGTAGTTTTGTTTCCAGTAAGATTTTCTGTGGGAAAGCTGAGATGTTTTAGCTGCTGCACCCTTAGGTGTTTGGCAACAAGACTATGTCAGGCAGTCAAAACCAGAAGGCAGCTCCAAGGGATCATGTCCTCCTTTAACTTGCTCAGTCCTGATAGATGTTTGTCTAATTTTCCTCAATGACCTTCGCAGATGGAAACTATGGTTGGCCCATCAGTCTGCTCCAGCAGCTTCCTTTGTGTTCCAGGCTTTTATCTAGTTCCCTTGTTGCCTCTTCACAAACCTCAAGTTGTTCCTGTGCTCCAGCAAGCTCCTTCTTCCTTTTGTGGCCCCTTTTAGCTTATTGTTGCTGCCATTCCTGGGAATGTCCTTAGACAGAGGAGAGTTGGATAGGGCTTGGCATGACTTGTGATGAAGAGACCTTTGCCTCAAAACAAACTGTGATGAGAGATCATGGGATCTTCTTACCTGCCCTGCTGAGTAAGAGCATTTTCTACTCCTGTGAGTGAAGTCCTGTTCTGAAGAAATCCACATCTTCTCTTTGCAGAAATGCTGTGCTTCTGACATTTTGCCTGCAGTGGCCAGTGGCAGGTGCTTTGGGATGGAAAGTCATGGATAGGAAGCAAGCCATGTCTAAATTTGTCCTGATGCAGAGTAGGAGCAGTGTTGGGGCAGAGTCTGTCTGATGTCCTGTTGCAGTGGGAGTCTTTGCACTGACTTTCTTGTGCTTTGAACTGGATCCTTGGAGAGGGTCAGTTAAAAGTCTTTGTGCCAATGCCTGAACTCTGCGTGTATTTTCTTCCCTTAGGCAAATTCAGAATACGCACACGGGGCTGGATTTGTCAGTGCCAGAGTACCAGGAAATCCGTGGGAAGATGATGTCTGGCCATGTGGAGTATCACATCGTCGTCGTCACACGACTGGCTGCCTTCAAATCAGCAAAGCACAAGCCTGAAGATGTAGTTCAGTTTATGGTAAGTATTTAATCAGAGCTGTGTTGGTGACCACTTTCTTAATCAGCTTTGATTATTTTTGTCCTGATGTAGCAGATACTTTATCATCAATCACAGCCTCTCTGGGTCAAGGTCCTTGGTAGCACAACACAGTCTGTATTATTTCTGCAATAGGAGTATTCTACATGTATTGGTTGAACTCTTTATTCCAGGAGCTCAAAGCAATAATGACTGTTGTTGCCTTAAAGGCATTTGGCATTATGGGTCAACAAATAGAAACCAATTAAGCTTTTTATAAGTCCTGCTAAAAAATTGTCTTCTTCCAAGCTCTTGGACTTGGTACATAAACTTGAAATAAATATATAATAGCTTATTTGAATGGATATATTAGCCTTGGCATGGCTTTTAAAATCCTTAATAAGAGAGTTTTACAAGGAAGCATCCGTATAAAACGTTATTGAGTTGGATTGTCTTTGTCATTATACCTGCAGAGTAGAGGTTTGAAAACACAGCACGTGACTTAAACCAGGTGAAATTAATCTCATCTGTAACATATGCACATCCACTTGAGCTGTTTCACCTGGGACTGTCTATTAAGTTGATGGAAAAAGGTGCATTTAGGGTATGTTTTATTTGATCTTCTTTAGCAGCCTGCTGAACCACTCCCAAGAAGTGCATTTCTCTGTCCATTAACTATAAAGGGACCCATTCTGCTGCATGCTGTGAACATGTGCTCTTTTCAATTGTTTTGGCAGTAACTGTAATGTCACAGTGATGTGAGTGTGTGGTTACCTGGTGGACCATTACCTGTAGTGTAACTCACACTCCATAGAAGATAGTTGATAAATGGTTATTTACACAGTATGATTTGCAGATAAACATCTGTCAGTGTTGTAAAGAGAGGCATGATAAGGAGAGCTCATTCATTTATTCCACACCTTATGCTATATATAACTTTATGGTAAGAGCAGCAGTGCTGGCGTAAGAGTCTGTTCTGTTCTCCCTCCTGGTCCCTGACTGCTTGTTCTCACTCCCTCAGTGTTTCCTTTTGTGTGCCAGTGTCATGTGGCTGTTCCATAACGTCAGCTGAGGAACTGGTCCTGGCTAAAAATGGGTGTTTGGGGGGTTGTTATTCAGTACAGAGTTACACATATTTCTTGAGCCTGTGAGTTGCACAGCCCCATTAAAGTTTGTTTTAAGACAGGGGAAAGGCCAGACATGGGCAGATGGGAGAAGGGGATGTGCAGTTGCTTTTTTTTATGCAGCAATACCTGTTTATGTTATGTAATATTCCCAAACAGCTCTGTGCAAAAAAGGATCTGACTAATCCAGAGGTGTTAAACTGGGCTATTGTCATCTAAATTCATTTTACTTAACTTAAGAATAAGTTGATAAAATCAGATTGTCTATAAAGAGGATAAACAAACTTTCTACTGTGGCCCCCCTGCTTGCTGGAATTGTCTGTTCCCATATCTGCTCTCTCTAGGAGGATTTTTAGCACTCAAGTGAAATGAACCTTCCTGATTTTTCCTCTGGTTAGACCTCCTGATATTTCATTCTTCGTGAAGAAGAAAACTGGTGGAACCTGGCAGGAATAACATTTATCTCAGCAGTTACATTTTTTTCAGCTGACTGAATCTGATATATTATACAGTTTGTTTTGTGAGAGTAATTTAAAACCATGAGCTGGGAGGTTGGAGGATGGATGCTTTGCATCAATTCATTCCAATGAGTTTTATCTGTATGTATTACTGGAAGGAACAGGGGGATTCACCTGTCCTAACTTATCTCTCTAAGTTGGATATTTTAATCTGAGACTGTCCTTGCTTTTATGGTCAGTGGGGAGAAGGGGAATGAGGTGACTCATCCTCTGGAAATGTCTCTCTTCTTTGACCATAAAGGGAAAGCATCTACATTTTAGACAGCTGCATCAGGGGGCTTCAACTCCAGGCTGAAATGCTTAAGGGTCAGTAGAGTTGCACACAAATCATGTGTGCAGTCAAAGCTGCCCTGGGATTTTCCACCTGAACTTCAGAAGGTTGTGGGTCTCCCATAGATCTTGTGTGTTATTTGCCTGCCCCACACAAGCCCCTTGGATGCCATGGGATGCCTGTCTCTAGGCAGAAAAATCCGCTCTCTATGATTAGGTGTCTGCATTTGGTGGATTTCTAAACTCCCATCTCAGTCAGGGCAGTGCTATTGGGAAGAATGTAACTGAGCATCTGTGGTGTGGAGGAACCCACTTTGCATAAAATACATGGCTGGTACCATTTGAGAAACTCTAAATTATCTGAGGTATGTGCACAGGGCTGGCAGGTGTGACAGGGGGAATAAAGGCACTAGCACTGCCCTGGAACAGAGTGAGGTGAGGTACAGGGCATCATCCAAGGTAGCACTAGCTGCCTGTATTCAGGTGAGTTGAATTTCAGTGACATATTGCCAAAATGTAGGGACTGTCTGTCATGAGGGCTGGGGCACCTCCTGCATGTAGGCAGTTTGCTTAAGCTGGAGACAAGTCTCAACTCTGTGCTTCCAGGAGAGGTGAGTTGCACCCACAGTGTCTGCAGTGATTATCTGCTCTGCTGGATGCTGTACCAGGACAAACAAGAACCACCACCCTTTCCCAGGGACTTGCAGGTGAAGCGTAAGAGAACCAGGGGGCTGGAGAACAGTAGAGAAGAATGAGGTTACATTGGGCAGCAGATCTAACATATCAAATTTATATCAGAAAGCAGAGTGAGATGAGACACCTGAAGGAGCAAAAAGAAACTACTGTGTGTGCGCTCTGGAGCAGGATGGGAGAGGTGACTTTGTTGTTTTTTTTGCTTTTGTTGAAGCTGCTAAATATGAAAGGTTAGAGGAAGGAGCCTCACGGTGCTGAGGTGGCAGGTAGGTTAGAGACGACAGGCAGGCGTGGTAGGATTTTCACTGGCTCTGCATACGTTAGTCCAATTTTGGTCACCTCGGGAGCCAGGTCTGTGTTTTGAGAGCTCCTCCTCCCCTTCTGCCTCCCCCTGAAGCATCAGGTGAGTGGATTTTCCCTGTCCGACCGTTCTCCCTTCCCTGTGGCAGTGCCGGCCTCGCTCCCTGTCCGGCGCCAGGTGGCAGCAGCGAGGGGCGGACCCGCGTTTGCTGCTCCAAGAGCGCGTCTGTTTTCCCTGGAAAATGATGGTGAGCAAGGCACAAGCGCCCTCTAAGCTAGCTGTGGTCTGTGGTGTGCTGTTTGGGCCACACTGGATCGAATCGCAGAATCATTTAGGCTGGAAAAGACCTCTGAGGTCATCGAGTCCAACCTTTGACCAATCACCACTTGGTCAGTAAGTGCCTCATCCAGTCATTTCTTGAACACCTCCAGGGATGGTGACTCCACCACCTCCCTGTGGACAGTCTATTCCAATGTTTAACAACCCTTTTCATAAACAAATTCCTTCTGATGTGCAACCTGGACCTCCTCTGGTGCAGCTTGAAGCTATGTCCTCTCATCCTGTCAAGATCGAGATATATTAAGGGCCTATGACCAAAACCAGAGGAACATCAAATAGATATTGCAGATTTGACCTGTGGAGCCTTTACTAGACTTGTGGGTCTAAACAATCCAGAGTTCCCTGTTCTCTAGCCTTTATGTGACTATGCAAAATCAGTACCATAGCATTTCTAATGGAAACGTTTGTGAAACATTAACGGAAGAAGAAATTAGCTTTTGTGATGACTTTACGATCTAAATTCTTAGAAACTGGAGAGATCTTTTAATTTTAAAGAATGCTAATTGTAAAATAGGGCAAATGAGTTGTAGAACTGCTTAACCTTGAGGTTATAATTGGTAATTGAAGGAAAAGTCAACTACATTTCTTTCAAAGGTCAGAATACTCTTGCCCCATCAAAAGAGGGAAATTTGTTTTCTCTTTGGTACTGCTGCCAGGGTGATATTTAATTACTACCTATGGATCTGCAATTTTCTGTGAGAAGAAGAAAAGGTTTTGTTTTTCTTGCATACATTTCTTCTAGCCACATCTTACCTTTTTTAGCAATTAACTTCTGTCTTCCCAACCTTATTAAATATCCACCCAGCCTTCAGTGCCTTCTCTTTCTATCTGCACCCAGTTTAATTGATGCTTTTTTACAAGTTACATTTGTTAGTCAAGTTCTTTCTTTTTCAAAGCTGAACAAATAACTACCAGTGTTTGACAGGCACAGCATAATTTAGGAAGGCATTTGCTATAGAACTGTCTCCTTCTCATAAAATGAGGGAGTATAAGTATGTGGGTGTGTATTCATCTATATTTTCATCATTGCCTGTTTGCATATGTTGGCCTTCTCTTTGTGGGCCTCAAAATCTGTGCATTGGAGTTGCTCTTTCCTGACCATACAGGTGTGTTGTGAAGATAAATTCCTTCACTTTATAATCTCTGTGATGTGAGAGGGGTTGAAAAAAAAATCAGTGCTCAGCGTAGTGATGGGTTCAGGAGCCATTAAGAATTCATGTTGATTAAAAAGAAATATTTGAGTGCTTGCTCTTCTGCTGGGCAAAACAGATGGGGAGAACAGCATGTGGTCATGTAATTAAAATCTACTGTAATGCATACCCATGGGGTCACCAAGCAACATTAATTCTGGTATGGCTTGAATTGGGAGTGTCCAAGTGAAAGCTTGGGTTGTGCTGTCTGGGAGAAGGGACGCTTTTGATTCCTGTACCCAAAGCTAGTGGTTGTTTTAAAGGATAGTGTTGCTGGATCTCCATTTTCTGACAGTGTTAAGAAGTGGGCTTTGTAAAAAGAATGTCACAATAGTCATGTTTTTCATGACATACTGTAAAATCAAGAGTGCTCTTGGCTGGGTTGCATTGGCTGGCAAAGGGTTCGAGTTAGCTCTGAAATCTCCGTTTTGTTGAAACTTTTGCAGTAGATACAAAGCTTATGAAGAAAAGCTTGAGGTCAGAAATGGGGCATTAAAAGGAGCTTTGAAGGGAAAGGGCACATGAAATCCCATTAATACTGAGTGGGATCAAATTCTATGCACAACTGAGAGTCCTGGGCTCGTATCCTACAGGCGTTCCGGTGTGTGTACTTTCATGCATGAGGTTCTTGTGAAGAAGGGGGACAAGGCACATGCATGAGATTTGAGGGATTAGCAGCAAAATTCAGGCTTTCACTTTGAACTTCTTGGTGGTTTTCTTAACCTTCCAGCTATATTTGATCACATTCAACTTTATTTGTTCCTGGTGAAAAAAAAAAAAATATTCAGCCCATCGCTGTCTCTCTTTAAATTCTGTGTTGGATGTTAATTGTTACAGGCAAATAGGGTCTTGACCTGGCAAATAGGCACATGCTTTGCTGTATTTGCATGATTAACTCTTTTGAAGTGAAGTAGATTGAGCCTTTGATACTGTGACTTGACAGAACTCCTTGAAGTGTATACATTCAGGCTGACTTACAGGTGGTGGAGGTTTAACTCCAAAGTGTTCACAGAGTTCAGTTAGAGGCATGGAGGGGGGCAGGATAACTGCAGGATCATAACCTGGAGGATTTACAGGCAACAGAAGGAAAATATTTTAATATTAATCAAATGGTACTTTGTTTACTTAATTGGATTGATAAAATGGGGTTTAGAGCAATGTTTATTTTTATCCTGACATTTTGGGCCATATGATCCATCGACTGTTTTCAAAGGGTTGTGAGTGATAACCAGAAAAAGCAAGATTTGATTTTGTTTACATGCTGATATGCCTTTCTCCTGTAAAATTGGCAGAGGATGTCAAATTCAAAGGGT
Organism: Manacus vitellinus; assembly: GCF_001715985.3. Lineage (NCBI taxonomy): Eukaryota > Metazoa > Chordata > Aves > Passeriformes > Pipridae > Manacus > Manacus vitellinus. The sequence goes on from NW_021938895.1 coordinate 6,085,289, forward strand.
ACAAAATTGTCATGGCAGAGCAGTGGTGCCTGACTGGAAAGGTGTGAGAATGCTCTGGGTGATGTGTGGGACTTGACCTGAGAAAATACACCCCATGGAACTTGGCCAGCACTTCAGAAGGCCCCTGCATTGCCTCTGTGCTGCTGCATCTGGGCCTGGGGTCATGAGGACAGGAAAGACCTGTTGGATCAGATCCAGAGGATGGTACGAAAGTGGTTGTGGGGCTGGGACACCTCTCTTGTGGACAGAGGCTGAGAGAGCTGGAATTGTTCAGCCTGGAGAAGAGAAGGTTCTGGGGACACCTTAGAGCCCCTTCCAGTACCTAAGGGGGCTACAAGAGAGCTGGAGAGGGACTTCTGCAAGGGCTTGGAGTGATAGGACAAGGGGGAATGAACTTAAGCTGAAGGAGGGAAGGTTTAGATTAGATAAAAGGAAAAAGATCTTTACTGTGAAGGTGGTGAGGCACTGGCACAGGTTGCCCAGAGAAGCTGTGAATGCCCCATTTTTGGAAGTGTTCAAGGCCAGGCTGGATGGGGCTCTGAGCAACCTGGTCTAGTGGAAGGTGTCCCTGCCCATGGAACTAGATGATCTTTAGGACCAAAATTATTCTGTGATTCTAAATGCGTCAGTCTGAGGTTGTTGGGCTCAGCCAGCCTTACTGTTGCATTTCCAGCACCAAACCCAAGGAAAAGCTGACAGCAGTGTTGAGCAAAGGTGTTGAGGAGCCAGTGGCTGCCGCGGTTTGAGGCACAGGAGCAGCAGGCAAGGAGCCTCAGCTGGCAGGGCTTGCAGGGGCCAGCACTGGGCTTAGGTAAGTGGGGAATGGTTTCGGCTGGAGTTTTGACATCTCACTGGTACTGTGGGTTATTCCAGCAGAGGGCATCCCGGCACTGCTGGATATTGGCCTGCATGGTGTGGTGCAGGCTTTGGGGAAGCACATTAGTATGCTTTGGGTATAGTGCTGTCACACTTGGTATGCTGTGTCGTGTGTACGGCTGCTGGTGTTGTTCAAAGCCCACGCAGACCCACAAAGGCTCAATTAGAGTGTGCATTTGCTTTAGGTTCAGTGGTGTAATTAGACATAAATTGAGATTTATGAATAATTTACAGAGTTTAATAGAGAAGGAATGAAAATTAAGTGGGGAAAGAAATAAGTTTGTGTATCTCAGCTTAGTGCTAAGAGTATTTTAAAACTTTTGGCATAATCTTGATTGGCTGCTGTCTTGTAATACTTTCAGACATTAATTTGGTATTTATTATTGAAATTAATTAGACGTTAAATGTTTTTCACAAATCTGACTCAGTTTTTTTTCCTGGGTGGAAGGTAATAGTGTTTATTCTTCTGAAAAAGTACTAGTAAATTCCTCACTGCCCTTACATTTGTGCTTATGTGGTATTGTTGGGAGAGGCTCTGCTGTCATACCCTCTTCAGAGTGCTACTGGGACCTAGCAAACTACAGCAGTTCAGAATTCTGGAATTGCTTTCCTCACTCTTTTTGGGGTATCTTTTGAAGGGAGGATTGCTGTATTCTGGAACATCCTCTATTGCCCTCACTTTAGTGCTTGGCTGGTGAATTGTGTTTCAGATCCTGCATGTGGACCACAGTGGTACTGACACCTTCACTGCTTTCAGGAGAAAAGTCTAAAATACTTGTTTTTCATTCTCCTGAGGGCTCAAGTTGGTTTTTCTCCTTCAGGTCTTTGTTACAGGGCTGCCTGCCTTTGGTGGCTGGACACTGAACCCACAGTGAACGTTGTACAGCTGAAACACAAACGCTTTTCAAATCAGCCAGCGTGGTTGATAATTACTGTGAAAGGCAGGGAAGTGTGAAAGCTGAGGTGGCTATTGCTCTTTATGCCTATATCTGATTTAGTAAGCTAGTCGAGATGTGTCTGGTAATGTCAGGGCCTGTTCTCTGGCCTGGAGGGCAGCTCTCACAGTCTGGCTCATCTGTGGTATGAAACTCTGACCCATCTGCAGGGGGTGTCAGCACCCAAACTGGCTCCTGTGGAGTCCCTGCACCAGGCCAAACCTTGGGCTGACAAGTTATCTGGGGGAGTGCTACCTTTAAACTATTCCAGGCCTCGTCAGGTTCCCGTAGACACTATTAAGGTTTCTAGTAGACACTCTCAGGTTCCAGTGCCTGAGAATATGCCTGCTCCTATTTAGTTTGCTGGCATAGATGCAGTTTAGGGATTCTGCATTAATCTATAATTAATTTCCCTTCTACTTTTGTTCTTTTTGTTAGGTTGACTTTCTTTTATCACTTTCTTTTATCATCTGGTGGAAGAACTCTGCCTTCTGCCATCCCAAAATGTGGTGCTTGAGTCTCTCTATATCCATCTCAGTATATGCAATACTGCACAAATTGCAGTATTAATGAGGATTCACTTCACTAGAGTTCACCAACGTGTTACAGGAGAGTAAGAGCTGGGCCCTAGTAGAGGACCTGGGCTGTATGTACTCTACTAACACTAGGTTTTTGGATTGTTTATTTTCATCTCGGTATTCATTAAAACACATTCATAGATTATGGGAGCATAGAAGGCCTTGATGAATATATTATTTGTGTAATACCACACAGCATGAGAGTCAGTCTCCTTTGCATCTGTAACATCACTTAGAGATAGTGTTTTGTTTGTGTGTGAGTTTTGTGTATTGTTTTTTTTAAGGTACTGAATTTAAAACCTAATGTGACATAGTAGCCACACCTTTTCTAACCCAACATTCCCATAGTTGTTGCTTTCCTTGTAGTATCTTGAGCCTTATTTCTCCTCAGGCTTCCTGTCTTTGTGTGCAGGAGGAATGACTCCATTCGCTGTTGGCATCTTCTCCTTGTATGAGAACCTGTAGGCCGTGGCCAAGTTGTTGGGTTTTATTTTCTCATGGATAAACTGGATAGTCAGGGATCAGCTAAGGTCTTTTCCCTTAGGTTTCTGTGTTATGTGCCAGTTTTTTAGGCCTAAACAGCCAAAGGGCACTGTAGCCACAAGGAATGAGAAATGGGACATCTGGCTTAATGGTGGAAAGGTTCAGGTAGCTTTCTCCATCACATACTTATCTGGCAGGGCTTTTCTTCCTATCTCTCAGGACTGAGCATCACTTTTAGTGGACAAGGATTTCTGATGGTAGAAAAGTATCTGGAGCAGTGACCCCTCCAGTATTTCATTGATGAGTCAGACAAATGGATGCTAGGTATCTGGCAATGAACTCCCATTCCATTAGGCAGTAGATCTTAATAACAGAACTAGAAGACCAGCAACAATGCTTGAGGATTCACTGGGTACATAACAGGCTTTGGCTGGGCTGTATGGAAAGCTCCTTGCTAATACATGTTTTTCCACTTCAGTTTCCATGGTTAATGTTTCACAGCACTTAAACTGCTGCTTTGCTGCTCCTGTCTCCCCTGTACAGAAACATACCCAGGCAGCACATTTCATTGCAGGTTTCCAAGAAGTACAGCGAGATAGAGGAGCTCTACCAGAGGCTGACAGCACGATATCCACAGGCTTCTCTTCCACTCTTGCCTAGAAAAGTTCTCTTCGTGGGGGAATCTGACATCTGTGAACGAAGAGCTATGTTCAATGATATCATGAAATCCATCTCGAAAGACGTGGATCTAGCAACGAGTCCTGAGTTACTGGAATTTTTAGGTAACTAAAAGATGTGAGTGTCCCCTCTCCCATGAATGTGCTTGATGAAGGCATTTGTCTCAGGTAGTCAAAAACTAGAGAATGCCAGAATAGAGGCTGTCATGGAAAATATCCTCATGTGCATCATTTACAGTGCTGCATAGACATCTTCGCCAGTGTTTTCCCCTCCTCTGTTTGGACACATGCCTCATTCTGAGGTGTTGATAGATACCTTCAAAGCAAGCACTGTGCTGTCCTGTCTCTGATTTCCTGCTGTGAATCAGAACATGTAACTCCAGAAGGCTAAATAATCATATATTGTCAGTGGAGAGATGGACACTAAAGGGACAGGTCTCCCTTAGTGAGCAACTCTTTCATGTTTTTTCTGTTTTTCATGCAAATTATTGACTCTGAGAAAGATTTAAATAAAAGACAGATTCTTTATTAGCTAAACACATTCTCTGGCCCTCTGTTGTTTTGGTTTTTTTTGTCTTGTTACCTTTTCCAGTGATTCATATAGTTTCTTTCTTATGTCCCTTGGGGATAGAAGGGAGTCACAGAATGAATGGAACATATGGGCTCTCTGCTTCTAATTCAGCTGAAAGCTGCTGAGCAGGGAATACTCCAGCCCAGTGCTGTGCAGGATTCTTAGTGGAGTGTTAGTTTTAAGAAAGTGAAATTGCAAGGTGCTAACAAGTGTGAACAGCCCATTTTGCAAAAGTGTCAGGTGTGGCCTCATTAGAAGTTCTGTGAAACTGGCAGCTTCCTAAAGTCAAGGGGGGCAAAGCTGTGTAATACTGGGTAAAATCCTTTTGCTAATAAGGTTTTGGTGTGGTTTTTGTTTGGGTTTGGTTATTTTCCTCTGCCAGTGTTCTTTTGAAAGTAGACCCCTTGCACAGAGAATTCGGAATTCATGTTGATTGATCTTGGCATGCTGATTAACCTAACTGTGGTGCACATGTCTACAGGTAAACTGGACTGGACTGTCTTTATATCTGGAGAGATTGGGTGCAGGTAATGTGACCCATTCATCAAACTCTGCCTTAGAATAGTCTAAGTGCCACCCTACCAAAGCAGGTGGAATTCAGTACGTACACTGCAGGTCCTCAGGCTACTTGTGTACGCTTTTCTGGAGACTTGGTTGATATAGTCAGGGATATTTAGGGAAAATCAATGTGGTAAAACACATAACTGTGGGGATAAGATAAGCAGCATCCTAACATTCACTGCCTACCCTGCCCAGTGCTCTCTTGCCTATAAGGGGAGCATAAGACCACATGTTGAGCGTGGACACCCACACTGAGTCAGTGAAGTCTGCCCTGGGTGATTTGGCAGATGCAGACATGAAAAACTGGGTGAGATGAATTTCCCATGCCATGTTAGTTGAAAAGTCAAAAGGATGAAACCATTAACTTTATCCATCATAGTTTTCACTAGCCTTTTTTTTACCTAGTCTCATTATTTTAAATTACTTCCTGGACATCCAGAGACTTGACAGCAAGGAACAGTTTTTTCTCCTCGTTCTCCTGGGCTCTGCATATGACAAGTATGGTGAGAAGACTTAGTTTCATGTTTCAGTTGCGTGAATTTGCTCAGTTGGATGGATCTTGCATTCTGAAGGGTGTTAGAACTTCAGGCGTCATTTTTGAGTGTAAATTGAAGAGCTGCTGTGGAAACTTTTTCATGCTGTCCACTACTCTAATTTTGGCCCAAATGAATTAAATAAATGTCAAAAAGTGGATTTCATCTCAACTAGCTATGTGGAAGTTGGTTATCTACATCTAAGCAGAGTATTTACAGCCCCTGTGTAGCCAGTGGAGAGAAAAAGGCACTTCAGAGAGAAACTTCTCATAAGACTTTATTTGGATGGGATGAATAACCACATGGAAAATCTATTGTTTGTGTTGGATATAGAGGGAACATAAATAAGCAAATTTGACATGCACTGCTGTGTCTCAGATAAAGGTTCATTTCCTCTGTCTTTATCTACTTAACTACTTTAAATCAGTAAACAGATCGGACACATGACACACAGTGGATAAAGGGAACAGTGGGAATGTTGAAAGAGTTTCACAAAAGCTGATCATGTCCTTCATTCCTCAAACAAAACCATCAAGAGCAGGTGCAAGGTATTAAATAAACTAGTGGTTATCCTGTGTACTCAGTTTTGCATCTGTTATTATGTCTTGCAGGAACAAAATCTTCCAGTGCCATTGACTTCAAGGGTAAAAACGTGCCTGATGACAAGGATAAAGAAGATGAAGAAAATGAGGTGATGGATTTTTTCAAAGAGGAGAAGACACCTGACTTAATCTCGCAGCTTTTATCAGTGCAGAATGTCAAAAAGGGGGAAGAAAAGGAAGAGGAAGAGGAGGAAGAAGAAGTTCTAGACCCCCTTGGTATAATCAGGTATGGCTGCTAGTGCCTTTTTTATTTAGATTTTAGCCTAGTTTTCTAAGTAAGGCTGTTCTGTGTCACTGTCCCCTGATCCCAACATTTTATCACATTGACCACTTTCAGCTGAATTTCACAGAGGAGGAGAGGCCTCTGCAGTTTGCAAAGGAAGTGCCTTGGTAGAGGGAAGAGACTTTGTAATTGTTCTTCAGTGCATTCTTCAGGAAATCCAAGTGACTGGGACATTCTGAATGCCTTGATTACAATCCCAACTACAGGAGACACTTTATTAGGCACTGCAGGGCTCTACCACAAAGCATCAGCGCATCAGCATCCAGTGGATGTGCTGTTCTGGAGTACACTGGTGTTTACAGTGCCTGAAACTGCTTTTGAGCTCAGTTGTGTCTACAAGGAGGTAAAGTTAGAGCATCTTAAAGACCAAAAGACCTAACATTTCAGTAATAATATTCACAAATAGGCATTTCTTTCTTTATTCCCTTGTCTGAAGGTGTCACATTCTTAATGCCACTAAGGCATAAGCAATAACAGCTTAAGAAACAGTAATTGAATCAAAGCTTCCTGATATTAGTATCCGGGTTGTTTTACCTCTCCAGTAATTTTCAGACAGTTATTTTCTTCACTTCAAGATGGATTTTCTCACTGAATTCCTAAACCATTTCTACTGAAGCCTGGAAGCAAATTTAGTTTCTCGGCGGCTGGGATCATGAGTACTGACAACTTTTTTTAGGGTGCCTCAGGCTTTAGATGTCCAAGTAGAGAAGGCTTAGCTGTTCTTGATCTTCAGTAAGCACTGACTGACTCAACTGAACTGTTTCAGCCACGAGCCACTACTGAATGTTCTTTGTCTTGGATCCAGAGAGTGCTGTCAAAGTGCTTCTTCATAGCAATAGGCAGTAACTGATAATAACAAGCCAGAGCCCACTCTTGGTGTTTCCCAATTACATTGAATCATTTCCAGGGGATCATTCACTCTAGGCTCTAAGCCTTTTTACTTGAAGTATTTAGTAATTTACATATCACCAGAAAACTTCTAATATTATTCTTTTGACAAAATGTGCTTAATTACTCAGCATCAAAATCATTCTTTTGTTGAAGAAGAGTTTAAAAATTTAAATAACTATTTACAGGGAGAAGTTAGATAAAGCAGTACTTCCCATAAAATGGTCCTTAGTTGGTAAGTTTACAAAAGAAGCTGTCCTTTTTTGGATAGGAAAATGATCTATTGGTTTAGCAAATGCAATGTTGTATTTTCCAACTTAAAACAAGTAGAAGCTATAAAGAACTTGCTATGCCAAAACAAGCAAGAAGTTTGCTTTTCTGCTCTGAACAGTTTGACATACTATTTGAAAATCTTGATTATTTTGGTCTTTTAATGCATTGAAGGATGACAAGATCTGGTATTTAATCCTCATTTAGTTTATTGCTTCCATTCCTTTCGAGAACAGAATTCTTACTGAATCAAAATAACTTAATTTGTATAAGAAGTATGATCTTCACTGGGACAGAGCTGCAGGATGACATGTTCTTCAGTCAGATGTTTTTTACTCTGAAGCACTGGTTGGCTATCTAGAAAAGAAATCTGCATATGTATTTATTATTATTTTTGTAAATCTCACATGTACAGTGTTGAGGCAGAAACGTGAAAGTGGAAATGAGAATCCTGGATCTGATCTTACATTGTCTCTGTTCTCATGTAGCTCACCCTGCTTCCATGGAAGTTATTTTCAGCTGACATCAATGGAGATCAGACTGTACATAAGCACTGTGTCCCAGCTCTGTGCCATCTAGAAGTAGGTCTCTAGGTAAGAGGCCAAAGGCAGGAGCTTAGTTGTCAGGGGATGGGCAGTTCTTGGAGGACCATTTTAGGCTGTGTTCTATGCCTGTTAAAGTGTTATGTGCTTACATGCTTTGAAGAGGGAGCTGCAGGCCTCACAGCTTGAGTGCTTCAGATGTGCTTGAAGTTACTTTGGGATGGAAATGAATAAAACAGGAGATGACACAGATTAATGTGTTTAGTAGTAAACTGCTCTCTAATGCCTATTAAATCCAGGATAAAAAGGAAAAAAAAATCCATGTGCCTTTTCTCTCTGAAAACCTTTGAAAAGATGTAAAGTCAGCACTGAAACAAGCCAGTCCATCCCATACAGTATTGGTGGCCAGAGTGCTGTGAGCAGCAGAGCTCAGACCTAAATTGAATCATGTGTTTGGCATGATCTTGTAGGTTTTTTGCTTTCTGGATGAGGATGAAACTGCTCCAGTAGCACAGGCTTCCATATGTTGTCAGCACGCTTCATTTGATAACAACTTCTCCTCCTGGGCCAGAAGGCTGTGACTTGGATTTAGCCCAGCGCTGCTGCTGTGCTGCTGAACCACCTGATATCCAGTTAAATATACTGGCCTTAGGGGTAAAATGCTAAGCTAGGGCCTTTATTTTCTGTTTTTGTATTGCTGGTGATCATCCAGGTGGAAGCTCATAATGGCCTGGTTCCTTTTGCCTGGAGGAGACATCCCAGTTGTGCTGATGCTCTGCCTCGCATTCAAGGCTGTCTGAGTTGCTCTTTGATGTCAGGTGGGCAACTCACTTGCCAATTCAGCTCTTCAGCTTTTGTGGGTATTAATGATGATCTACAAACTTTGTGTTTCTTTGCTCTATGATTCTCATTCCTCAAAGCTTTCTTTCTGTGTTAGCAAGGGGATCTTGGGATTCTTCAAAACAGAAAGACTGGATTTTTTCTTGTCCAAATCAGGAACATATCAAAAACCATAATACATGCTTGTAGTTAAGTTTTTAGCTTTTAACACCCCTTCTCCTTAATATTTTTTATCCCAGGCCTAGTTCTTCTTAGAATAAAGGTTACTCAAAATTATGTTACATTTGTGGGGTTCAGTGTTGAAAATCATTTGAAATATGTTTTCTCTTCTTCATCCTCTGACTTTCTTGATAGTTTGGAGTATTATCATTCCAATGTATTGTTGCCAGTTACTCTGCAAGTTCTCCTGGACCTTTGTAGAAAAGATCAGCTCTCATAGCAAACTTCTTTTTTTTTTTTTAAAGTGAGTATCTTTTTTTTTTTCATTTTATTTTCTGGTAAATCACAAACATTATAATATTTCTGTTAAAATGTTCTAATTCCCTTTACAAGTAGGAAATCATATATATATATTTAACTCCATATTGTAGGGACAATGTTAGGTATAGTGACTTATCTTTTTCACCACTCTATCGCTCTTCTTTAAATCCATCTATCTCAACATTTGCATATACATATTTTTAAGTCCTTGGTAGGCTACCATGCTGCTTTGGCAATACATCTGGATTTTTAGAGGTCTTTTAACACTGCTGTGTTTTAAAAGATTTTCCTCATAAATTGCAAAGTAGTACTGCGAGTCTAGTCACAACTGCAGGGGGTTCTCCAACTGGAATGCCTTTAGGGATGAATGAAACAAGAGCACTAGATCTGAAAGAGGCTAATGCTCTGAAGGGCAAGGCAAGGAAGACAGCCACAGGTTGGATGAGCTGTTCACCTGCAGCCAGTGTGGTCTTGATGGTACTGCTGAAAATTCTGCAGTGGGAATAGGCGTAATTTGCCAGTGGTTTGAGGGGAGATTGGCAGGGAGTGAGGATTGCTATGTGAAACAGGAATCCAGAGCAGCACCAATGCTAAGTCAGCTCAGCTGTGCCAGGGTGCCCTGGCTGAGCCTGACTGAGCAATGTCTGGCTGTGTCTATACCATTACATTCTCCAAATGTGGATTGCTACATCCAGAATGCCCCACTGGAAATGGCTACTGGCCTGTGCTGCCTCCTGGGCTGTGATTAGGATAGCTTAGGAGAAGACAGGTTGTCCCGTGCCAGGGTGGGTACCAAAAACTGAACAGCTGAACTCTTGAACTGAGCTCCTATGCTCAGGCCCGGGGTGTGAAGGAATTACTAGAAAAGACTGTATGGCCCTGAGCTCCTCTGCCCACAGAGCTCCTCTGCCTGCCACTGTGTTTGCCCCAGTCTGCCCTCAAGGTTCCCTAAAGTTTTGCTTTATGTAGGGAATTCAGGCATCCAGTTGTGGATTTTTTTACTTGATCCAAGCAGGATCAAGTTAGCATTTCTGGTCTGAATCTTAAAGCAATTTAAAAAACACATCACAGCAACTGAATTTGGTTTTGTCTTCTTCCACTGTGGATGAAATACAGAGTTTTATTGTTTATAGGTTGAAACCAAGAACTTTAGCTTTAGCTTTATCTCTCTCCTCTCACTGTGTAGTTAAAACAACTCAACTTAGTATTTGTATTCAGTTTACTCCGATAAACCTCAGACAGCAGCTGATTAAAATGGCTGTGAACCAGCTCCTCTGGACAAAGCAGCAACAATTTTGCAGAAGGACTGTGACTGCCTCATGGGTTAAAACATGCAGCAACCCTTTCAGTGCATGCATTTCTTCAGCTGCAATTAACTTCTGAGGTAATATTTGTTCACCATTTTGGGAGAACCCACCTTTTCCGGTGCTTTCCTTTCTTGTCTTCTTCAGCCCTCCAGAGCCCTTGCAGGAACCTCTCCTCCCCACATGGTTCCTCCCTTCCGTCCTTTTTCCTTTGCCTCTCTAAATCTTCCAGTGACAGCATATGTTTCCTGAGCCTTAGGTTTTTCCTGGCAGACTGCACAGGGTCCAAAGGTGGGTATTCCCCAGGCAAGAGTTTTTCTGTCTCCTCATGAGTCTTGGGGAGTTTCTGTCTCAACTCTCTGCCTTTGCTATTGTTCAGAGGATTTCCCCTCATGGCTTCTCCCATCCAAATTTGTGCCTTTCCTGAGGAATACAGACAGACACGTGGGTGGGTTGAAGCTTTGCATCTGTTGTGTTTAAATGCAGATACAGCTAAGTCCTGACAATAGTTAGGAAAGGATGGGGCTGGTGAGGGCTGACCTTTTGGGGGCCTTCTGCCAAAGGTTTTTAAAAGCCTTGTAGCTGGTTGTAGCTGGGGTCAAGCTCAAGCACCTCCAGTGCCAGAGGTTTCCCATTGCTGGGTTTAGTTGGTAAGGAGATTATTAAAGGAGTCAGGGCCTTTTCTGGCTGCAGATGAAATTGGTGATGGCTCTGAGCAGCAGATTGGCAGGGAATGAGCAGCCAGGAGCCAGCCCTGGCCTTGCCAGAGCCCTGCAGAGCCAGGCAAGCTGCAGGAGGAGGTGGGTTGGCACACAAGCCAGCAGTTGTTCCTGGTTGTATCCTACACCTTCGTGTTTCCCAGCCCCTTAATGGTAGCCAGGCTATAGTTTGACTATTCATCCCAGTACTCCCTTCCCTTGCCTTTTCTTCCCTGTCATGGCAAAAGAGCCAAGATGGCCTCAGCCTTTTGTCTTGGGGAAGAAATGAATGGCAACATTTGATCCTGCTTCCTCTACCAGGAGCCTTGGGCCACTGAGAGTGGCTGATAAAGAGGCAGAAATCAGCTTAAGGGGAGTCCTATGTTTAGCGTCTTTCCAAGGGATTTTGTTGATGCAGTGCCCAAAGCTGTGATAGGTGAGGGCAATGTACTTGCTGGTGGATTTTCACCTCCAAGGCAGAGAATTTCTGCAGGCTGGAGTGTGGTGTCATGGCACAGCTGCTGTCTGCTGGACAGATGGTCTGGAGGAAACTTGTAAAAATGTCTGTTCAGCTGCTGTGCCTTCTGGTCCTTGGTTGGCAGGGTTGTAGTTCTGCCACTCCTCAGGCATCCTCCTACTCCTCAGCCACTCACAAATTCACAGCTGCCTTTTGGTCTAGCCAGGTATGTGTGTGACTTCCCCTCTGAATCCAGTAGGATTCATACACAGCAGTGGAAACGCTAGTCTGTTTGCCTAGATCAGCTGAGAGAGTGTGAAGGTGTCAAAACATCAGAGAAGAGAAAAGATACAGGTTATTTTTCTTTAATTCAGATCATTTAAACAACGGGCGAGAGAATAAAGAGCTTTGTTTTCCTCGCAGTGTGTGTATGCGCGCTCACAGCTGTGAAGCCTTCAGAGATTTGAACAGGCAGATCTTTATTTTCTGTTGGTTGTTGGGTCACAAGCTTAGGTTGCAAGGCATGCTCAACCATCACTTTGCCAAGTGACACAAGTATTTGTCGCAATTCCAATCCAGCTGCTGTCAGATTGGCAACTCACAAAATCCCAGTAAACAACTCCACTGGTCTTCTACTGCCATTTGAAATTCTTCTGAAAACCAAGGACATAGTCTGGTATGGTGTTCTTCCCTGTCAAAGTGAGGAGAAAGAAGAAAAGACAGCAAAGAAGTCTTTATTACTCTCCCAGTTAAAGGATAATCCTCACTTATTTTTCATAAATTGCCTGCTCTCAACCCTTTTCAGGGGCAACCTTGTAGCCTCTTCTTGAAGGTGTTTTAACTGAGTGGCTAGAGAGTAAAGCAGGATGGCAGAGATGCTCTCCTTGCAGGAGTTCAGTCCCTCCAGTTTCTCTCTCCTGAACTTTTTTATATTTATAGGTGCTTTGTGAGTGGTGTTTTCCCATGCAGTGGGCTTTCCTTTCTCTTATACTGCCAATCCCATCTCCTGAGCACAGCTTCCAGTGTGTTTCTTTAATGGAAATCTTGCTGTCACCTCACAGATGAAAGGTTGAGGGTGATTGAAAGAAAACATTGGAAAATGAAAGTATGTTTAGCTGCTGGATCTCACAGAATAATCCATATTCATACTGTGTTGTCTTCTGACTAGAATAAACCTGTTCTCTAGGAAGAGCTCTACTAAGGCCTGTGTAACTGCGAGGGGTGGAACTGAGAACCTTTCCTAGCTGCACTTTCCAGCCATATGAATCAAGCTGGATGTGTGAAGGACTTGGTCCTCATCTCTCATTGCTGTTCTTTGGGAGAGTCAACTGAATGGAAGTGCAGTCAGGAAAACTGAGGTGTTCTGGTACTCCTGGGCTTGTAGTTGCCATGTGTTATATCCATAACCACTCCTTCAAGAGAGCATATTGGACAGGTGATTGCTGTTATGTCTGCTTCTGGCTATCAGAAAGAACTGTACCTTGGGATCAGAGCTAGGCAACTCACACTGTGGGAGAGGTTTGGAGAGGAGTGGATACATAACTTAGAGATCTAAAGTTGTCTGCTCTGTGTTTTCTTGTATTCTGGAAATAGTATTTCCCTGACCTAAGGAAAACTTGTGAGAGTCCTTCCCTGTGCCAGCATTGTCCTTATCTACTTTCATATTTTCCTGTCTAGCGTTGGATTTTTGGTCCCATGAGATTATGCAGTCATTATTTCCCCAGGTTTTTAAGCAATTGCCTGGCTTATACTTCAGTGGTAAGTTTCTGTCATGACTGGCTTGAGCGATTCCAGTACATACACAGCTGGAACACAAGGATCCTTTGGGAAGGAGTTTAAGTAATTATTTTAATGTGCTTCATTTTCTTTCTGATTAGAACACAGAATATACTTTAATGGGTTTTATAAATAGTTAATTTGTGTTTATGCCATCATCCTAAACCCAAAGGGCTGAAAATAGCTCTCCAATCTGTGTAGTGTTACAGCTGTGTGTACCATCCGGTGGTGTTTTCAAGCAGAACACAAATGTAACTACACCTGGGGTAAAATGCAGCAAGGACCTAAAGCTTAGTGCAACACCTCATTGCAGCATCAGACTGTAAGTGAAGAACACTTAATTCAACTGGGAACGTAGAGGGAATTGCATCAACATAAATACCCAGTCTGGAATTTGACTAGATTGCTAAAGTAGATAGTCTACTTTTAAGGAAGATTTCACAGAATTTTTAACAGACCTCGTTCATTGTTTACAATGTACTAAAGCAATAAAACTTACCACACACTTTTATGTATATAGAAGAACTGTAGAGCGAAGTAATATCAGGGAACTGGAATGAAATACCATTGCCACTAGCTGGCACCAGCTTTCAAATAATTCCCATAGTCCTCTGAGTGAACTCTCAGCTTTTGGTTTCCCCATCCTGTTTGACAGCGATGTGCAGGCATTTGTAGCAGAACTAAGCAGCACTGAAGGCACGCAGGAGCCGTTCTCCAGGCATATTCAGCAAGTCCTTACTTAACTGAGACAGGTTCGTAGGAGGCAGGAGATCCTTTAGAAGGACCATAGGATAAATTTATGACTACACAGAATCAGAAGTGTGTCTTTTTTTACCTCTGCTTTGGAAGAGGATTGTACATGATGTAATTGGGCAGATTTAAACATGTTTTGTTTCATGGACTTTACAATAATAGGATGACTCAAATCCTTAATTAGCATAGAAAAGCATTACCTCATCGATGAGCCTGCTCCTTTCACCAAGGCACCGAGGGGGAATCTTTAATCGACAGATGCAGGGAACTGCTCCTAGATGAGGCAGACTGCTAATGAGGGATGGATTCAGAGCTGCCCTATTGCTTTTCTGTTCACCAAGTATAACAGAATTGTTTGCCATAGAAGAAGCTGTCTGTAGGGTGAATGTGTGCTCAGTTTAAATTGAGATGGGAGACTTGCTTTTCCTTTCATCTGATGCTGTCAGGTTCCTAATTCAGCAGACTTAATAAAATCATTGTTCCCTTTTCCCCATGGGTCTGCTGCAGACACTTCTGTCTTTGTTTCAAAGGATCAAAGAATCAGCTTTTGGAAAACCATTTTTGGAAGCAATCTGTAAAACTTTGCCAAAAATGCATGAATTAGCCATTGTAACTATAGACCAGTACTAATTGACACACCTGGGGATCAAATTTCTTCCTACTACCCTTGCAGCAGTTGGCCAGGTCTGGAGTCATCTGAAGTGCCAGTTAAAGGAGAAATGTCCCTAAGGACAGACACACATCTGGGACTCAGCAGCTCTTCATTTTGCACTTGAATTTCTTGGGTCATATCACAGTACTAAAAGGTTGGATCTCTCCCTTATCCCTTTGGTAAAAGGAATAAAACTAATTTTGTAGATCTGCCTGGGGAAAAGAAATTCTTCATTTCTTTGCACAAAAATGTGGCATTCGGATAGCTGTCATTGAAGTGAAAGAAATGCTTTTCAGTACCTTCTATAAATTTTGGAAAGACTTGAAACCTTTCTTACCATATTGCCTGAGATGCCCAGTTATGTCCAGATCATAAGGGGGCTAAGATTGTCATCACAGTAAAGTACACAGCTGTGGTAGGTGATTTGACTGTGGCTAAACTAGTAAATAAAAGCACACAGGAACTGTAGTGTTGCTTTTGCCAACTAGAATAAAGTAGCTTCTGTCCAACAGCTAAATCCTTCTGCTCCTCAGAGTGAGTTGGCCATGTCCAAAACAGGAAAGGCCCTAAGCTTGTAATGATCCCTAAACTATGTCCAGGCATCATTTGGGAAAGCAGTGATTAGCCTGGGCCAAGTTCATGCCAGGAAGCATGCTAGAAACTCACAGGGCAGTGATGTGTGCCATCATCTCAGCACAAGCTCTGACTAAATTTGTTTGCTGGTATATGTGTTGGCTTTTCGTTGCCAACAGGGCAGCCTGAAGAAAGTGCATGTTTAGGGGTCAGGATTGAAGCCATTGGGATCCTGTAATGAGGCTTTTCTTGGTGCAGGCAGTGATGAGTGTATGCCTGGCACTTGAGGATGCTCTGTGATCATAAACCACCAAGGGCATTTTGCAGCAAGAGTGGAGCTGGGTGCTGTGGTTCCTCTCAGCTGGCACTCTTTTGGATGATGGCACAGCTCAGGAGCTCACCCAGGACTGGATGGGTGCAGCCTGCCTCTTTTGAACTGTAACAGAGTTCAGCCATGAGGGTGTGAGCTGTGGTGGCTTGGAAAAGGTCTTGACTTGGGTTTTTGCTAGTATAGGCTGTTTTCTGAGGTCTGCTCTCTGAACCACCATTTTCTGTAATAACTGCTGCTTATTGGCACAAGGCACAGATGGATTGGAGTGGCTTGGATGGAAGACTTCCAAGCTTTCTTCTTCCTTTATTACTTTTTGTCTGTGATAGTATCTGAGGCATACTTCAAGGCTTCATTAAACACAAAACATAGTGTCATGCTCTCAAAACCAACTTATAACATTATCTAGACCCATTTGCAACAGACATCTCATTTTTCATCTATGTGATATGTTATCTGCCAGCATAGGCTGTTGTTGTGTATAACACTCTTGTCCTGGAAGCTTGTTCCCAAGTCATCCATCTTACTTTTCCTGGCTATGAATGACAGAGCCGTGGCCCCTACTGTCCTGTAATATGAAAAAATCCAAGTGCATTTTCAGGAGGCTCCTGAGGGCTAACCCTCGCTTCCTCCCTCAGGGGCTGTTACTGCAAACCCTGACCACTTTTTGTTTATTCGTTTTTATTTGTTCAGTGGTGCTGCCAAGAGACAAGGGCAGTGCCACACAGTGTGGGATGCTGAAATGGGAAGGAGAAGCATGTGGTCCAGAACTGCTGGCCAAGGCCTCAGAAGAATTAGTTTTCAATTCTTCATTTCAAAGACATCCTGCTTAGGCTGCAGATAGCTCACTTCTGGTTTTCAGGACCTCATTTTATTCCTGATCTGTAAAAGAACAGTACTGGCATGCCCTGACATGCAGAGGTGCAGAGAGAATGAATTCTGAAGGATTGTGAGGTGTTTGGGGTCTGTTGGCAAACATAGTGGTTTGTTGGCAACAAGCATTGTTTTAGTTGCCCTTGGGAGGTGGTGGGAGATGTTACCCAGCCTGTTGTATCCCTTACTCTCATGGAGGAACATCCTTGGTCTGCCAGGTATTTCCCAGCTGTTGGCAGCACAGCACCATTGCTCACAGGAGGGATGCAGTCATGGTGCTGTTCTGTGCTACTGATGGATACTGAAGGATGCCAAGGTGTCCTTAAACCCTGCAGCCAAATGGACAACATGGCAAAGCACAGTCTCCTTTCAGCTCTTTGTTTATCGGTTCTTCCTTGGAGGGGCCTTTCTCAAGGACCACTTCCAGAAGGTGACATAGAGAAGACTGCATCAAACTTGCCTCCATATACAGTCCTCTGGCAGTATCTCACCAACCTTTGCTTCTTCAAACACCCCCATGTGCCGTTGTTCTGTGCCCAAAGCATGTCATAAGCACTGTTTCGGGCTGTGACTTTGCAGAGCTCTAGCACAGCCCTCATGTCATTCTAAGCACTTGAGCCGAAAATCGGATACAGAATAAATAATAATTCGAGAACATCACATAGAGGAAGGGAAGACCAAGGCCAAGTGTTTTATAGTATGGATACAGTCCTGCCCCAGCTCTCTTGTTCAGCAGGGGGGGTGTGTGTGCTGCCTCCTGTGCTCATGGCACCTCTGCTGTGGAATTCTGCCAGTCATGGGAAGGTGAGCAGCCTCAAAACCCTTCCCTTCCTTGGAGAGACCACAGGCAGGTGTAGTGGGTTAACCCTGGCTGGACACCAGCTGCCCACCAAAGCTGCTCTATCACTGCCCTCCTCAGCTAGGCAGGGAAGAGAAATTATAATGAAAGACTCATGGGTCAAGATAAGGGCAGGGAGAGATCACTCACCAGTGACTGTTATGAGCAAAACAGACTCCACTTGGGGAAATGAATTGAATATATTATCAATCAAATTAGAGTAGGATAATAAGAAATAAAATTGAATTATAAAACACCTTCCCCCCACCATTCCCTTCTTCCTGGGCTCAACTTCACTCTCCATTTTCTCTGCCTCCTTCCCCTCAGCAGCACAGGGGGACATTATGACCACGTTGACCCTGTAGTGTTGGTTCTCTGTCCCAGCTGTGTGGCACGTGAAAGGTTGCTGTAGCATTCTGCCTTATGGATCCAAATCCTGAAGTGCCTGGGTCTGTTTTCTGTCTGAACTCATCATTCTTTCTCCAACGCTGCCATACCCACTGTAACACCAGGGAGTAAAAGCTTAAAACATCGTGCAGTTATTTGTAATTGTTACTCCCCTGCTGTCATCAGCATCATTTCAGCACTTTTCCACGAGTCCCTCTCCTGATGCAGATCAGTGATATGGTTTCTGCTCCCCCTTCTGTGTATTCAGCCAAAGATCCCCCTTACCAAACCTCAGGTAATTTCTCGCGTGCCTCCAACTTACTAGATGGCACAAGACTCTTCACTGTTGTAAAATGGCATAACTTGAATGTTCTTTGAGTGCATTTAGGAGTTTTGAGTCAGCAAACTGACCGAAAGGATCAAATTACTGGCTGAGGCTCACACTGTGAGTCAACAGCAGCTAAACCTGGAAGGAGCTCAGAGCACTGCACACTTGGTGCTTTTTGCCGCCATGCAAGCCTGACTTCTCGTGTCATCTGGTGTGCGAGAGCCTGAGATGTATACCAGCATTTCTACCACAGGCTATGGTCCCTGATCCATTTTCCCTGCAGCATCCCTTGCAGCACAGGAATTGTCTGTATTTTTAATGGAGCCAGCCCCAAGGGGCCAGTGGGCAGTAGCAGATCATCAGGTGGCTGAGCAGGAGTGAGGAGGAGGGTCTGCAGTGAATCAGATGTGTGGATCTACAGGCTTGTGTCACTTATGTCTAGTCATAATTCTCTGGGGATATGAGATGCTAGTTGGAGGCCTTGCTGAGATCATCCATCTACCATCTCTTTAGAGTGCTGTGGGAATAGCAAGTGTCACTCTGACTGAGCTGAGCTCTGAGGGGTTTTTTGCCAATAGGAGGGGAACGATTTTGGTTATGATTTTAGAATATTATCATGTCTGCCAAATAACACCTGCACTGCACTGGACCTCATGCACAAGGCAGAATACTTGTGCACTTGTGCACACTACTTATTTCTTCCTCTTTTAATCACGTGTTGTGGTTTGCTTGCATTTAGCAGGTTTCTGTAATTCAGTGCCTGGCCCCACTGTGCTCCACAAAGGGCTCCTGGTGCTTCCCCAGCAGGACCTTCCCTTCATCCTGACAACCAGCTGTTAGACACACTGAGCTCAGTGCTCAGCCCCTGAAATCACTTATGTTGCAGAAGCTTCTGAGCTGTGAAGTCAGGCCAGTTAGTGATAAAAACATAAACAGGAGTCCAGTTTAAAAAATGCAGAATTACGTCATCTGTTTTTCTGCTTGCAGCAGAAAAGCTGCCACTGCAGAGCCTCAGTGTCTTGCTTAGGAGGGAGAGTTTGTTGTCTGTGGTGCTCCCTGGTGTGGCTGTTCCTACAGTCTGACCTCCAGCAGTGTCTGCAACATCACAAGTGGTGTTGCTTCGTGCAGTAGGTATATCCATGGCCTGGGGAATATTTCACCCAGAGCAATTTTATCTTACCTCTGTTTAAAAAACAAAATCAGCACATGAAACCTCTAGGCAGGAAAGCTGTGTTCTCTTTTTATGGAAGAGGATTTGATCTCATGATCATCAGGAGAGGCAGCAGCAGGAGCAGGGCGCTGTGTCTGCAACAGCGGTGTCATTTAACTCTGAAAATGTCTCACTGTGTCCTTCTCTATTGTAGTTCCTGTAGAGCCATCTCTGAGTTGTGGTGATAGGTTTGTTTTACCCATGACATAGTCAAGAGGAAAAAGTGACCTCTGTGAACAGCAAGATGTGAGTGAGGGAGCCAGGCTCAGCCCTATGGTCCCTCCTCAGGCAGTCAAGACCCTGTGCTTTGGAAGCAATCTGCCCCTACTTCCAAATCCTGCTTGGCTACTGCTGGAATCTGCTCACTGCCTTGGTAACCAGCCCTTCTCAGGCTTTTCATAAGCTCTCTAGATGTGGTGTGACAGGTATGTCAGGCAGAATTTTAGACTGGAACATCATGTGCAAGTTGCTAGCGGTTTTCTGTAGGTTGAGGGTCAATCTCTGCAGGTACCAGGCAAAAAAAAGGAAAGGCACCCTTCAGACTGAGTTTTATACAGAGTATCTGGGATTAGAAAGGCCAGGCTATTTTGATGCAAGCATCCTTTCTTGTTCTGTTATCTCTTTGAGGCTTTTCTGTTCACAGACAGATGAAAATTAGAGTTGTGCCTGGGCTCCTGTACCCATTCTACTTTAGGATGCAGTGAGGAGGGAATTCAGGTGAGGCAGCACTGCAGGGGAAATGGTCTCCTCCTGAGGAGCACAACGTGAGGCCAAGGGGCTGTCAAACATAGGTGGCAGGAGATGCCACTGGCTATGATGGCATTCTGTTGTGAGGAGCTGAAGATTAGGTAACACAAAGTTAAAACTGTGTGAAGTAGATGTGGAACAGTCAGGCTGCCTGTCCTTGGGAGGAGGCATCAAACACTTGCAGGTCCTGCTGACTTGGCTTTACCAAGGCCTGTAGTGAGAGGACAACTTTAAAACTTTCAGTTTTAGGCTGAAAGAGGATAGATTTAGATGAGATGTAAGTACAATAAGGGTGGTGAGACACTGGCACAGGTTGCCCAGAGAGATTGTGGCTGCCCCATCCCTTGAAGTGTTCAAAGACAGGTTGGATGTGGCTCTGAGCGACCTGGTCTAGTGAAAAGTGTCCCTGCCCACAGCAGAGGGGTTGGACTAGGTGATCTTTAAGGCTTCTTCCAACCCAAGCCATTTTGTGACACTAGAGTTCTGTGACTCAGAGGTGCATCCAACACTTCTGAAAATGAGTCATCAGGTATTCTCATGTTCAGTAACAAGAAGGTGGTATGTTCACACGTGTGTGTGGTTCAGTGTTGAAGAAACCAATCGCTTCTCCAAAATGGTTGCTGTTTTTTGCTTTTACTTGGTTAGCTGTAAGAATTCTTACCACAACAGTGGATACTTTCAGTACCTTCAATTCCTTCTTTGTGAGGCCTTCTTTTCTGGAGTTTGGTCCTGAATCTGTTGTGCATGTGACAGTTAACATGCTCACTGGCGAGTTTTTTCACACCCTCTTTGTTTCAGCTTGGTTGACTTGGGTTTTGAAGCTGCTCAGGATATTTTGTGAAGAATGTCTCATAAAGGCATGATGTTGGCAGGTTGATTTCATTACATTTAAATTCTTGTCATGTGGCACATTTTATTGCTGAGTTATACTGCGTGTAGGCATCACTTTACCGGCATGAAACAGAGTACTCGCTATAGAAGTTTTTGGTTTTGGAGCTACAGACCTGTAACAATCAGTAATTAGTGTAAGAGAATGGATTTTCTTTCTTAGACTGTAATTTTTATAGGGTTAGAACATAAAGCTAGGGCCTATTCTTGAAAGTAACTCCATTAGTTTGAATAATGACATTAAAGGAAATAAATTAAGGAATAATTTCTTGCAGAATTTTTTAGATTCAAACTGTTCAACATCATTTTTTTCGATAAAGCTTCCTTTCTCCAGAAAGATTTTGCATTTATTTAAGATTTGACATGAATTTTGTCTTTTTTTTTTTTAACTGACTAGTAAATGTTGTTTATTTTCAGTGGTTGGCGGTTATAGCTGGTTATTTTTTTTTATCAGTTTCAACCTCTTCCCTTTCTCTTGCTTTGCTAACTTGCCTACTGTTACCTCTGCTGATTTTATACTTTTTTTTTTAACTTACCCTCCCATCTGCATTTTCCCACTTTCCCTTTGAAGCTTCCTGTTTCTCCTTCAGTTACTGCCTGTGGTCTTTTTCAAAAGCATAGTTTGACCATGACAGTAATCTTTAGGGTTAAAGCAGAAAGAGTCCAGAACAGAGGTCTAGAAGGTAAGAGGTGCATAATGTGAAGAAGAGCACTGAAGATGACAAGGAGGCCCAATTAGCAGTCTAGAGGATAAGGCAGCACTGCAGATTCTGGAGGTGGAGCAAGAAAATATCTGATGCTGGCCAAAAATTTGGGAAAATTATTGAGGAGGCATGAAAAGGAGAAATAGAGTAGAATTGGGCAGAATTGTAGCTCTTCTACTAATTCATAGACTGAACAGAAAGACAATATTTTCTCTTCCTTGTCCTACCAAATAAATGATGAAAACAAAAAAAAGTGTTCTGGTTTCATCCCTTCTTCCTTGAGGCATGTGTGTGTCCAAGTTAATGCAGAGGTAGCTCAAGATCTCTGTAGAGAAGCAGATCCCTGCAATGGTACAGTGAGATCCCTGCTTGCAGCTCCTGGAGGATAGGAGCTTCCATCGTCCTGCTTCTGCTTTGGAAGGAAACAGTGGGAACTTCATGATTGCTGTGTCAGTCCTGGGGTAAGATGCCATTACTGTAGGCTCATGAAAAGAAAATAGCAGCATGATTCCAGCCAGATTTTAATAATGAATGCTCTTTTAATTACTTGCTGATTACATCTGATTATCTGACTTTCTATAATCTTACCAAGCACCAAGGCAATGCTCACCAGCCTGTGCTTCTTTACTTTTCTGATTTTCTAACTTTTCTGATTTCTGAAATGGCTTCATTTTTATTCCTCTGTAACCTTCCTGGAGTTCTCAAATGTGTTGAGTTGTTATATCTACGGTAGTCCAAGATACCTGGCCAGTTTTTTCTAAACACCTTGGTATGTGCTATCTGGTATTGCATATTTGAAAATGTGCATCATTACCATGAGTATTAGGATAAGAAAAAATTCACTGTTGCAGAAACCCTGAAAGTACCATTCTGCTGCTTTGCAGATGAAACCCCAAATTCTAGTGAGCATTTTTGGCTCTTTCACATCATTATTGGCAACTTTATTATGCCTGTCTTGTTCTGGACCACTGTGGTTTCATTCAGACATGATTGTGTTTTGAAACTTGTCTTTTGTTGTCCTTATTTCAGCAAGTCTCGTGTTCTGGTTTAGTCTAGAAAATCAGAGGAAAATTATAAATTTCCTTTATGTTAATTTTCTTTCTTTGTAATCTACTCTGTAACCCTAGTTCCCTTGCCAGCCATACGAGTGCCTGTGTGCTTTATTAGTTATTTAGTTGAAAACATTTTAGGAAATGTTTCTGTATTATGATTATTGCTAATGAGCTGTGTATAAACAAAAGTCCATCTGTGGTCTTCTCATCTGTTTTCAAATTAAATTGAAAATTAATGTAATCAGAAAGCTTAAGGACAGATTACAAAACCAGCTTGGCTTCATTTAGGAAGGAGAGGTACTCTTCAGTGCTGAGCCCTTCAGAAAAATCTCTCCACAAAAGCAGGTCCCTAGATGGGACCTGAACTCTTGAAAATCTGTTCCTTCAGGCTTTCTTTCCATCTGTTGCTCTGCTGGAACAGTAGTCCAAGACTGACCTAATCTTGGGGCTGCAGCAGAGAAACTTTGCCTGCAACTGAATGCTTTTCTTCCAGATGATTTCTAATAGGAGATTTATCCCATCTATTATGCACTGTCTTATTTTGGAATATACCAGAGGCATTTAAAATACTGTATGTTACTGTGATGTCCACAAGAAAAGGATTACTGTGTGAGGTAAAGTATCCCTGTGGCCAACACTTGTCATGGTTGCTTAATGCTCAACAGTCAGGCTGTGCTGAGCTGACGGGCTTAGAATTTCTATTGGGCATCCCTTGCCCAAAGTGGATGAGAATGACCCCTTTTGTCCTGTCTGTTATTATCAAGCAGCTTTGGAAAATGAGCACTGTTGAATGAAAAAAAAGCAGCAGCTGACATTTTGTTTTCTGCAGGAACTAGTGTATAGGTTCTTTGTTTTTCAGAAATGATTTTCAATAAGATGTGCTAGTACTGCTGCTATTTTAGCTGTAGTTCTTTTGTTCTTTTGTTCTGTAGATTTGTAGGAGTTGGGGTGTCCATTTATGTTAGAGATCTCTTCCCGTGTAAAATCCCATGGATACTTAAAATAGGAGTATGTATGTTCTGAATAAGTCTTTTTTTTTTTAATATATTACTGTAACATTTCTTTCCTGGAGCATAATTTTATTTCTACAAAAAAGAGATGGTCACATTTTCAGAACAATAAATTCTGTAAATTTTTGTCGATATGCTGAGATTACACATACTCTGATAACAACACTCACTGTTTTAACCCAGCAGTGATCATGGGTTAGGGACTCCTCTGTAGAGAGCACAATACTCTGTGATTTAAGCCACGTGTCACCACGTGTTAGATCTGGAGATCCAGTGTTTCATAATACAGCCATCACACATACAGTTCTGAGAATCTTCTGACTTTGGAGTGTCTTAGTCATCCTCATTGCTGTTTTCTGCAGCTGACCAGAAAGCATATTTGCATGATTGCAGTGCCAGTGAGACCTGGAGGCTGCCAAATGAGTGACCTACATTGTGTTTGGTAAACAATAACAAGAGAATTGTGCTCACAAAACAGGTTAGGTTTGAAAGTGTCTTTGCATGCAGGGTTTTGTTGGCATTTTCTTGGGTGATTTGAGAATCATTTGGGAGCCAGGAGTCTCAGCTGAACTTTCAAGTGTGCCAGGAGACTGACTAGTTGGATTCATATACTCTAATTTTTGACCACCAGTTTTGGTCCATGTCAGTTAGGAAGCCAGTGGAAGAGTCAGAGCAGGAGACAGCAGTGTTATTCCTGTGATTCTCACAGTTCTTTCAATTGGCTCAACTGGGTAAGTGGTTTCACTGAATAAAGGATACATCTTCTTTAGGGCTGGTTTGATGTTTGTTGATATTTTTAATAATTCACTAGAGTGATGTTCCAAAGGTTCACTTGTTTCAGCAACAAAAAAATAGCAATGACACGGGTCATCTCCCACCAGCTGGATGCTGGTAGTTTCAAAATGTCAGATCCCAAGGTTGTGAGCGTGATGTATGAGGAAAGTTCTAATGAAGTGCAGGGCTTGAGTACAGTAATACTTTGGAAAACCAAATGTTGCTTCATTTCTGTCATCCCAAAAGCCTCTGCATCCCTGCACAAGTTTACTGCACCCTGGCACATCATGATCATCAAATTAAATGTCCTGGCAGGTTCTCCTCTGAAGGGCCACCAGCGTGTGGCTTCACAATCAGCTCAGCTCCAGCTAAGTCCCTGCTTATGGGGAGGTAGCAGGAATATGTAGAGGGGGGAATGAGAGGGCAGGCAGATGCACACTCAAGCCAGCTGCAGCTGATTCTGAAACCAGAACTCAGACAGGCTCTGAAACTTCTTAACACACCCATTCTCATCCACTGACCTCTGCTCAGCAGTGCACAGTCTGGACTGGCACAGCTAAATACAGAACCGTGAGAATCCTGTTTCCCAGTTAGAGCCTGACCTCAACAGAGTCCCTGTATGGATATGCTGGAATTACTTGGCAGTCCAGCTGTGACTTCCTTAGGAGGGTAGTGAGGGGAAACAACTTGAAGGCACAAAACCAACTTCCTTATGTTCCTACCAGTAGCAGGTCAAGCCCTGGGGTTTTGGCCCTGTGCCGTTTCTGCCGGTGGAGTCTCCCGGCAAAACAGAAAGTGAGCCCATGTCAGTGGGCTGGTTTGGTGGTTGGACTAAACAGAGGGTTGTTACTAGGACCTTTCAGTTCAATTATTTTTGTTTTACATGCTGTTCTTTATGGCAGTCTTTATGGTTCTCTTCGCTTTCTTTGGTATTTCCCACCACACTTGTAAACTTTACTGCAAATACTTCAGCTGACTGCTTGTAAACTCCTTAACTTCACTGGGGTGGAGTTGCTTGGAAATGTACTGGCTCATGGATATAAGTATCTGTGGTGTAACAGGTTCTTATGCATCAAGGGAGCTGTTGTAACCCTCTGAATGGACAAGGGATCTTGTCAAAGACTTTTGGCATTCTCTAGGTTGGCAAATCCACATTTATTTTGTCATTCACCTCTCAAAGACTACTTTATGAGGCTTGACTTATGCAAATAAAGGTTGCTTCTTCCCCGGTAGGTTGGATTTATTTGTGTCTAATAATTCTATTTTTAGTCAGTTTGTCAACTCTGAAAGACTCAGTCTTATTGTTCTTCTGATTTTGTGGTTATATATAATGGCTCTCATTTTTTACCTTTTATTTTAATACTAAGATTCATTTGAGTGATAGATTCCTTACCACAGTTAATAAAGCAAAGAATTTGAGTGCGTGTAGAAATCCTGAGTGAAAGCTGTCTGATTTGTACATATTATACCTTTAGATTTTGACAGATTTTGGAAGAAGGGTCTTTTACAAATGCTTCAGTCTGAAGCAGTTCCTTGGAGCTGAGCTTTCAAAAGTAGCTCAAATTCAGAAGTCGCTCAAGGCATATCCATAATGAATATGAATGCAAAATAAAAAAAAAATGGAAGTTTCTTCTGCTTTAAAAGGAAGGTTTATGTCATAAATAGTACAGCAACAGGTATCTGACAACTGCAGATACCTTTACTATATCAAATAGGGTATATTTCCAAATAAAACCATGTTTAAGTTCTCCATGGGGCCTGTTCTTGGGCCTCCAAAGGGCTGCATTTGCCATTGTTGAGACAAAGTGGTGGTAGCAAGGTAGTATCATCCATGAGTTCTTGTTGATAATAAACTTTTGAAAATAACTGAAAGTTACTGGACTCCACTCTTTTGTGTGCAGCTGTAATCAGAAGAGGATTTTACAAGATTCTTTAATGTAATTGGAATGTATGTGTAATCTTTTGACCTTGCTCTTAGTTTTTGATGACTGTGGCGTGATAAGTGCTGATAATTGGATTTACTTTAGGCTGAAACCTGACCTGCTCTACGCAAAGCAGAAGATCAGATCTTCTATTGTAAGAGGCCTCAAAGGGTCTACCTGAGAAATTGCAAGGCCAAGACTGCTGAGAGTAAGGTTCTGAGGGTCTCTGAAATGTGGCAATTACTTAGGAAGGACATGCTGTCCTAAGGAATGCTTCTCTTTCAGCTTAGTTTGAATTGGACTTTTCACCCAAAGGTTTTGTCCCGTTCTCTAAATTTTCTTTTTTACACCCTTGAGCATAAGGAAGGTGGGGGCTTGGGAACAGATTGGGGTTTGCTCATAGCTCAAGTTGCTTTCTTGTAAGAGTGGCCTTGTAGTTTCAGCCTGTGGAACATGAGTCCTGGGTGTGGAAGTAAGCAGCATGAACTTTTCACTCAGCTCTTGGAAGGGCATTCAACTCCCCTTGTTTAAGCCGTGTGCAAATGAGGCCTTTTATCCAAACTAGGTTTTAGCTTCTTTCTCCAGAGTGTGGGGAGAGGAGGAGATCTTCAGAGATTTATTGTATCCAGATATCCAGTGTTAAAAATAGGTGGGATTCATTGCCCTATGGAGATGTGTGTCTCTGTCCACTGAGTAGAGAAGAAGCCTAAAAATTAACTTTGTCTGATTTTTAGAGGACTAAATTTAGAGGAAGTTAATCCTGTCTTTGGTTCAAGAAAGTATGGGTGACATTTGTAAATTCTGCTAATAGCAACCTGTCCACCAAGTCTCTTCCAGTTCCTGCTTGCTTTAGCTTAAAGGTGGTGTAGTCTCATAGTACATCTCCTGAGGGGATGAGGGGAGTGTCTAACACCTTTATGAAGGAAGTATGCAGCAATCAGAAACAGCAGCAGGAACTGGTGGGGAAATGGAGCCAAAGAGATTTTTTAAATCCTGTCCAAAGGGATCATGCAATGGACCAACCTGCACTTTGTTTTTCAAGCCATCCCTTTCTGTCCATCTAGGACAGTGTTGCTGAAACTGGCCTTCTTTCTTATTTTAAACTTTCTGTGGGAGGAGTATAACTGCTTAAAATAAATGGTTTTGAGTGGCAGTTTGCACAGTACAGCATTGTTAGCCCTGCTCTTCCCATTCCCACTGGGCTCCTTGACAGTTCTGAGGAATACACAACATAGGCATATGTACAGTACATCAGACAACAGTCCCTCCAGCTCAGTATCCCATTCCTGCCAGTGACTAAGAGATGTCTGTGCACCTTTCTATAGACCTTTCGTAGCCTCCTGCCATGTATTTTCAGTGTAGGAGACTTTCTAAACATAAATCTTCCTTGTTAAATGAAGAATTGGAGCTGACTTCCTTTTCCTCTTGTGTTTTAGAACTAAAAAAGCAAAAAAGGCACCTGCTCCTCCAACCAAGGAAGAGAAACCCAAATTAACCCTTTTTGAAGAGGAAGTGGATCCGGATGAAGGACTCTTTGGTCCAGAAGAAGATTTCTCATCAGTTGGTCCCAGAAAGAAGATGAAAGAGAGTAAATCTGTTCTATATTTGTAAATACACAGATTATTTTATCTAAAAATGTGTATAATAGAGCTTTTAAATTATGGTGGTACAGAATATACAAGCTAAATAATGACTTGGGAATGTTAAGGTAAATCTTCAGCTGAGCAGAATCATTTAGAATCATTCAGAAAGAATAAGACCTATACAGGTCCCATAGATGTTTACTGTAGACATTTTGAACTGGGATATTAAGGTCTGTGTAGGAGCTGTCTGTCCCACAGTCACTCATGCCACACTAACAAGAGTAATGTGACCTACTGCTGAGTGCAAGGAAAAAGCAGATTTACCAAGTCCTGAGAGTGCAGAGTATCACTGCACTTTGTGGATTGGAAGTCTTTGTTAAAAACATAATTGTCTACATGATCTGTTTTTTTAGCCCAGTAGGCACATTTACTAGCTAGTGTTAGTGCAAGCATCGTGTTACATTGTGTGATCTAACTACAGCATTTTCTGGTTCCCCTTTCTAGATCTGAAATTATTTGAAGATCCAGACCTTGGTGGGGTGGTGAGACTGGGTGACTCACTGCTGCTGCCAGATGCCTGTGAGAACAGCAAGTATGTGCTGAGCAGGGGCCCCGAGGAGGACACTGAGGAACTGCTGAGGTACTCATCTTAAATCTGTCATGTGGGGTGAATGAGGGAAAAGCTTAAATACTTCAAATGCAAACTGTGAATCAATAATTGTACTGACAAGTGAAATGTAAGACGTGTGTCATGGAGTTTGAAAATCAAACACATTAAAAAGGAAAGTAGGAAGACTCTCTGACAAAAGTAAGGTGCAAGGTGTTATTCTCTGACTCCAAAGGAAATGACTTGAAGACCCCAGGCATGATATCTAGTTCTTGTTTTCTAGCATGACACTTCTGCTTTCTGCAAATGATCCACAGGGAACCTGACCTCCATTTTGAGAAGTGAGGAACAAAGCCCAGAGACAGAGCAGTTCAGCTTCAGGGAGGTGAATCAGGGGCTCTTGCCACAGGAGGAAGGGTTTTCTGCTGATGGTTCACAGACCTCTGTGCATGTTTCCAGGAGGAATCCTATGCATACCTCCACAGCAGTAAAGGACTCTCATTAAAATCTTTATCACCCTGCATTTAATTTTTAATCTAGTGGAAAGGACTGGAGCTCAGAATTATAGGAGGGAATAATATATTGCTTCCCCCTTGATAGTGTAGCACTGTAACAGCACATAATGTGTTTTATCCCTGACATCTCTCTCACAAGACTAGTTTGCCTGCACTGATAATCCTCAAGAGATCAAGCAGGGAACGAGTGCTTGGAGAGACCAGCATCACCAGGGAATCTGTGCTGCAGTAATGAGTCAAATTCATGCCTTCTGGATCTTAGGCTGGCATCTGAATGATGAGGCCAGCCTGCTTCCAGTGCTAATTCGTGCCAGCCAGCTCCTGTTAGGATGTATTACTTCCACAGCAGGTACTAAGCCCAGGAGAGAGAAGCTGTGTGTGGTTTCCAACCACTCCTGAAGCAGGTAATTTTGCAGCTATTGCTTTCTATGCATGCAGAAGTGCTGTCTGCCTTAACAACAATACCTGGCTTACTTTAAACAAAGGTTAAATTGGGTTGGGTGCCATCTTGCATTACATTCTGACAGCCCACCTGATGTTTATAGAAGCTGATGGGGCAGGACATGACCTGATTTGGTGCAGAGGTATACTGGGAGCAGACACGTATGTGCTTGCTATATTTCATGTTTGCTTTAGCAATCTCAGCACACAGCACTTGATCCAGAGTGTTCATACAGCTAGAAGTGCCTGTTCCAATGCACTCCTTGCATTTTCATCCTCTAGAGAGAGCCATTCCTTCTGTCATGTTAATGTGTTTTGGATTATGTATGTTCTTTTCCTCTGTGGCAGAGAAGGGTCTCTGAAGTCTGCTCTGAGAGCAATAGACCATGGTTTTAAATCATTTTGGGTCATCAGTGACAGCAGCACACCCAGATGGGTGTGGAAACCCATGGGAAAAGATTACATTTCTTTTAAATTCCAGTAGTTTTCTTTATCCTCGATTTGTCCCAGTGCTTTCAACAGTTGACGAGTCATCAAGATCCAATTGGAAGTGAATGCACGTAATGAAGCAGAAAATCATGCCAGTGGTCCAATGGGAAAGTTGCTATGGGAATCCAGAGGCAACTCCTGGCTGCGCAAGAGGTACAGGCAGATAGGTCAGGATCTGTTCAGGTGCCTAACACCCTCTGGAATTCCCCTAGTAACCCCAGTTCATGGTGTTATCTGCACATCATAGAGAGCTGGTGGACTTAATGCAGGGCAGTTGGGGCTCAAGGAGAAAGTGCTGTTAATGGGGCGGGAGGAGTGGCAGTGCTCTTTTCACCTGACCAACACTTCACCTCGCCTCTATGTCAATTCTTTGCAGTCACCTGAAACCCCACATCTAAACTTTCTCGAGTGGTTGAACATATTGCATTTTTTTTCTGTTCAGCCTCAGCAGAACTGTCAGGTCTCATAAATTTAGGGGAAGCATTTGAATTATCTCCCCCATTCCCTTACCACTGGACTGGTGTTTACATATTCTTGCAGGGCAGTGCCACAGTCTCTTTTCCAGGCAGTGACCCTTTGTGGTGAAAGGAAATGTTCAACTTGAGCTGAACCCTGCAATCTCCCCAGCATGGGGGTTTGAGCATATTTTGAAGCCTAAGAATAAGTCTTGCCTTTGCCCTGAAGGTCTTGACAAGTACTCTCCCAAAGGGGACTGAAGAAATGTCTCCCCAGCCCTCAGATCAAATTAGGAGCTGTGACAACCCATTCCTTCAGTGGGCTCGAGCTGTATGACCTGCTAGAGGAAAACAGAAACATCTGGGTCTGTTGGACATACTCTGTTATACCACACAGAAAGTTTGCCTGGACACATTTTGTTAAGATCCAAGACCATCCTGAGCTATGATGCTCCAACAGGTCTGTCCAGGTCAAAAACCTGGACGTGTTCACCAGTGGATTAGCTGAATGATGCAGATGTGGGAGCTCCTCACTCATGTAGTGAACATTCACATGTACTACAGAGTCTGTTCATGTGCATGTGGTAGATCTGAGAAGTGTCTGACTCACTGTGAATCATGGGCAGAGTTAGGAGAGCACTGCCCAAGGCAGAGGAAGGCAGAACCTTCTTCTTCCAAAGGGGAGATGGGGAAAAGATATTGTTCAGAGCAGAACACAGGAGCTGCCAAATCTTTCGTGATCTTTATGGTACCTGAGTGGTTGTAGCAGCAGTAGCACCACAGCATTGTCAGCACAGCAGTGTATCCTCAGCAGTGACTGTAAATCTTGAGGCAGAGACTGTTAGGGAGACAAACGAGTCTGCAAAATGTACGTGGGCTGTACTTGTCACAACATGAGGGAGAAGAGAATATGATAAATATTCTCATTGCAAACTGAAGACTCTGCTCTCTCTAAATACCTGCTCATATGAAATGAGAACTACTGTTTTAAATAGAATCACCTACTTTACATTAACAAGCATAGAGAAGAACCAGTTTCTCTGTTAATGTAATGGAGGGTTTCTTTTTATGGAAAAATAGCCATGTCCGTTCAAAAAATATCTTCCCTCTTCCTGTCCATTGACCAGCCTTTTACTGGTTACTAATTTCTTGGCCTACTGACAGATATTAAGTGATGGTGATGGGAAATCTTGCTGAGCTACCTCACCCTAACCACTGGCTTAGTAGATGCAGGCACTGTTTCCTACCACTAGGTCTGCCATAATACATCAGTAAGGTGTCTGTCTATACTTCATGTCCTTCCAGAACCTGTGGAAAAGAGATAATTCCTGTGGTAGGAACCAGCAAGGTCAAGTCCCCTTGCGTTGCCTTCAGAAAAACAGGATCATGTCTTACTCTTCCTTCATAGGATGTGCTTTGAGAAAGAGAGGGGTAGGCAACCAGATGGTTTTGCCTGATTTCTCTTTGCTGGAGTGTGTTGCTCTGACCTTGGAGAAGGTTATCCTTGAATATTAACCAGCTTTCTTGGGCCCCTCTTCCCTCCAGGGCTTTATCCCATGGTACTCTACTAAGCAGGTCCCTGAAGAGGCCAAAGACTGCTTTCCTGAAATCCGGGGTACTGAGCTTGCTGTGCACCCTCTTCACTGCCCTAAGAGACTTCACCATTTCATGGTCACTGCAGCCAAGGCTGCCCTTGAGTGTCATATTCTCCACCAGCCCCTCCTTGTTGGTGAGAATAAAGTCCAGCATAGCACCTCTCCTTGTTGGCTTCTCTATCACTTGGACAAGTAATTTGGCCTCAACACGTTCCAGGAACCTTCTAGATTGCTTATGGCCTGCTGGTTGTCCTTCCAACAAATATTGGAGTGGTTGAAGTCCTCTTTGAGGACCAAGGTTTGTGAACATGAGTCTGATGCTGTCTATAGAGGACCTTACCCCCTCAGTCTTCCTGACCAGGTGGCCTGTAGCAGACTCCCACTATAATGTCACCCGTCCCTGCCCTTGCTTTAATCCTGCCCCATAAGTTCCTAGATGGCTCCTCATCCATCCCCAGGCTGAGCTCCATGCACTCCAGGTAGTCATTGACATAGGGGATGACAGTCCCTCCTTGTGTCCCCTGCCTGTCCTTCTTAAAGAGCCTATATCCTTCCAATCCAACACTCCAGTCACAGGAGCCTTCCCACCATGTCTCCATTATGCCAGTGAGATCATAGCCCTGCAGGCATGCGCTCTTCTACCTCATTAATCTGAATCATGCCTGTCTGGTGTGATGGATCAGGTTTTTTTGGAAAACCAATGCTAGAATTGATCCTGTGAATGTTGCAGCAGCTCTGTGGGCCCACAGAATTACATAAATTATCGCACATCCTAGCCTGAAGTAATTATCGCAGTTGTCTGAGCAGCTTTTTAGGAGAGATTTAATTAGCTTCACCTTTGATAATGAATAGGGAGCTGAGATGGAAGGAAGCAGCTGTCAGCACAACATTTGTCTTTTTCCAGTGCTTAAAAATGTGTTAGCAGCAGGATCCCAGTTTTTTGCCCTGAGATGGCAGACCTGGTGTGTTCTTTCTTAGGATTACACTGATGACCCTTTCAGGAGCATTGCAGTGTTAGAGGCTGAAGCTGTTTGTGAAACCACATCCTAACACTGCCCATTTCTAACCATTCAGTCCATACAAACCCTGAAGTTATCTCTGTTGATTAGAGCATAGTGTTAATCATGCCAAGGTCATGGGCTTGATTTCCATGTGGGCTGTTGACTGAAGATTTGGACTGGTCCCTTGTGGGTCCCTTCCAACTCAGAAGATTCTGTGATTGTGTGACTAGAGGTTTGTCAGCTTCCAGTTTGCCAAGGAGCCGTTGCCACCTCTGAGGCAGAAAAAGTTTGTGTGATCATCTTTGAGCAGGCATTAGCAGATACTGAATTCAGAGAAAAATACTTGCATCTTCAGACTAGCCAGAAGTCATGTGGGGCACCATCTCCAGCACTTTTGCCTCATTCTGGGGGTATGAGAACAGCACCATAGTTGGAAAAAGAGCTTTGAGAAACTCCAGAGGGTTTTAATATAGATCCTTTGGGCAAAGGGTTGTTTGAGCAATGGGCAGGTGGTAGAGGAGATTGCAGTAACTGAGTCAGAAAGCTCCTGACCACTCCAGGGCAGTTTCTCTCGCTTGCTGTGACCTAACTGTGGGGAAAGGTCTTTGATTTAGGTTACAATAAACAAATACATTCTTCTGTGATGGTTTTCAAGCATTTACTTTCTTCATTTAATTCTTCATGTGATGTTTAGGGTTGCTATTTACAAACACTGGAACACCTATAAAAATAAACTTGGCTAACAGAATAAAAAGGCTTTTGCCAGACAGGAAGCATTAATCCTTGCCCTACCCTTAGGAACATGTATAGATTGTACAGAATAATGCAGAGAGGTGGCCTGAAGTCCTGACCTCTCCTAGTGCAGCAAGAAATGTTTTTGCTGGACTTGAGACTCACCACATTTCAAGGATCTTGCCCCTGGCTGTTTGCATTTTTGACATTGTCAGCTCAGGGGGCAAAAGCTGCCTGCTTTCCCATGCCCCAGCTGCACCTTTGTCTGGTGATCAGGGAACTTTCTAGAGAAGCAGGAGACAGAGGTTTGAACTTCTTCAGACTGGAAAAATTGACTTGTCTCATTTCCTGGGTGAGTGATGTAACCAGCAGGCTGTTTTCCTCAGAGGGCTTGTGAGCATATGTGTGTAGGACTTACCTGTGCTAATGAGCCCGTTCTCTGGCTCTTGGCCGGGCAGCACCAGGGTCTGCATCCATGCTGTTGGGACTCTCTCCAGCTTCAGAACAAGGTGAGTGTATACAACTGCCTCCTGGGAATGGTCCCTGTCCTGCACCAGCTCCGAGTTGTGCCGGAGAGTTTTTTGGAGGAGGGCAGATCTGTCCCAGACTAAAGCTGTGCCAGTGGTTCTCGTAGCATTTCAGCAGTACAAATTTGCACGTTCTAGTATCCAGACATATTTCCTGGTCCTGGTTAAAATACCACTATGAATTTACCTATAGTGGATTGCAGGGGAAAGCTGAAGCAGAAAGGGAGATACCTTCTACATGGCCCCCAGTGCTTGGCATTCCTGTGGTTAACTCCAGCCTGTGTGTTTCCCTGGGCCCTGCTAGACACCACACTGTCTCCAGTGACCATGGTAGCAGTGATGGTTCAGAGATACTTTGAAGCCTCCTGTCTATTTATGGGTCCAAATCTTTTCTAAAGTTATAGATGTGATATTACACCACTCCCCAAGGCTTCACTAAGGTATCTCTTGTGCGTGTAATTAACACCAGACAAAATAAAGATAATAAGATAGGGAAAGATAAAAGTCTGTTCTGCAAGAACTGCTATTAGTTGCACAACAGAGCTTCAAGCATGAGCCTTTTTGGATACTTTAGGAAATTATGGGAGTCTTTGTCTCTCGCTTTCATTACTGATTCTTCTCATTAGAGCATTCCCAGCAAGCAGAGTACACTGTTCCCATCATGCTGTACATGCACATAGTCATTCCTGTCCCAAAGATTTTGTCCAAAGAGACAGGACAGAGTTCAGAGAAGTGGCATCTAAAATGTTGATGTTTGGATGGCGACTGTGTCGTCTCCAAGTCAGAACTCGTTTGCTCTCCTGAAGACCACATGCCATCAGTCATTTTGTAGGGCTTTGTGACAACCTTTCTTCAGTAAGGGTTTTGATTGCTTTCTGTGTCTGGAAACAAAGAGAATTTGCACCAATAGAGTCTGTGAATCAGCACAACAGTATGGCAGGAATTTTAAACAATGTGCCACTGCTTTTCCATTACAGAAAATGAGAGAGACTAATTAAAGAATGATTAATTACACGGATTGTGTGCCTGGTGGTCTATAAAAAGATGGGAATGGGAAGGTTCTTCCTTTAATCTTGTTTCAGAATAGTTGCTTGATTTTTTTCTTCCTCCTCCTGGCCTGGAGTTAAATATGGTAGTAGTTATGCACTGTAACAACTCATTTGCTTCTCAAGAAATAGTAGTCCTTGTTTCTATCTCTGCCTGAGGCATTTTGCATTTTACCTCTTTAGTTTTGCAAAGACAGTTGTGTCTCACATGATCAAACAGCAGTGGATCAAACAGTTTACCTGCCACTGCAGCACTGAAAAGCAGGTTTTGAGACAAAGACCACATATTATCTGTATTGTCTGTGAGAGACTTCTGTCTAACCCAAGTCTTGAAAAAATCCAGGACAAAGGAAATTACATGAACAGATTCCAGACTTTGAAAAATCATCCCCTGCAGAATCTTTGGCTTCAAAGCACTGTACCAACCCCCCACTTCCTAAAAAACCCAATAACCTACTGGACTGGACCTTTTGAGGGTACTTTTGGCTTGTTGAGTAGTTTGTTGCTGTGGTTAGCACAGAAATTAGTATAGAGCCACACAGGAGTAGAGAATTCAGGAATCTGTACCATCTGATCAGGTAATGAGCTGGATTTACTGCTGCTCCTTCTGGGCAGTGCACCTACTTCAAAATCATGCTTCCTCCATAGGGTCTCTATGTATATTGTGTGTTGTTCTCTGGTTATTATGGTTTCTGTTATTTATGACGGGAACTTTGTGACATGGACACTGATTCATTCAGTATTTGTTTATGCCAGGAAAGGAGGCATCAGATCAGTTAGTGAGACTGCAGAAATACCAGCCCTGACATGTTTTGTTTATTACAGACCAAAGAGAACAAGAACATGTCTTGGCAATGTGATCACAGGTATGATATCTCTGGGATATCAGAGTTTGCAGCAAACAGAAAGGCCTGGTCTTAAATGAAATTAATTTCTTCTACGTAGATGAGAAATTCAGAAATACATAGAGTGTGTTTTGTAGGTTAAGTGGGATGTGTCACTCACAGGGAATCATGAAAACTAAAAGACATCAGAAATCTTATCTAAATAAAGGAAAATATAATCTCTAGAGTTATTTGGAGGATGAAATTTGAGGAGCTGCCTGCTGGAATATCACAGGTAGAGTTCAAGGTGCGGAGCTCTGGGGCAGTGGACTACTCTGTCCATCAGTTGATCTGTTTAGATATTTCCCAGTTTTAGATATCAGTGTTCAGGCAATTAATTTTAAAAGAGTAGCCTTGGTTAAAACTGATTCTTTTTAGATTCCTTTTGGGAGTCACAGAAAGACCTGTCTGACTTCAGGAATGTCTTTTCCTTAAAAGGTTCTGAATGTCTGTACAGCAGAAAATTTGGGCTGAACCATGTTGACTTTATGGCCAATTCATGGTGAGTGTAGTTTGTCTCAGCCTGGGCAGAACAGTTGTAAGTTTCTCACAGCTTTTAATGAGAGTCAACACAAAAAAGAAACCCTTGAAATCATGCAGTTTGTCTTAGTAATAGTGGGATCCTTAGCTGAGGGGTCTGGAGCTCTTGAAGTACCTGTGGTTTTTACATTCAAACAATATTCACTGGAGATGGAGGATGAAGTGTCTCTGTGAGGTTGCTTCTTCTGTTGATCATGTTCCTCATGGTCCTGGACAGTTGCCCTCATCAGTTGCTTCCCAAATTATGGAAAAGCTCAGCTTTGCTTTAATTGTCTGCAGAAAGCCCTACCAATTGTTCTGCCATGTGGCAGAGGCATTTACAGTATTTCTTCTAAGACTACTGGCAAATAAAGAGAGAAAGGGAGGAATCAGTGTCCCTTTTAGTCAACAGAAGTTATCCCAGTGGTTTCACAGGGATATAGGTAATACCTCCCCTAAGATGACCTCATTGCCTGGTAGTGAGGAAGATATTAACTGGATATCAGGAAAAGGTTCTTCCCCTAGAGGGTGGTTGAGCACTGGAACAGGCTCCCCAGGGCAGTAGTCACAACTCCAAGCCTCACAGAGTTCAAGATGCGTTTTGGACAATGCTCTCAGGCACATGGTGTGACTATTGGGGTGTCCTGTGCAGGGCTAGGAGTTGGACTCAGTGATCCTTGTGGATCTGTTCTAACTCAGGATATTCTATGATTCTATGATTCTAATTACAAAAGGCAAAGAGTGGAAGAACCAAAAAATACCTGATGTGAAATGACTCATTCATGCTCCAGGGACTGCCTACCTATGGGGTATGTGGAAGGGGAAATTAAAAGGCGTCTTCCTTAGACTCCTATGTGTTATCCTGTTCCAGTGAGTGGAGCTGCTGGAGAGCAACCTTCTTTTCTTTTCCTCCATATATTCACTTTTCAAAGGCAGACAGCCCTTGGAGTTACAAGACAGTCTATTATAGAGGCTCTCTCAAAATCTTTAACAGCTCATGTGGGAACAGAGTTTGGCATACACAGCCTGCTGCATCTCTGATAAGGTCAAACAATGCAGGTAGAAAATATCCTGAACTGTTTGAAGTGCTCTGGCTTATTTCACTAGGAAATAGAGGGAAATTGTCACAAAAAAAGAGTTGTTGTATATGGTCACAGATTGCAAAACTTCTTCAGTTTCCCGGAAGCAAATGTGAACACGATATTTTTAAATCCATTTCCACTCTCTCATGACTGAGCATGGGCTCAGTTTTGGGTGATGGCAATGAAGAGGAATCAGAGCTGAATGTGAAAAATTTTAGTTTCCCATGAAAATGTATGGGAAGCAAATCATCCTGTCACAAATTAAAAACGTTTGTTTCCGAAACTAAAATAAAGTTCTCTTTCATTTGATAATTGCAAATTGCTTTTAATTTAGACATTTGAAAACATGCTGTAAAATTAATTAACTTGAACAATGAACTGAGAAGCCACATTATAAAAGACAGTTCTTATGGAAAGTTCTGTGGAAAGAGAAAGTAGATTCATCAAAGTAGATTCTTTCCTGCAGAAAGTTATATTTTGAAAGATTGCATTTTCTTACAAAACAAAAAGCAATTCAAAAATTCCCAAGATTTTAGTAACATTTGCTTTTCGTTCCAGAGTTGCAGATGATTTTGAGAAACTCTTGGAAGTTACCTCTAAACCAAAACCCAAGGTACCACCAAAACCACCACTGTCTCAGAAGCCAGCAGTTGCCCCCAGGAGCACCAATTCATCTTCACTGGCAAAGCCAAATGAAAGCAGGATTCAGACAATGAATGAAGTGGACATTCTCCAGTATATCCAGGAAAATATGAACAACGAAGATACCAGTCTTTTTTGAACATAGGTATTTTTAAAATCTAATGATGCCTTCTTGGCCCTAACTCATGGTGAGCTCTAGTGACAGAAGGAAAAGCTGACCAGGTGTTTTTACTGTTGCAGTGCTTATTTGTGTCCCAGGACATAGAGAGCAGCAAGTTTGAGTAGAAGAACCTCAACATGAGATTTTCAAAACAGTGCAGCTGTGGTATAATGTTGCCTTAGTTTTTCAAGGGTTTGCAGGGAATGTGGACAAGGAAGTAGCACTACAGATTGTCTACTGCTGTTTTAGTTTCAACATATTACAGTTTTGGCCGGTTGATTGAAAATGGTAAGAATGTTGTACATATGGCAGCTGTGAATAGTGTCCAACAAACGGTCTGAAGCAGGATAGGATGCTGTTCCTGTAATTTTTAGACAGCATATTTCAGCTCACTGGAAAGGCCATTTTTCTTTTCTCCAGTGCATTTTTGTAGCAGCCTTTTCTTGCCTGACTGGTATGTCAGTAATTTATAACAGGAACTGTTGAGTATAGGTAATAGTTCCTCAGTATTTCAGAGAAGCACTGAAATCCCAGCTAAGCCTGACTACCTGCTGCCTTAGTTGCTGCACAAATGCCAACCTGTAAGAGAACTTTAGGCCTGTGAACACCAGACTGTGCATCTCTGACTCCTGGGTAGAACTGCAAATGACTGAAGGTGGGTAAGAGCACAGCTCCAGACATATACAGAGCTTGCAGTACGTGGGATGTTGGATGCTGTAGGACTCCTGTGAACTCCAGATTCACAAGGGCTAATTTTTTCCAGCCAAGTCTTCCTGGGCTTACACTGTAGTTAGCGGAGAGACAGAGATTTCTCCAGGAAGTGATTCAGTGCAGGTGTCTTAATGGAAGAACTCTGAATTGCTCTCTGGAGTCACTGTTTCTCTCCTATTCCTTCAGTTTTACCCAGAACTTAAAGAACCAGCCATGGTGCTTGATTCTACTAAGGTAAAATGAGTTTTTGTGATAAAACAGCAGTCCATTCCTTACTATGCAATGGAGAAAAAGAGGGAGGACAAACTTGGGATTATCCAGAGGAAAAATAATAAAAAGAAAATATACTGAAGAACTTCTAATATGCAGGAAAAGAAAACCATGGTAGAATAGGCATCACAGACTACCCCTCTTCTTGTCTGGCTCAGCTGCTCTGGTTGAACATACTGAATTTGCATCTAATGTGGGTTGATATCTGCCATCATGCAGAAAGAGATTCCTGAACTTGCTCCATGTGTGGTCTAGCCAGAGGTGAAGACCAGCTTCTCAGAGGGAAAATTTTAATATGTTTAAGCCATATCACTATCCCAATATTTACCTTTCTAATACAGAGCAGAATTAATAGAATTAATAATTATATATATTTTTAATAATGAAATTATTTCTATTAGTATTTCCTTTTTAAGCCAATGGAAAATATTATGAAGGTATTTTGGTTTGATGGGACAGATAAAATGTAACCATTGGCTTTTGTCTATGTCTATTATGTTTTACTTTAATAAAGCATTTTGGTAACCCACAGGTGTTATTGTTGTTGTTCTCTCAGTTGTACATTAGCAACAAATCAGAGTTAAAGGATGGATTCCATTTAACCCATGAGGAGTGTTACATGGTATTAAAGTGTAAATAGGTATGAAACCAAGAGTGTAGCTGCACTCACATTTCCTTTGAGAGCAGTTAAAAGTAGAACTATGTATGGGCAAAGGTAGTACCTGATCCTGTCTGTTCCCACAGTGTCCTGGTGCAATTAGGAATCCTATTTATCCTAGCCTGCAAAAGGGGAACAGAAGCAGTGGGAAGAAAATAAATGACTTGCCAGAGAGCAGGCAGGGAGCAGCAGGCAGGATAAATTAATTCAGGGCAGCCTTCCTGTTGCAGTACCTGCTGTCATGAACAGCCACTGTATATTTAACTGAGGGCTGAGGAATCATCATCTCCATTTTATGTGGGGACACTGCTTGCATTCCTGTATTTTTGGCCTACAGCCCATCACACAGCCTGAACACTGCTAAAACCACCACACTGCAGGCCATTAATGATCAGTGACCTTGAGTGCAGATCTTCAGCCTCTGCGGGGGATCAACAAGGGAAAAGGATTAAGATTTCTTGAAGTGCATTAGAGAAATCAATGAAGAACAGAGCTGGCAGCACCCTGGGAGACCAGTTTGTCCACTATCCTGTCCTGAGTGGGAACATCTGTCCTGTGTCCTGCTGGTAGCAGGTCTTACTGGCTGGGATAATGTGTTTCTGATGTGAGGCCACAACTGGAAGAATAGGTAGGTGCCAGAGCAGGACATGGTGGCTGAGCACAGTTAGGCTGGAGATACACCTGAACATGGGCACCGAATTATTCCTCCAGTGGCAGTAATTATGCTGGTACTGTCTCTCATAGACATTTTTTTAACCTGCTCTTAAAAGTTTGCCTGTCTAGAGAGCAGCACTGGAGATGTCATAGCCTCCCTGGGTGTGCCATTACAGTTCTTTGCCATCCTATTAGAAATGGTTTGCTACTGTTTGACGTAACTGTTCCTTCCTGCAGCTAATCTTGTTACCTCTAATTCTCATCACCACAGAAAGAGAGAAAAGTATATTCCTTTCAGTCTCTTTTCCAGACTGAACAACTCTGTCCAGTGAGGGTGGCAGCAAGAGGGGTCAGGACACCACTGTGGTATCAGCTTCTCACGACCTGATGTGCCCTGGATGAATATTGTCCTCTTGCACTGGATTTCTCCTCTGTTTTTTGAAGAATTATTACATATCCACATACCAGTATACCAGGGGCAGTAAAGGATGCCAATATCCCACACACTGTCATTAAAACCGCTCAGTGCAGTGACACAAGGCACAGCCTTTGTTCCAGCTGGGACTGTTTTTCTTTCACTGTTTCACTCAGAGCACTGTCCTCTGTCTGCCTTCCACCACCTCTAAAGCTCCACTCTGAAATGGCTCATGCTTTTGCAGAGCAGTGGGAGGGTGTGTATTTTATATTACCCTCATAATCGTAGGAACATTCCTGGTAGTACTGATGTAACAGCCTTACAGTTGTATCCATTCTAAATGGCCAAGGAATACTTTGCCACCAGGGCCTTCCTAAAAATTTCAAATTACCTAAACAGAGGGAAGAAAGAGCTGTTAATTGCTTCCTGTGCTAAATTTTTAAGATTATTTTAAGGTCAATGTTTTGCTTCCAAAGATCTATCATTCCTGTCAGGGAACTAATATAAAAGGATCCTTCATAAACCCTGGTGTTATGCATTTGTTTTACAATGCAAATATCTAGCTGCAGTAATATTTGTGAGCACTTAGAGGTGAGTTACAATCCTTGAATAAATTATATATAATGAATCATTATTATACAAGAGAAGAATGTCAGACAAATGTAGCCCAGAGAAATTGAACATATTATTTGAAATGCCATAGGGAAGCCATACAACATACTTTGCATCCTACCAGACTAGAACTTTCTTTTTTTCTTTCTTTCATATATCACTTCTAGTAGCAGCTATTTGATTAGCCTGCTCTTGACAACTCTTGAAATTCAATTATGGTCTCTAATGTTGTTCTTGGCTGACAGGCATCACCTTCCAACATTAGTAATACAGCTCATCAGAAGATTTGAAAAGATGGGGGTTTTAGTGATTAGCACTCATAAGAGGTATCTCTATTGCTTTACAAGCAGCTTCTTGTTTTGCATAACCTTTGCTTGCTATGTGGTACAGCACTAATTGACAAATAACACTGT
Source organism: Manacus vitellinus (assembly GCF_001715985.3). NCBI lineage: Eukaryota > Metazoa > Chordata > Aves > Passeriformes > Pipridae > Manacus > Manacus vitellinus. The sequence continues at coordinate 6,127,693 of NW_021938895.1, forward strand.
ATACTTCATTATTCAGGTCACAGTTAAACAAATTACTTCACCAAGCTGAGTATTTCACAGATGGCTTGTGGGTCATCTGCTCAGGTCTGTTCAGTTGCTGAATTTTTAGGAAAGCTAATTCCCACGTAGCACCTAAGGCCTAGTTCTGTCAGTGACAATTTGGGTTGAGTTCTAAAAAAAATATATTAATTGAAACTGATATTTCTGCTAAGTTTTGCCCAGATGTTAGCTTCTGCAGAGAAGCTGAGCTTGCTACAGCAGAATACATAAGTCAGCCTGTGATTTAAGGTCATGAAAATCCAGCACGCTCATGGCATTACCTACCGCGAATGGGCAAACCCTGAGGTTTTTAGATTTGATACAGAGTACCAGAAAGCACTGATATTTCACTTAAAAACATGACTGTAACTAATGTCACCAAGGATTCTCGAATGTGTGTGTGTCTATGCATCAACCACATTTCATATCGATCAGTGTGATCACACATTTGTGAGTTTAAACCTTTGTAAGTCAAGAGGAGAGAAGGCTTTTACTGTGAGTTTTTATCTATATTCTTCTTATATCTATATGATAACTTTTCATCTCAACATGAACAACAGCACTGAATAAAGTCACTCAGTTGCTTTCTGTAGTGCACCCATTCCTTCCTTGATTCATCTTTAAACCCTACTGACCAAATTTTTTCAGGCCTCACCATATAACTGATCTTCCTTTATGGCCTCCTGCATACTGGTATTTCATGTCATGCATTGAACCTAATGAAGAATTCAAGTGATGGGAAAATCATGTGCACTGCTTTGAGTTAAAATACTAGCAGTGAAAGGTGGTAAATTAAATTAATAGTCAAATTAAGTGCTGCTGCGGGAGTTCAGAAGTCAATGAAGCTGCTTAAAGGATTGATTAGTCATAGATATTTGAGGACTAAGTTTTATTCATACCAAGATGTTATGGATACTTAATATTTATACAGACTCAAGGTTAGACTTATGGAAGAGAAATCACTTATGCCACTTAGAGCTTGGGAAGTCCTTGAGCTTCAAGTTGCTGGGAACAAGGAGAATACTCAACAAGTAAGTATTATGATATTTCTCTATAGTGATCTGCTTTGGGCTGTTGTGAGGAATTCTGTTCTGGGCTAACCCAAAGCTCACACCAAATGAGTTACTCAGGAAGAATTTGGTGACTGAAAGAACATCAGTGCTTTATCATCCTGCTTCCCGGCATCCTCCATAAGATCCTTGTAACAACAAAGCCGTTTCTCCTACTTACTCAGGAAGGATTCCTGAAGTCAGTGGAAATTTTGATTTGCAATATATACCTTTTTCAAAACTCACTTTTGACATGTAGTGAGCAGTAAAAGTCCTGATGATATCAGAGGGAGATTTCAACCATTCTTACATGCTCTTCCAGATCCTCTGCTCTGAGACCCCACCTGGAATACTGCTTACAGTTGTGGTGTCCCCAACATAAGAAGTACGTGGAACTGCTGGAGGAAGTCCAGAGGAGGCCATGAAGTTGATAAGAGGACTAGAGCACCCTTCCTATGAAGACAGGCTGAGAAAGTGGGGGCTGATCAACCTGAAGAAGAGAAGGTTGCGTGAAGACCTCATAGCAACATTCCAATATGCGACGGAGGCCTACAAGGAAGCCAGAAAGGGGCTTGAGCTGTCGTGACAGGATAAGGGGAAATGGCTTCAAACTGAAAGAGAGTTGAGATTAGATATTAGGAAGAAATTCTTTACTGTGGGGGTGGTGAGGCACTGGAACAGGTTGCCCAGAGAAGCTGTGGATGCCCCATCCCTGGCAGTGTTCAAGGCTTTGAGCAACCAGGTATAGTGGGAGGTGTCTTTGCCCTTGTCAGGAAGGTTGGGACGAAATGATTTTAGGGTCCCTTACAACCTAAACTGTTGTGTGATTCTATGATCCCACCCTGAATGATAAGGTTAGTAGATACTGCAAATTGCCTAGGATGTCAGATGGAGGAGATTTACCAAAGGTAACCAGGCAACAAATGGCTTCATCACAACACCCAGCAAATTGCAGTGGAATAACCCCTAAACACCATCTGCTGCTACGTCATGATCTTTTTCAGTGAGGTGCTGAGGAACCTCGGAGTTTGAAGTCATCACCAAATACAGAAAGACCTAACAGCCCACTGGCCCCTGCTGCATCAACAGGCACTGTAATTTGTTACCCAGATATATTGTTTTTATTAACCAGTACCGAGGAGTCATACTGTCGGATTTGGAGGTCTGGAGCTGTGGGGAAGCATTGGAGGTCTGGAGGTTAAAGCTGTGGGGAAGCATTGTGGTCAGTGTGGCCTCTCAATGGGGGACTTCCAGTCACCCTGACAAATCACAACCATGTATGAAAGCCATCATTTTGTTGGGTTTTGGTAAAAAAAAGGTGCAAACCAGTCTCTCCTTGAACTCATTAAGTACAGTCAGAATATGATTTAGGTATTTTCTGCTGAGGACAATGTTTATATGCCATTGATGTCATCGAAGGGTTGTTTCCTGTGGCTGCTGGGAGGATCATGCAGTCAATCTAAGCTGTCAGAATCCCATGCAGATCAGTAGAAGCCTGGTGATGCTGATGCTGGAGAGAGAAGGCAAAGGAATAGGATGTGACACCACTGTCAAGCGTGATCAACTTGGAGAGCACCACTGAGAAACAGGAGTGACAGGACAGAATGAAAGAAGGCATCTGCCTGATTTATACACACAGCTCCAGAGCCTTTCACTTCCCCTGAAATATTACGACTGTGAGGCTGAAATCAACAATTGATTTAGTGGTTCTTTGGCGAGAGGAGCTCCAGGGGTTTTCAGGTGAACATATAAGCAAACAAAATAAAATTACAAAATTCCTGAGGTATTTACTGAGCACTTTTCTTACTTCTCTGCTAATTTATCTGCTTCTTAAGTTCACCCAGCGAATTTGTGTTAGAGATCACAAAATCCTCAGATTACTCTGTTGGCAATAATAATTTAAGGACACTGATTTTACCTCAGAAGAAATAGTCCATTTGGTAATGTCTGGGGATGTTAACAAGTTCTTACTGTGAATAAAATCAAACATTTCTTTACCTTGAATGTTGAGAATCAAAGCTACCTAGTTCCCTGGTCAGCAGGTACTGGAATGGGTTTTACAATACCCAGCCAAGTCCCCTTCCTATAACAGCTTGATCTCTGCTCATCCATCTCTGCTCTCCAGGTTGTTCATAAGTTTTGTATTAAGCAAACGTTGGCTCAACTAAAGGAAAAAAATTGTATTGTGTGGAGATGGCAGGAGACAAAACAAATTCCCACACCTCCTACTCCCAAGTAGATGTCCTACTTGCTATAAAATCCCTGTTTCTTCTTTTAGAAATCTCGTTTCTTTCCAGTTTTGGCTGGGAAGGTAATGTATGATTTTGGCACTGCCTTGTTTCATATTTCCTGGAGAAATGGAGTTCAGAAGTCCCTGTGGCTGTGAAAGGCAAAAGGCTCACATTTCTCCCCCCCTGGGTGAGTACTTTGGGCACTGCACCAGGGAAAAAGTTAGAAGAAATAAAGATTTCCTTAAGTAACAAGACAGGAGACTCAATCCCAAGCCTGGTTCAAAAAAAGTAGTCACTGGGGGTCACTATGAGATGTTGTTGCTTTCTCCTGTTTCCAGCTGGCACCACAGAGCCAGGCTGGATGGGGTGTCAGGGGGTCAGGATGGCTCTGCCCAGAGGTGTGCTTTTGGCTGACAAGCAAAGGCTGTCCTGAATAATGTTGCACTTGCTAGATGTACCAGCTCCAGTCTGGTATTTGCAAGTTTGTCCATGAGGACTGGCTTTGTAGAGTAGCCATGAGCTGACCCATTTCCGTTTATGCAGTAATTAGCAGATTGACTGCCTTCCCCTTCAAAGTACTGGCCTGCAGTGGCTCATCCTGTAATTACTGTGGATGAAATCTGTAGTGTCTTCATTTACCACAGCTTTTTTCCATTCCAGTTGCTAATATTTTTCTTTTCTTTTTTTTTTTTTTTTAATTTTTCTTTTTCCAATTTGGCCTGCAGATTTGCCAGCTTTGTAAAAGAAAATCATAGTGTTTCTATGCTTCAGCCATATGATAAGAGGAAAAAGAGAAAAACTGAGAGTTTAGTGGGAAAAAAAAAGTTTTTCTTGAGCCATGTTTCAATAACGAATTCCATTTAATTCTTCCAGAGATCCACACAGAGAGTTTCACAGGACAGCAGTAAGAGATCCAGTAAGAGATCCTGGGATAGTAGGTATCACTGTTGTCTGCTGTCTTGCCTTGCTGTGAAGACTGTGCTGTTTGGCAGGGACATTTCAAAAGATGCTGGGTAAGGGTGACCAAAGGGTGACAGAGGGAGCACAGCACCATGTTCCTGCCCAGGGGATGCACTGTCTGCTGCCCCCCTTTTCTTTCCTGTGGCTATTTTAGTAACAGCCATTTCATGAAAACAACATTCAGTTATTTTAGACACTTCAGTAGAGACTGGGATTTAAGACTTTGGAGTCATTTATAGGCTCCGTGTTTCTCTCTGTCTGATAATATGTATGTATATAGTACATATGAGAACATGGAAAAATCAGAGGTTCATTAATCTTCCCACAGTTAAAGAGGGACTTGTAGCAGAGCCAGCAAAAGTTTTGTCTGGTTTCCTATCTTGGCCATGAACCTCAAGGCTGAACTAAAAATATAAACCAGGCAATCTTTTGAGTAAGGGATTTTCAGATTTGTTTTCGAATTTTTGTGATGTGCATAAGGATGACTCGAAATATTCTTCCTCTAAAAAATTTTTGCCTGCTTTTCCTGCTTTGTTAGAAATTCATGAAGATGCTTTGGCTGCTGGATAGCCAGTAAGTTGGTGACTTTGCAACAGATGAAAGGGAGGGAAAACGATCTATTTTGGTATTACAAGTTTTAATTTCTTTTCCAGTTGAATTCCTGTTTCATTTTAAAATGACAAACAATATTTGAACAATATTTGAGATAAAAACAATGTTTGTTAGGTCTGCTAATGAGTTTTCCCAATACTAAGGGTGTGAGAATATGGGTTTCCTCCTATTTTTTCCTGATAACATATAAGAAGGAAATGACTGACTTTTAAAAATAAAAGAGGAAAGGCCTAAGTGTTTTCTTTATTATGTCAACAAAATAAGCCCAAATTGGAAATTCCTTCAAAAATCACCCTTCTCTTCCCCTTCAGTCTCCAGTCACCATTCAGTCACCACAGACTGCTCAGAATTGGAGTGAATAAAGCATTTACTAGATTTGTGCCAGAACACTGTGGGACAAAACTTTTTAGAGAAACTTCTTTTTAAATCATAGTCAACTTGTCACAGCAAAACCCACAGATGCCTTGAGAGGCATAAACACTAGAAAACTGCCTCTGTGGCTTTCCCCAGGATTAAGACTATAGACTTTGTGGTTTCTTAGAAAAATAGGTACTGGATATAAATATGGGACATGCCTTTTTTTTTTTTTTTTTGAGGTTTTTCAGTTTCCCAGGCTGCTCTCTGAACAAAACAGAGAAAAGCTGCTGCCCCTCCAGCACAGGCAGGGGTGTAGCCATGCCTGAAATGGAAATGGCTGAGTGGAGTGTTCAGTTGTAGCTTGAAAGCACCACGCTGACGACAGCCCTGCTCCTTAGAAACACAGTTATGGAAATTCTCACAGCGTGAGGAAATGCTGACTAACGAGCCATTGCGTAGGAGTGTGACTGTGCACTTCTCTAAAAGGGAAAGCAAGGGGAGGGATTGAACCCAGAAGCTTTTGGGTCACTGTGACAGCAGGTTTTTCTGCCATCACTGCACCTTGTTACGTGTTGGGGGGGGCAGGGCACTTGCAGGCAGAGTGAGAAGTGAGATTTTGGAGTATGAATAAAAGCATAGTTTCCTGGGATCTGAGTTGTTGCTAATCGTTGGAGACTTCCTGCTGTTCTTTCCCTATTGATTACAAATTGCAAATGAGACAATAATCCCATTTGGCACCTGGTTAAACCAATATGAACATGATGGTTATTAGTATTAAGTGGCAAGTTATTCCTGCTGCAGATAAATATGTCTAGCCATTTCCTTTATGTTTCTTTTTCCTGATTTTAGCTCCTTAAACTTTGCCAGGTTTTAATTGTACAGGATAACATTTCACATACTCCATTATTTGGCTCCTGCAGAGATACTAAGAAAGTTTCAACTCAAACAGTTCAGTACTCTTTCGATGAAGAAGTTGTAGAAAGTTCTTTTAGCCTGTATATTTTTTCTCAAAACTGTGTGGATGAGAAGGCTTTATGGTCTCATATCTTGAAAGAAGCATTTGGGAATCACTTGAATTTCAAGAGTTGTGCCTTTTGTTTATTAATTAGAAGCAGACAAATAAAGCCTAAACTTTCCCAAATTTATCTGTATGATAAAAGGAAAAAAGAAAGAAAAAACAATTTTTTAAAAAAAACAACTGAATACTGGACATATGTCTCCTCCCAAAGCCCAGTGCAGGAGGAGGCTGAGCAAGACTTGCCCTGCAAGCACCTCTCTCAACTGCCAGTGTCCTGCTCTGAAGGAACTGTGGCACCTGACAAGTGATTAGCCTGAAGCTGGGGACAAGGAAGACTTTGGGGGTCAGCAGCTGCAGAGGAAGCAGATATTGGACATCTGCGCTTAGGCAAAGGACCGAACCTCAAGGATGGTGTATCCTATCCCAGAAGTGGCAACTGAGAACCCTTTTATAGTCAGTGAAACAACTGGTGTTTCCAGGCTGCTTCATCTGACCTCCACCTAACCTGGGGTCAAGTGACATGCCCTCTGGAAGTGCCTCAGCTGCAGGCTGTAAGCATCTAAACTTAGGTGAAAGGGATCCTGCCCCAGGAGCCCTTATCCCCAAAAGTCATGCTGGGTCTCCCTGGAGCTGTAAGGGGAGGAGGCAGCCGCTGCCGCCCACCAGCTGCTGGGAGGCTATTCCAGGCTGGGACCCGCTGGAATCATGCCATGAGAGTTATTTTGGCCCTGGTTCTGCACATGTGCTTTGGGTCATTTGTTATCAGACAAGGCAGCCAAAACAGGCATGGGCAGCGGGAACGTGAGGCAGTTCATGTCAGCCAGCCCAGGGGAAGTGGAGAGGGGGTGGCTTGTCCCATGTGGGACTTGTCTCCTCTCAAGCCATGAAGGGCCATCTTCCATGGGTGAACAGAGGTCTGTCCCTCTCTGCCATGGGCTGGCCTCGTGGCAAAAGTGCATTTTCACAGGGACTCTTTAAAAAAATTGATTCGTACATGTTAATCCTGAGAGAACTGTAGCTGGAAGTGTTGTGGTGGTGGGTCTATTTGTAGGGAAATAAGAAGGTTTCAGAAACCTCAGAAATCTCAGTTTCAAATCACTGCACAAAGGCAGAATCTCAAACAGACTGACAAAAGCTTCTAAGAAAAAACATACAAGAAAGAACCAGAATCAATCCAAGTAGGTTTTCATCTGGAGTATCATTTTCCCCCTAAAAATATAAAATTATAATTTAATTTTAAATTTGAACCAAAACACAGGGATGAGATATATGGATGTCTGTGACATCCACAGCTTTTAAAAATAAAATTAAAATTCTGAAACCAGAAGTTCATTCAGAAAGATACTGCCCTATTTCAATAGAAATTCAGTTTGGGGTGTTAAAATGGAAGGTTTTTTCTGCCCCACTACAGACCTCATCTGGGCTGTGCCACTGTATCCTTGGAGAGATATGGCTGCTGTGATGGATGCACTCCTTAACCAAACTAGCAGTGGTTTGGTACAGGCTGAAAAGGAGAAAAAGGTCTGAGACACAACTGGGCTGAGAACTCTAATTTCAATCTGTTCTCTGAAAACCCACAAAGGAGCAGAGTGACACAGGGAGCACCAATGCATATGAGCTTGGCACATGGATCATGCCATTAACACATGAATAGCCAGTGCCTTTTCCAAGACACATTTATCAAGGAACAAAGAAGGTTGTGGATATAAGGAGTCTCGTGCATACTTTTCCCATCATATGCAATTTGACTATGAGCACACCACTTTATGCCATCAATATGACAGCTTAAGGAAACCTTTGGGGTCTCCTGGCCAGGCAGCCTGGCTGCATGGTGGTGATCTCCCCCCGAGCTGGGACACCTCTCAAGGTTAATCCTCAAGGCGGAGAGACATTTTACCAATGGCAGATCTTCACTGAGTGACCGGTGTCACACATAACCTTGTAGTATGGTAACTTTGATTTGTGCCTTGGTGTAGCAGGGAAGGATGCTGAAACTGAAACCAGTACACCTTTGAAAGCTCAACAAAACCAATATTTGTTACCAAGAGGTGGCCAACAAAACCAGAACCCGAGAGAGAGAGGAAAGGGGAGGAAAATAAGCCCTCAGTACGACTCCCCCTCTCACTCAGATGTTGCTTACAAAGTTATCTTACCGACCCCAGCATGCCTAGAACTACCCAGAGCAGAAGCTGCATTCCTGGAGTGTCAGCAGGCTCACAAGATAGCAGGCATCCCTGCAAGAGGCAACGTCCTTTGATGTGAAGCTTGGCTTCCACTCCCAGCACAAGCTCTCTGCTTTTTATACAATTAATTGGTGATGTCTACCTGGGCAGGTGTGGCCAGCACTTTACAACTAGAGGCCTTTGGTCTCTCCCTCCGTTATGCAAGGGGCATCTCTTCTGCGCATGCGTGGGTACTGGAATTTCCCCATGCCTGTGTGCTGCACCTCGGGGCTAAATGGGTCTGGGGGCTTACTTCATCACCCTCCTCTTCACTTTCTTCTTCAAATGCCCTTGAAGGGCCATCAGCCAATAGTGAGGTACTACTTAATTATAGTTTATACAGGATGCTTCCTTCAAGGACAAAGTTCTCATTTATCAGTGCTTGTTTTCTCATAACTTGGCAGGAAAAGAATAGACTCTCACCGGTGGCTGGGCCAACCACAGGCCAAAAAATAGCAGCATCTAATTAAGCACAAATACACTTGGTTACTTTGATTTTGTCGTGGTAACTTCAGTTTGTGCCTTGGTAGTTTTAAACAATTGCTCAAATGATTGTGCCGGGCAGTAATAGAGTGAACCTTGCCATCAAATTTTGTTAAGTTGCACTTTTACAGCATTATATTAAAACCACTTCTGCTAGTACATTTTATGGTGATTCTTTAAGAGATCTAAATCACCCTTTGGGAGGAGGAAGGGAGCCAAGCATCATCTCCTCGAGAATGGTGACTCGTGTGAAGAGAGGCCTCCCTAAGGAGAAGAGCAGAGGGCTCTGAGACTTCTCAGCAGAAAAAAAAATTACATTCTCTGGCTGTGAAGCCTTTAAATATTTGCCCATCATGTGGTGACCAGTGTGTGGTATAATGTCAGCAGATTATTGCCCATCATGAAAGTGCTGTGCCAGGGTTGAACCCAAACCCAAATGTGTTTCCTCTTGTACCATTTTACCCCAGGCAAGGGGAGAGTGTGTCTGTGTGTCTGGGAGCGGAGATGTCATAAGGCAGTGGCACACAGAGGAGAAACATCCAAGTTGTGTGGTGGAAAGCTCTTGTTGCTTTATAGTTTTTCAGGCTTGCATGAAGGTGATTGGAAAGCCTTTGCAGAGGGTTGTCACCCTGATCTTGCGCGCAGTTCATATTTACTACAAGTTTCTTTTAAACTCAAAGTGAAGAATATTGTAAAACCCAGAGGGAGGGAACACTGGAGAAGAAAAACACCTTCTGGTCTCCTGCAATCCATTGAATTAGCGGGGTATTTTGGAAAGGCTGAGTGATAAATATTTCAGGAATAATGAAAGAGAATTGTACCTGCAGCTGACCTGTGGGATGAGACCTTTCCCTGATGTGAACTGAAGTAGTAGGTAGGGAACTTCAAAAGTTCACACTTCATCCAAGGCAAAGCACTCAGGTATATGCACCCATGTTTCCTTTGCTAGTTCCAGTGGATGCAGATTCTAAGGACTGGGTGTTTTCTTTGTATATGGAATGAGATAGATAATGATTAATTAATTAATGATTTTAATGATTAATCTGCTGTGAACACCAACATAGTGCCACCATGGGAGAGACAGAGGTGGAAAATAGCAGTCCTCAATTTTGCTATAAAAAGGCTGAACCACTGTTAGCAACAATCCAAGCTGATTCTCCCCATGGCTTTTAGGACTAGGAAGCCATAGGCATTGCTTTGGCAACTTGCTCATCTGTGACAGCAATCACTAGTTCCTTATTTATTTGCCTGGTTTTAGTGACTGCCACTGTCATTACCTGCTCGAGGACAGCCTACTCATGAACATGGTGATGAGGGAGCAAATTTGCATTATTTCATCTTTTTTGTATGCATAGGAAGAGTGGTTGTTCTCTAGTCCATCGAGTGCACATAAATAAGCATGTCTCCATAATATAGACATGGGGGTATGTATCTGATTTGTGCCCCTCTAAGATGAAAGGAAGGATGTGTAATTTTACACAAGCTATCCCCTGAAGTGGGGGTTGATAGCAGGTCTCTCTACTCCTAAGTGGTACCCATCATTCACCCCCCTTTTTTCCCAGTGAACACAAAATAGAACGCCTTTCACAAGGAAAACTTATTGTGTCCTTGTCCAAAGTGTCTGCTGGCTGGACACTTAGAGCATCTGCCTATTAGGAAGGAGGCACAGGTCTCTCTCCCCTAAGGGAGGCACAGCTGTGCACATTTCCCCCAGCAGCTGCCTAACCAGTGACCTAGAGCATAAAACATAGGTCTTGACACATCTTCCTCAGACATGTTTTAAGCACGATCAGTGACAAGCAGCTGCTGGTGTGGTCTGTGGGGCAGACCTGGCCATGTGGCTGTGGAGCTGATACAGTGCTGTGGGCACCAGGACCTTCTTTCCCTCTCCAGTTCAACACATGTGAATATGAGCTGCTGCACCAATACTTGGCTACTGCCCTTCTGACACCAGCCTGACACCCCCAACAAAATAAATCCAGCAAATGGGAGCAGAAGTGTCAAGGGAACCTAAAACCTGTGACTGCTTTTGAAAAACATTTCCACAGATATTTTGACCTTAAAGGGATTACTGCTCTGGGGGTTTTGTGTGTCAAGTGATTATTTGGAATTGCCTTCATGTCATATAGAAGAATTGACTTTTAATTTAATTTAAGTATTTGGGAGTGTTGAGATATTTCTCATTACAGGGGCTGGGGGAATGCCAGAGTCCATATCCCCCACCTCCACGTGGACAGACACAATACTTGTGTGATCTGTACTGTTATGCAATAAAAATGGCAGGGAATGACTTGCAGGGTATTACTATTGTTCATTTGTTTCTACGGCCAACTTCCATTTTCCCATAGGAATAGCTAACAGTAGAGAGCCTAATAGGTTTCCAAATGTTTCCTTGCCCTTCAGAATAAAACTGCTGGGTTTAGAGTTAGGTTAAAAGACTCAGGAAATTGCTTCAATAAGCTGAAATTTCTGTTGATACTGAAACCTTTCAGAAATCTTTGCTGCGTTCTGCCAATTTTGTCCCTAATCTGAGTAACTCCTCTACCACTGGGATTTGAAAGAGAAAGGTCAGGCTGAGATGAACATGTTCTCTCTTGAAGCTACAAAACCCTCGGCTCCATGTCTGGCCTGGACCACACATCAGCCCAGAGCTGGGGGAACAGTGAACAGCCAGGGTGCATCAGCACATCCCTGGGAGAGCAAATGCCACTGCTGCCATATCGTGGGGACCATGGCACTGGGTGTCCCTGCAGAGGTGCTGGTGCTGGGGATGGCAGCACTTAGTCACCACCTAATATGGTGGAGGAACCAGTACAGAAGAGTTTTCTCCTTCAACATTCCTGCTTTGGCTGGTGCTTCCTGCCACTTTTTCATGGCCATGTTCTTTAGCAGGTCTGGTTGCCCTCTCCCAGGAAACATCATTTCAACAATACATTCTCCAGGACTCCCACCTGGGATAGTGAAATCTCAGCCTCTGTTGAGGAAAGCCTGACACAGAACTGTAAGGCTCAGACATGTGGAAAGTACCTCCTGCCATGAGAGGAACACTCTTTCTCAGCCCCCAGCAGTGCTGCCTAACTTCTTGCCACAGACTACTCACATCCTTTCTCTGCTGGCCCAGGACATGCTCAGGTGTTTATTAAAAAGCATCTTACAACCCTACTGGCAGAAGATTCCCTGCAGGACCTCCAGCACTGAGACCAGTTGGCATAGGGGGATCATGTTATTGTAGAAGTGGTCCATGGTGTGAGCTGGCTCCCAGACCTGGGGACACCATCAGGGCCAGTGTGTGCTGGGGACCACCAACCACCTCAGCATCTGTGAGAGACTGAAAGGTTAAGGGTTAGTGGCTCAATCAGCCATTTGCAAAAGCAGCAGGTGCTTTGCTGAGGTCAGGTTTGCACCTCCCAACCAAAGGGAAGAGGGGAGTTTTTTGGTGTGTGATGGTGAAACCTCTGATCTGCAAAAGAACAGCCCAGGTGCAGAGGGGATGAACACCCACCACTGGAGGATGACCACAACAAACCAACCTTTTGTTTAGCAACAAGTTGTTTTTTGAGCCAGATAAGGGAGAAGGCCAATAGGAAGCAGATCCTGTGACATGGGATGTTTATCTAGCCAGTGTCTTCCCTCCCAGTAAGGCTCACCTGTAAAACTCCCCCCTTGGGGTGGTGTTGGGACATTCACACATCGGCCTGAAGGTATTTATCCCTTCTGATAAGGCATAACTGGCTCAGCTACTCAGATGTGAGGTCTTAGAAGGGGTTATAAAACATCAAAGACCCCCAAAGTGCCCTCAGACTCATTTCTGGGGCCTTCCACCAGTGGATGAGTATGATCCACAGTCTTGCATCAGACAGTGTAAAACTCCCACCCTAGGGGAGGTACCTGGGCATTCCCATCTGGACCTGAATGTATATTAACCCACAGAACTTTTTATTTAGGGGGCTTACATATTTTCTTAAATGATATTTTTATATTATTATATTTCTACAGATAGTAACCAAAACAGCTACATACCTCCTTTCCATTGCAACGAAGTTGTTCTAAAATAAATCTGCCATATACACCGGTTATTCAGTGTCTTTTCACTCCAATGTGCCCCAAGGGATCTACTCACAAGAACCTCATAACAGCTTCATAGGCAAAGTCCTTCTGGTGCCTGGAGCCCAGGGCTGGTGCAGTTGACTTTTCCCAAGGGTCCAACCCAAGCACTGGGACTGCAGTTTTGCGGGGGCATTTATTGGAAGTCACAACATGAAGCAAGAGTACAGTAGTTCTCAGAACTGCCTTTTTTTCTTGCTAGATGAGCTTTTTTCAAGGAAGATGTTTTCTAAATTAAAAAATTCCTAATGCCATTACTTCCCAAAGGATGTTACTAAAAGCTCAACATGACAAAAGATGACTGGCAAGGACACGTGGAAGATAGTAAACTGTAGTGGCATGTGAATTCAGAAGGAAAGAGCTGTTTCCCATTACACAGCCCATTTCCCATAAATCTTAGCTTGAAGCAGTTGTTTCAGTAGTGCCATCCAGGCATTTGTTTTTTTTCCTGTGCAGTTTTGAGTAATTCATGACTAACAGGCCCAGCCTCACTGATAAGTGCACAGAAGGCTCGTTGCCCATGTTTTACACCAGTGTAATTGACTTTTATGGAGTTGCTCCTCATTTGCACCCATTAAGAGGCTCAGACACATGATTGCAGATTGGCAGGTTATCACACAGCTCCTCAGCAGCAGCAAGTGCCTGATCTGAGCCTCTGGCAGCAGAGGTTAGGTATGACATCATTTAGCTTGCAGTGAGAGAGGACACAGCTGCACTGAATTGCCTCATATCTCCTGAAGGCTGAAATGTTGGTCCAGGCAACCACTACACATGGGAACAAACATGTCTGACCGTCTACCATGCAGAATATGCCTTCCATGCCTCAAGATGCTCCCCATGCTCTCATCATTGCCCCTGGCTATTTTAGGATGTTGTCTCTGCTCTCATCCAGCAATGCTGGATCCAGCCAAGCTCCACGTCCTGCCGTGGATACACCTGGAGCCTTACACTGGCCAAGTTCTCACCAAGGTCTTGTGCCATTTAGCTGTGTCAGTAACTCCATGCCCTCTGAGGATGTTGGTCTCCAGCCATTGCAGCTGGAAAGAGCTAGCTGACACATGGGATGGCACGTGGGATTGCTGTGCACCCTCTGGTGGTGCACCGTGTGGTGGCACTGCCTCCTCGGAGATCTACACCACCAGAATCATCATCCGATGCCAGGTGTGTATAAGGACAAAGTGTTCCAGCTGAAACCCAGGGGCCCTGTAGCAACAAATGACAATTTTTGGAGATGAGACCAAAAGCCACAGATGGGCTGTGGAGGGAAGTGGTTGCAGCTACCTGTTTGAAATCAGTCAGAAATCAGCTGCTGTCCTGTGGGCTTAACCCATCATTTCAACTCTGCAAAACCTGCTTCCCAGTAACTGACCCAGCTCCTAACAACCCAGAGCCTCACCTTGCATGTTGGGATTGCAGACCAAAAAACTGCACTGGCTCTGAGATGGCCTGCCAGGAACCTTCCACGTTAGGCAAGCACACTGTCCTCTTTCAAGAAACAGCCCTACTTTGCTGAGCCATGACCTAGAGCCCAGGTACATTTAATGAGGGATTTTTTTTCCACCTGGGTCAAACAGTGGTTTCTACAAGCTTGGATGCAAAGAGGAAACAGGAGAAGCAGCAGGGGTGGTGTGGAGGGAGCTGGTTAAGCTCCTAGCAAGCAAGGGAGTGGTTGATGGAGAAACACTGAATTTTGGAATGTTACTGGTAATTAATAGTTCAAAACCTTCAGCAAAATAAAATGTCTTAAAATATTGTGTGTTTCATGAAGATTTTATACATGGCATTTTTTCCAGTGGTCCCAAGTGTTTAATAGATTGTTTTTATCTCTCCTTTAATCTGCTTTGTTGTTCGTGAACTAGCTAAGTGAGGTCAGAGAGAAAGAGTGAAAAAGCACTTTTGGCAAAGGGAAGCTTTAAATGTGTCACACTTAATAGAAGTAATAAGTACACAAAATCCCAGGATCTATAAAGGGCTTTGTGGAGGGAGGTTAATTTGCATCTCTATTGGATATCTTTCCCTAATTATCTTTTTGTTGTTGATGTTCTTACTTCCTTTGCTGTGTGGATGAGTATTAAGGCATTTCCTCTGCCAAGTGGGGAATGGTTGACACAGTTCACTGCAGAGCTGGGACCCTTGAGCACAGACCAGTCATTGAGAGTGCTGCAAGCTCCATGTCATGCCAGGAGTGAATCGCTAGGGAGAGATGCCCACAGGGACTTGAACTTCTGTTTCCCTGCCTTTGCACTCACAACTTTTTTATAGCCCACAAGATCGCCTAAGCAGAGGCATGCCAGATGTTATTTGTGAATCCATAGATGGAATTGAAACACAGAAGGTTAGAGTCAAACTAATCCTCCGGTTTTCGAGGCACTCTTTATCTCTGAAGTGTTTGCCAGTACAACCAGGCCAGAAAAACCCTCTCTCACGTGCAGTCTCTTCAGAGATGATGCTGTTTTACTGCAGATTTTAAGGACTGACATATTTTCTGATAAAATAGGAGGAGCAAGTGCTCAAAGCCTGGAGAAAACCAAATGTTGCTCCTACCTTCAGGAAGGACAAGAAGTGGGACCCAAGGAACAACAGGCTGTCCAGCCACAACTTTATCCCTGGAAACCATTTCCAGGTGCGTGCATGACAGGAAAGTCACCAGGAGCAGTCAGCACAGTTTCACTAAGGGGAAGCCATCCTTGACCAACTTGACAAACTCATATGAAGAAGTGACTGGCCTGGAGATGAGTGAAGAGAAGTGGATAGTTTCTACCTGGATATCTGTGAGGACTTCAGCACTGTCTTACATTAGATCCCCATTGATGTGTGGGTTAGTTGAGCAGACAGTGAAGGGGATTGAGAACTGGCTGAATGGCTGGACCCAGAGGGTTGTGGGTGGGTGACACAAAGTTTAGTTGGAAGATAGTGACTGGCATTGCGGGGTCTATACTGGGTCCAGTCCCGTTTGACATCTTCATTAATGGTCTGGATGAAGGGGAAGTGTGTATCTTCATCAAGTTTGCAGATGACACAAAGCTGTGAGGAGAGGCTGATGTGCCAGAGGGTCATGCTGCCATCCAGAGACCTCAACAGGCTGGAGAAATGGCCAACAGGAACCTCATGAAGTTCAACAAGGAGAATTGTGAAGTCCTGCACCTGGGGAGGGGCAGCCCCATGCACCAAGATATGCTGGGGGCCACTCCATTGGAAATCAGCTTGGCAGAAAAGGATCTGGGGGTCCCAGTTGACACTAAGTTGAGCAGGAGCCATGGGCTGCATTAGGCAATGTATTGCCAGCAGGTCAAGATCCTTCCACTCTACTCAGAACTTGTGAGGTCACGACTGAAGTGTTGGGTCCAGTTGTAGGCTCCCCAGTACAAGAGAGTCATGAACATACTGGAGAAACTCCAACAAAAGCTCATGAAAAAGATTAAAGGTCTGGAGTATCTCTCCTATGAGAAAATGCTAAGAGAGCTGGGACTTTTCAGTGTGTAGAGAAGGTTCAAGGGGAATCTTGTCAATGCACATAAATACCTTAAGGTAGGCTGCAAAGAAGTAAGAACCAGGCTCTTTTTGGTGGTGCCCAGTGACAGGACAAGAGGCAATGGGTACAAACTGAAACACAGAAGATTCTCTCTGAATATTAAGAAACACTTTTTCACTGTGAGATTGACTGGCACGGGTTGCCCAGGGGGTTATGGTGTCTCCATCCTTAACCCACAGCAGCAGGATAGTCACATATTGAGGTATTTTGATGACCTCTGGTGAAGGTAATATCTTATCAATCCAGCTTCAGAGCCAGAACAAGAGTGATGAATTCCCAGAAGACTCAGTGCCCACCAGACCCTGTGGTCAGCCTTCTCTTGATGCTGCAGCCCAGCTCACTGGCTTCACCCTCTCCCGCGTGCTGGAGAGTCTCCCTCGCAGCTACCCCTCCTTGCAGCAACTATAACAGCACCCTGCCAGCTCCCCCAGCATTTCTGTGGAGTCAAGAGGACCAGGGGCAGGAGAAAAGCTGGGGTTTTCACATAGTTTTGGTCACTGTGGCTCTCCACTGTTTGTGTTACCCACAGCTTCATTCTGGATTGAGAGGCTGCCTGTTATCACAGACCTCTTCGCTTAAGCCACCATGGTCTGACAACTTGCATTCAAATCCCACACTTGTATCCGTGTATTTATTTTCTCTGGAGGAAGATGAGTAATTTAATTAATGCTGAATTTCAGCTCGTAAGAAAGCAGGCACTCTCTTTATCAGAAGAAGATTAATGCAGATCCTTCCTCTTTCTCAAGGCTTTATTCCTGGCTGTCTTGACTCCTTGCATGGATGCAGTCTACATGTTTCAACAAGGAACAACTGTTTTTCCGGCATCTTTGGCTCCTGCTCTACTGAGATCTCCTTTGTTTTCTGCAGAACTGTGGTGATTGATAGATCTTACACTCATGCCAGTGCCTGAAGCTCAAAAGCTCAGGATGCTGGGGAGACTGGAGCTGGTGAGCTGCAGGGACACCAATAAGCTGTTCTTAAGCACCCTCCAGCCATCTAAATTAGGAAGAGGAAGAAACACAACAACGGATTCTTTCTGAAATACTGAGACAAAGAGTTTAAATGCTAACTGTTCCTCAGCAGCAGAGTCCACACTGTCGTTTGAGCAAACACACAACCCTCCTCTGGCTCCCAGTATTGTGCCTACATTACATGAAAATCAGCCCAGACTCAGCTGTGAGCTAGAGGTGACATTTGATTCTGTGTAAATGAGGAAAACCTGAACCCAGGCCACCCAGGACTGCCAGTCCTTGTTGATCCTCACTTGCAACTGGTTTGGGATGACTGTGCTGCTCTCACCCACAGTACCACCTACTTTCTTATCTGTTCTTGCACCAACATGATGCAGTCAATACTGGGCAGGTAAAATGGCCATGAGGTCCTTCCTGAGTGACACACATGGGCACTTGAGATTTATAGGCCACCTTTGTTAAATTGCCTTTATAACACCATAGACTGGTCTTACTCCCGCCTTGTCCATCCAAAACTGGGAGGACAAATCACGCTTCAAATGTTGTAGGCATATAGTCAAGAAGAGGAAAGGAAGGACCAGAGAATCATAGAACTGTAGAATAGTTTGGGATGGAAGGGACCTCTGAAGGCCAACCCTCCTGCAATGACCAGGGACATCTTCAACTAGATCAGGTTTCTCAGAGCCCCATCCAACCTGAGCTTGAATGTTTCCAAGGATGGGGCATACATCACCACTCTGGGCAACCTGTTCCAGACTACATAGGGTCTGCTAAAATATGTCTCCATCTTTCTTATAAGACCCCTTTAAGTACTGAAGGGTTGCTTTAAGGTCTCCCCAGAACCTCTTCTTCTCCAGGCTGAACACCCACAGCTCTCTCAGCCTATCTTCATAGGAGAGGTGCTCCAGCCCCTTGATCATCTTCATGACCCCCTCTGAACTCATTCCAACAGGTCCACATCCTTCTGGTGCTGGGGATCCCAGAATTGGAAGTAGTGTTGCAAGTGGGGTCTCACGAGGGCAGAGTGAAGGGGGAGACTCAGCAACCTCGACCTGCTGGCCACACTGCTTTTGGAGAAGTCCAGGATACAGTTGGCTTTCTAGGCTTTGAGTGCACATTGCCAGCTCATGTCCAGTTTTTCATCCACCAGTACCCCCACACCCTTGTCTAGAGAGCTGCTTTCAATCCCCCAGCCTACCTCTTTGGCATCCCACCTACACTGCAACTGCGTGTCCCTCAGACCATGATATCTCCCTTATGGGAAATATCAAAACCTGATCATCAGAAGAGTCCCAGAGATAAGGAAACTCTACTCTATGTAAAGAAGTCAGCCCTCATTCCACTTACTCTGGCAATGAAGAATTAAACATAGGTTGGTGAAAGATCCAGAAATTAAAAGAGAGTTAGACAGAAGTTTATGGAAACCCAATGAGGCTGCTGTCACTCAGAACATCAGCAAGGACTTCTGCTGACCATCAGAGGAGCAGCTGTGAGGACACAGCCACTGGAAGTGTTCAAGGTTGGATGGAGCTCTGAGCAATCTGGTCTAGTGAAAGTTGTCCCTGTCCATAGCATGGGCATTGGAATATCCATTCCTTGGTTCTTCGATTATTGCTACCTCTCGGCCTTTGCCTGCTATTTTCCTCCTCCGTTCCTGGACCCACAGTAATGAGGTCTGATACTGGTGACTCTGATGACACTCAACATCTAACCCCTTTAACTCCTCCCCACAAAAAGAAAATTAGGTATATGAGGTAGGTCCTGATACCACCAAGTACTGCTGCTTGCTGTGACTGGACTCACCAGCCGGGATTGGAGAGATGTCAAAGTTGTCTCAGAGATCTCCCCATCATTACCACCACCTCAACACACAGTCTGACCGGGCCATCACGCCTGGCAGAGGCCAGGTAGGAGGAGAGTACTGAAGCCTTCCTCCTCTGCATCATCACACCCCACTCAGGGAATTGCTGAGGCCAGAGAGGGAACTAGGCTTCCCCAACATCTGTGGAAGAACTGTGCAGAGCTGGGCCCAGGAGCTGAAGGAGCAGTCTGGTCACACAGCCCTTTCTGAAGCACAGTGCTGCTGCAACACTGGGGTATCACCTCTCTGAAGACAACGTGAAGCAGACCTGTTAGCAGACATGCATCTGCAGTCACCCCAGTGCCTGGTAGCCTGAGAGTCTCAGCAAAGCTGCAATATCCCCTCTATTATGCTCCATCCCTCCTGATTCTCCACAGGAGTTCAGCCAAGTCCCATTTCTTTCTGAAAGCAAGTAACAGCTTACTTTGCAACCAATTCAAAAAGCGGTGACAGAAATAACTCCTCTAATCCTTCTTCTCTAAGAGGTACTGAATCTCTTTTCAGCAGGCAGGCTGCAGTTTCAGTGGCTTCACCTTGCCTAACCCCCTACTTCAACACGCTTTATCCTCTATTTTGATTCCTTTTTACCTTCTATAAGTTTCTGCTGTTGCTGTGACTTTTCCAGTATGCTGCTGCCTTCAAATGGGCCTCATTGCCACATCTTGAACTGTTCAAACTTTGAGTAGGGACCTGTTAAACCAAGTCTTTTTTGACATCACACAGCAGCAGAACTAAAGGATGGCCTTGCTCTCAGCACATCACCATCAGACACTGGGTTCAAGAGCAATTGACACTCATGCTCAGAAAGAAGCACTCTTGACACATCGGGTTCTAAAAATAGTTATACAGTCATAGCTGGTTACCTGAACACTATCAGACTCTCTATAGAATCCACAGGCAGAGCCCATAACTTCCAGAGCATAATTCGACCTTCTTAAGATATATATTGTTTTCTGTTTGTCTCCATTTTCTCAGTCTCATCTACCTTCCTAAATACTTCTGCAGAATTGTAATTTTGTTCAAGGTGGCATTTAAGGTAAAATATCCTTGCAAATTAGATTAGTTCTGGATCGTTAGATCCCTTCCCAATTTCTGAGCAAACACTGCCAACCATTTTCAGAAGTGCCAGCACCTGATGAACAGACCACTGTTATCCTTACTTGTAGTCTCCGAGATGTAAGCAAACAGCCGGCATTATTCCAGACTGGCTAAATAACTTCATTTCACAGGTAATTTACACTAAGGGAAAGCATATAAATGGGTGCTTTAATAACTGGAAATACAATTTCCAGTTTGGAAAAGTGAGAACTCTGGGAAGAGGTGTAAGTAGAATGTCATTAATGCAACTAAAGTGCAATTTACACTGAGTTTTGGGCTTAAATTCATAGAATAATGAGTTGTAGGTACCAGACTACTTGTCCAGGTGACACATAATACCCTGGCTGCTGACACTGCTCCATGTCCTCCTGCATCCAAGGCCTCAGCAGCAGCCACCTGTGAGTGCTTGGCACAAAACAAGTGTGTTGCTGTCAGCAGTGTTTGTAGTGCAATGTCTGTGTTCAGGAGCATACCAGCAAAGCTACTGTTCATCTTCTGCATGAGAGCAGTCAGAGTTTTCACTTGGGAAAAAAATCCTGTTTCTTTTCTTCCTTTGGCCCCTACTCCACAAAACCTGCACCCACAGCTCCTGTATGCAGGAATGCTTTAACCCCTAACAGTATGATGATATTTCAGGTGAAAAACCTCCCCATGACTCCCATGGGGATATAAGGTTGGGAGACAAGGCTCTAGGCTTGTGAATGATAGAGACCTTCAACTCCCTGAGTTTGGAGAGAGAAGAATGAGAAAACACCTGCCTTGACAATGCTGGGGGTTGAGAGCCTTTTCCTGTTGCCTTAATGAGTTGTGCTGTCCCTCTGTGGTCTGTGGGGATAAGGGCAGACTGGCCAACAGCAGGGATGTCTCTCCTGGTAAGGCAATTTGCAGTTTAACCTCAGTTATCTCGTGTGAAAATAAAATGTGTCCCAAAATGTGCCTTACCTACTTATTTAATTACTGTGAAGGATTCTACTTCAGGCAGCTTTACAGAACACCCAACAGGCAGTTTTAGGTAGCACTGAAGCTAAATCAGTGACCAAAATCCCACTGTCAGAGTCCTCAAAGAGCCAGCTGCCACCTCCGGATGCACAGTCTCATTGCAGTATTGCCTTTCCGTGTCCCAGGGGACACACAAACATTGGCCACGGATAGAAGATCTCAGGACACGAGGTCACATAAATCTGGGCTGCACAAAGAAAACCCATCAGCTGAGCCAGGCTGCTGCAATGAACTTACAGGCCCTGACATTTACCATTCCAGGACAAAGCAGCCATAAATGTTCCATTTAAACTCTGCCTTTGAAAGGCTCCCATTTAAATCCAGATGGACACTGCTGAAACCAGCACAAGTGGCACAAAGACACAGGGGTGCCTGGCATTTTCCCATGTGACGCTCCGGTTACCCCCTCAGAATATGTGAAACCTGGCATCCCATTTACCAAAAATGGTCTGGAAGGGTTGAATTGACCATGACTATTTATGGGAAAGGCCTCTCAACTCAAAGCATCGTCCCAAAATCCAGTGGACAGAAATCCACTCATCCCCAGAACGAGGTGTGCCAGACACAGTGCTTATGAATGCAGGTGGCGGGGCTGCCTCTCACCCTGCTAAATGGCCTGGGTATCTTACTTTCTGGACTCAGGGAGGCACAGGAGGAAGGTGCAACACCTCTCATGCCAAGAAGGACCCCCGTGTCCCCCTTGCTTGCAGACCACACGCCGGGAGTGGAGCTTGTGGTGCTGGGAAGTTACAGCATCAGCCCTTGTGGTGGGATTGGATCCCACAACAGCAACACAGCTCCTGCCTGGAGGTTTGTAGAACAATAATCCTTTCAATAAGTGATTAAATGACTATCTCTGCAAACGCTGATTATTTCCGGTTTGCAATTGGTGTGGATAAAGTTTTGTTGCCCTTTTTCTTCTAAGCTGTTTTTGAAGTGTTTTCATCTTACTAAGCTCTTTTTAATTAAATAGTTTGTTGTTATTGAACTGCTGTCCCAGTCTGTCTGAGAGCAGTTTGATTTCTATTCAGTTATTAATATGCCTAAGTAAGTATTGCAAACAAAGGGAAGATGGGTAAAAGCAATTTCAAATTGGTGAATTGATTGTGAACACCTTCTACCTTCAGCCTTCAGCTGTTGCAGCACAAAAACTAATCTTCCCTGTAAAATTGAAACACAAGAATCTAATGTTGTTTATGAGACTGTTATCCTCAAAAATGAGGAGGTGATGACCAAAGTCAAACGAAGCACAGGCTTTCCCTCTTATCCCAGTAGGGCAGAACTCAGACATGAGGAGGAAGGAAGGATCACCACTGAACTTTAAAGCCTACAAATATGAAAGGCCTGGAAATCTTTCGTCCCTTAAAGAGATCAAGCCTCGTAGCAAGAGAGAACAAAATTAAAGGTCAGGAGGAACTGGACAAACCTTGCTGAGCATGGTTGGAGCAGAGAGGCAGGGGTATTCCTGCTGCTGATGCTGGGAGCAGCAGGGATTTACAGTCTCATCAAGGTGGCCATGCCTGCAGGGACAGGGACACAAGGGATAGCTGGGACAGGGAGAAAAACAGGCTCTCACCCTTCTTTGCACTGCAGCACTGGGCAGGAGCAAGTCCCAGTAATGGCCTCGGAGGCTGATGTTAGGGAGTGCCACATATCCACATCTGCAGTGGTAGCTGATGCCTCGGCAGCCAGCTGACTTTTAAAAATAGTGTGGAAGGGAAGAGAGAGGCAGGTGCTCTCTCGTTTTCATGCTGGTCCTTCAGTTGCAAGCTCAGGAGAGGCTGATTCATCTTGAACTTGGTTTTCTGTCCAGTGAAAGTGTCCATCTGTCAAGACTAGATCCAAGGCTTTGTGCTGTGAAGTTAATCCAATGAAGGTAAAATCATTGCTGAGAATCAAAAAATGATCCTGGGCTGAAGTAGGCTCTTTTTATTTAATGAAAATGGGCTTTTCATGAGATGATCAGCCTCCAGCAGCAGGCTGGAGTGGCAAATGTCCCACCAGCAGGTGCATGCCTGGGCACCAAAGCCCACTGATGCCGTTGGCCTGTGAGCAATGCCTGAACTCCCACCAGCAAACATCCTGGTGCTTGTGCATCCCAGTGAGAGGCACCCACTACTTCCCAGAGGCCCTTTTTGAAGTGCCTAATCTCCTTAGCCAAGGAAACAGCTGGGTAAGAAGTTATGTGTCTGAGCAGCCCAGAGTGGGAGGTGTCCTGTTCCCCAAGATTCTGGCACTGAACACTGTCCCTAATAACTCCCTGTGGGAAAGAGAAGCACACGCTGACCCAGAGCAGGCAGCAGCCAGGACAGCCACATCCCCGGAGAATGTTATTTTAGTTTTCAAAGCCATTGAGCTTTGGTTGAACTCAGCCAGTACCAAACTTTGATGAAACCAGAACTGCATCCTGCTATTGAGGGGAAGTAGCCTATTAATGGATTTCCTGCACCTTGAAGAGTGTAAAATAATGTATGAATTCAAGGTCTTGTTATTAAAACCAATCTGGTCCACATTTCTGCCACATACTCAATTTTTTTTTCCCCAAAAAAGCATTTAGACCTCAGTTTCCTATTATCACAAAACGGGAAAGTTTAACATAACTTTAGGTTACAATAAGCTTCCCTGATTCATGCATAACTATCCTGGCTGTAGCCTCCTTGCATAGACAACATGATCTAAATTAGTGAGAAGAAGACATAAGCATGAGTCTTTAATTCTGAAAGCCTATGTGCATTCCAAACAACTTTTAAGAGCACTTCCAATGCTAGCTTTTAGGAAAGACTCTATCACACTGAGATTAAAGGATTAGAATTTAAAAAGAGTTCCTAGACAAACCTGAAAATTTACAAAAAAAGGAAGAAACGTTAGAAGGAAAAGATCCATTGTGAATATGGCAGTGTCTGTTTCTAAAAGTTGTAGAAGAGAGTGATTTCTCCACAACCTGATAAAACATTTCCTCCTTGACTCATTTTTATTTGAGAAACAGAAACCATCCAAAATGAATATCATCTGCCTGGATTAAATGGGCTCTGCAGGAAGTCCTGTTTTCTGTCGCTTAACATCAGGGATTACACAGGGCACATGTTCCCAGCAGATCCCTTTGCATAAGCCTTGATTACCTTACAGCAGGAAAGTCTGCTCACCTCAGCAGTAGCTCTGCCCGAGGGGCACAGTGGAAGTGTAAAAATGCATAAGAATAAGCAATTACAGCATCATGATACAGGATTCTTGATAGCTGAGTCTGTAGTTTATTGATGGGATCAGATTAGAGGCTTAGAGCCTGCCTGGGTGAAGGAGGTGTTTTTGCTAATGAAACCCCAGGCAAATCCTGAAAAATGCCCCAGGAAGTCTTCAAGTAAATTTAACTCTGCTCCTGGCATTACTTTTCTTCCTCTGGGCTCTGCACATCAAAGCATATGAGTACATAAATATACACTCAAAGCAGGTAGGTAATAACGGCTCGGAAAATTAAAAGGGCCTTTTTATGTTTTTTGAGGTATCAGTCTGGCTGGTGCCCAGGATGGATGATGTACTGTGGGTGTAGGAGCTGAGCTCTAAAGAGCTGTGAGAGTCACAGATGCTCTTTGATGGTGTAGTCGGGGAGTTTGCATCAAGACGACTTCACCAGGGCAAGCCTGTGAACCTGGGGTTTAAAACATGCTCCTGCTACCTCTTCTGCTTCCAGATCCCTTCTGCTGTCATCTGAGTGTTGGATAGAAAAGCCTCCACTGAGTATGAAGAAAACTTTCAAACAGAAGTGGAGAACTGTACCTTCCCATGGTGATCTCCCATGCAGGCACCATCCAACACAGGTGACAGTAGCAGCACTTACCTCTCAGCCAGTTTCAAGGCAGGAACAAGCATATCTAGACCATCCCTAGTGAAGACTTGTCTGACCTGCTCTGTATGATCCCCAGAGCAAGATGTTCAGGAACTCTCCAGGCCACTCATTCCACAGCTTCACCACTTTACAGTTAGAAATATATTCCTTCTATCTCATACAAATGTGGTTTGTGGCAGCTTCCATCAAACATGTTTTGCCTAGTGCTACCAGCGAGACAGAAAAAGCTGCTTGCTGTCCTCCCTGCCACTTTCAGAGAGACCACTGCACACTCCCCTCTGTCCTCTCTTCCAGAGGAACTTGTCTGCCAGTCCTCCGGACTCATTTCTTAAACCTCTGTCACAGCTGCCCATCCTGGGTGGTAGCCAACCTTTTTTAAACTGGATTTAGTGTACAAGGCCAAGATTCATCAACAAAGAGCAGCACAAACTCACAGCCTGTGACGTTATTACCAATACAACCCAGAATGCATTTTCCCTTTTTTTAACATTTCGTCTTCTAATACAAACTCGTGGGTTTGTTTGGGGTTTTCGGGGTGGGGGGAGAGTGGGTGTTGTTTTTCTGCCTCCTTTGTATTTGCACATTTGAACTCCCCTTCCCAAATTCAACATTTTATTTCCTCTTCATCTCCTGATCAAGCTGGAGGAGCTCAAGGAGCAGAATGAGAGTGAAGAGGAGGCCATGACAGATCAAGACCGGTTTGAGATGGACATCTGAGCTTCCAGCTCCTCATCTCCAGGACATGGCTGGGCCTGTTCCTGGGCCTCATGGAGGTGGTGGCACTTAGGCCAGCTGCCTGGAGCCCTCTCTGATGCTGGGGATGGACACGTGACACCTCAGGCTGTAGCACAGCTGGCTGGTGCAATTGCCTAGGAGTTCATGCTTGATCAATAACGATTTATTTCATTCAACTTTGCTGGTTGTTCTTTTCCCCAGACTTGCAGATTGCTCTGAGCCCTTCTGCATCCCTCAAGTAGGTTTGAAAACTTCCCTTGAGAGGCTTTATCCCTCCACAGATGAAAGTGCATCCTTTAGTCCATCATCTGAACTCGAAGTGAAAAAGAAAAAGTCTGCAAATTCACTAGGGAGTGAACTATTGACTTCTCGCCTTTGGGTATCAAATGTCAAGCAGTTCAGCACCCACCTTGTCATGATTTAATCTCTTTCACACTCTCTTAGATTGTGTGTAAAAACGTCATCTGTCCAGAACAAAAGCATTTCTAAAGTCAAGATGCAACACATCAGCTGCTTTCTCCCTATTCTTAGGACAACTTATCCTGTCAAAGAAAGGAGTCAGGCTGGACTCATGTAACTTGTTTCTCAAAAATCTACTTCTGATATATTTGCTTTTTATCCTGCTGGTGCTTATAAAGCTGTAAATAACTCATACAGAATCTTCCAGGTACCAAAGTAAGTCTGACTGGTCTTTTTTCTCTCCATTCACAACTTTCTTCCTTTCCTTCTATTGTTTGCTCTTCTCCAGTCTGTTGGGATCTTGTCTTCCACCCTTGTTGGGCACTCAAAGATAATTGCTAATGTTTCAAGCAGTGCTTCAGTTGATCCCTCACTTACCCTTAGGTGATTGCCATCTGTCCCTTATGGCTTATCTAATCTCATAAATTTCTGCCTTACATTTAAAACATTTAACCAATTTCAACATTTCAACACTGAGAAAATAGCAGGGAAATACCAAATAATGGTTATTATGCATTGATTTATTGGTCTGCTGACTCAGGAGAAGCAATGGATCTTTTATGTCCCGTTACTTCAAAGACACTTTCAAATGCAGATAAACATTAGATTTATTTGGTCTAATGATAATGGTATGTTTATAACCCTGTTTGAAGATAACATTTTTGCTACAAAGAAATAATGAAAGATCAGCTTTGAATTTCCTCTTTATATAACTGTGACTCCTTCAAATGCTACACTTTATCTTTTATAAAGCCAAAATCTGCTGTATTTTTGTTTTTAAGTACTGCTAGTTTTTTAACCCAATAGTAATGGAAGTTCATAATTTTGTTTCTCAAATTACTCAAACTGTTGCCATGGAAATAATTTGATATGGAGATGGGTCAAGAGACAATAATCTCTGGGAGAAGATTGCTACTTGTAAAGCACATAAATTATAATAATTTAATCAAAAGCATAAAGTAGTCAATCTGAAAACCTATGGAAGTATAATAATTCAATTCAACTGTCTGATCCTTCTCTCCTGTGCCTATCTTCTACACTATTGTTAAAAATCCATCACTAATTAATCTCTAATATGGTTTTCCAGGAACACAGCCTAGTTGGTCACTGAAAGTATTTTGCAAAGGAGATGAGAAAGGATGGCTGCTGGATAAAATACAGAGTATTGTTCTCACTCTTGCTAGTCACTTCAAGATAAATGTGATTTCTCCTGGATATAGAATCCTTTATCTTCCCTCTTTATGCCCTACTGTAGTGCTGTGGAAAGGCTTGCAATGCTTAATCCCTGTCTCAGATGTGGCTGCACATCCATGGTGAGTATTTTATCTCTAGGAACCTGGTCTCAAGTTCAGTAAAAAAAAAAAAAAACAAAGGCCCAAACAGGGATCTTTTTAAAGAAAACATTGCTTTTTTTAAAGTTTGGAGTAGATGAAGATACTAGCTGAATTGTAAATTGTTTTGTGGGTTTTGTGTTAAGGTAAGAAAATTCCATATTAATGTCATCAAAAGAGGACCTGATTATTTCAGTGTAAAGCAAATGCACCCCAGAAGGTCCAATTTACTTTACTTTTGTTCATCTCATTATTGCCTCTGTGAAGACTTGTGATGTATCTGCCACATCTGTGCCCATGAGCTGTGCTAACATAGATTTCCTTTGGGCATTCTGCTGAGAGGTCCTGTGGTCATGCACATCGCCCATCTCACTGTCTCTTCTCTGCACAGTGTTTTACCTGGGCCTGGCTACATTTTCAGTTGAGACCTCTCCAGTGCCCTTCACCCAAGGCTGACCAAAGTGTCGTATTTGAAACAAGCTGCAATAAGAAATTGGCAAAAATTCTTCCCATTTCAAAGACAGCTGAAATAAGATGGATTTGTTGAGTGATTTGCTCCTGGCTATCGATCCCACTCTGCTACAACTGGGTAAAAATCCAAAGCACCCAAATCCAGTGTTATCCTTCAATTCAGCTTCTAATGCCTTGTCATTTCAGTTTCCAGGGTAACCCACGAGTGTGTGAGACCTATTTTTACCTAAAAACTTTGGAGAAAGGTGAAAGGGGAATAAAACTAGAATAAAGTTACAAAATGAAGACAAAGAAAAATGACAAAATAAGAGCCAGTGTCCCAGGACAGTAGGATTAACCAAAAAGATATGAAAGCTTATGATTAATGTCACTAACAGAGAAGTGATTTTTCCTCGCAGGAATGATATAGGGGAAAATATAAACTGAAAATAATGTTATAACAGAGTTATTGGGCCATTGTTTTTCTGTTTTTATATCTCAGAAGGACAGACTTTTACCTAAATTGATGATAAGATATCTAGAGAGAGAAATGCAGGAAAATAAGGAAGTCTGCAAGATAAATCTAAAAATAGGTCGTGAAGACTCCAAGCCTCTTGTTATTGACAAGGCATTAAGTACAGACAGCATCTGTCCAAGAGTGCAAAGGGAAGTGGGGGTGGGATGGGGAGAGGTCCAGCAGATTATTTTTCCAAGGTCACACATCCCCCCACACTGGGGACAGACCAAGTAAACACAGATGACTCAAAGGCACCAAGAGCTGCCAAGGCTGTTCAATAGCAGCAGTGGAGAAAATCCCAAAGCTTGCAGAGATACATTGGGAAGGGCTGGAGAAGGGAGGCTCACTGGTACCAGAAGGCAGATCCAGACTTTCTGCATCCTTGATCAGCAGCTCCCAGCTCTCCCTGTTAAAGGTGTGGGGAACAGCAGGAAATCACTTCTAGCAGAGGTGTCCAAACACTGGCAGCACAAATGTGCTTCTCCTCTTGGCTTTTCCTGCCTACACCTGGCAGAGGGTGGCCAGAGTGAACGACAGCTCACACATACATACTTCAGCTCGGGAAAGTATCCAAATTTACAAAAAACCCTGGGCATTTCTTTCAATCTCACTGAAGTCAAAGGAAGCAGACATATGTGGTAAGACTTTTATATGAATTCCCAAAAAAAGCATTTCTGAATCAATCAACCAAAAGATTAATTACTACTATGAATTTACCAGACAGTTTCACTTTTTTTTTCCAGATGATTACTTATTCAGACATGACAAGTCTGAATATTGATAGTCAGGTTAAATAACACATTACCTAAAGGATGCCTTAGGGTTCCTATTCAGTAATTGTTTTTTACTCTTAAGCATAATAATAATAATAACAATAATAATAATAAACCCCAACAGTTTAGGAAGTGTTATAAGAAATTCAGACCAGTAATACTCTTGTGGTAAAATTCTAAAATACTAAACCGTCTCTGACCTCTGAATAATGAATTGTTAACAACAACCAACTTAATAATTCTAAGGAACAAGTGATGTTCCTCAAATCATTCATACATGTAACTGAAATTTGTCATGTAAAATTCATCAGTTCAGGTAAGAAGGCAGCCTTGCCCCTAGAAGGCAGCCTTGCCCCTAGAGGCTTTGCATTTTCCTTCCTTATTTACCTACTATTGTAAAGTCGTGTCGTTGTAAAGAGCACTATTGATTTTCAGAAGGTCTTTAGAAAAGCAGTCTCTTGGCTTCATTAAAAATTGAACAGCTTATTATAGTGGTATGTCTGGAAGAGAGCTGAGAGGGTCTGCATTTAGCCTCCAACTGACTAATGAGATGAGAGAAAAACCCAGTAAAAGGTGTAGAAGTCCAGACATGGGGGTTCAGTCTTAGCCAAGCTTAGACCTGCAGATCTGCAGACATATCCACAGATGCTGCCTGTCTTGGAGGTTCCTTCACTGTGTGGGCAACTCAGGATTTTACCTCAGATTTCCTGAAGAACCAGAACTTCTTCATGAAGTGCCTAGATATGTGAATTTAGCTGGGCTCAGTCCACCTTATGCCCAAACCTGTTTGTGTGACCCTGCCCTCCCTGGCTGTCTCAGGGTGCTGGGGGTTGCTGGCATAGCTGACAGTTACCTTGTGATCATGCTGCCCATCTTTGATACCTAAAAGACAATTCCTGACAATGTCTCATTTTAGTGTTTCTTGGGCATGCAGGCTACTTCAAATCCCAATTTAGGACTCAGCTCTCCCAAATATGTGTAAGGTCCCTAGATCTCTTCCAGAACTCACCATCAGATGTTGCAGCAGGTGGCAGCAGTGATGAGCAGCCCAACATAAGGCCTGCTGTTGGATGCTCAATTTGGTCCTTCCTATCGGGTTTTGGCACCTTCAGGAGTAAGGCAAAATCTGAAAGATAAGTTTTCCATGGCGTTCCAGAACACTCTGGTGTTAAAACTGCTCTGGTGCAACATCTGGGGCTTATGAGAGATCATCTGAGCTCTGAGTTGGCAACTGGGTCCCTGTGTGACCTGAAGTTTCTTGATGTTTATTGTCCTGTCTGACAGATAAGGCCATTGAAATGCTACATAAACCTCAGAGGTAGAGAACAAAGTAAAAGTCTCAGACAGGATTTCTGAAAGTTTTAAAACTTTTTCCATCAGGCCATTCCCAGCAGGCAGAAAAATCCTGGCTGAAGAGTAAAGGCTTCTGAAATGAATATCATAAAAAGATGTCTTTTATTATCTTGCTTCAAAATACAGATCATGACCATTAAGTTATTTGGGGCTACGAGTTCCAGACCTCCTTCTCCCCTCTTCTTTCATCTAAACAGCAGAGGAAAAAGCTGTAACTTCAGGATTTAGCACAAGCTAATGCATCTCTCTCTAGAACAAATCAGAGCCCCTCCAACCCCTCCCAGCCAACCCCCAGTCAGCCTTATTTCAGCATCTGTGTGATGTGCACAGTGACAGACCGGAGACAGCGGTATTTGTCAGCTGTCTCCTTGCTGACCTTTAGATAAGAGCAGCCTTCCCCTCTTCTGGCCACCAGAAAGGAAAAGGTCTGTGCTCCAGACGTGCCTGAGCTGGGAGCGAGCTGCAGCTTAAGGCTTCACTTCCCCAGTGTGCTGGGCTTCTTCAGCAGCAGCGATGTGGAGGGTGGGAGTGAGCCCCCATCCCAACTGCACAAAATCACACTGATGTCATCACTTGAGTATCTGATGCATAAAGCTAAAAATGTGAGTGTCCACGGTCCCTGGGCACCCTGGGCACCCTGGGAGGCTCAGCTGAGGGGTTCCAGGAGGCTGGAAATCCTATCTGCCAGGAAGGGGTGGGAAACACATTTGGTCGTTCAAAAAGCAGCATGTAGGTGTCTCTTTGCCATCCCATCAGGCACCTGGGATAATTATTGTGGACATAGGTGCTGGCATCCCGAGAGACCAGACACCTGCAGCAAGGGTACACATCCTCCTTCATGCAGCATGGCTGTAGGATCTCACTGGATGCCAGACACCCCAAACACACACATACACACCTGTGCTGTGAGTCAGCAGCCTGGACCCCATCCTGCCCTCTGGTATGCCTTCAACCTTAAACTCCCATGGTCTTTCTCTCCAGAAGGTTGCTCTCCCTCACTTATGCTGCCTTGCAATCATGGAGTTTGTTGGAAGTTAGCACCTTCGGTGCCTCTGCACCAAATGTGGCTGAAGGTGCTGGGCAAAGGTCTCAAAAAATGTAGGTACTGATCCCATATGGAGCAAGAGAAAAAACATAACAGGTATGTTGCCCCTGTCCAGAAAAAAAATATCCTCACCTATATGACAGGCAGGAATATGCCTGGGGCAAAGCAGAAAGTTTAGGAGACAGAAGAGGTGAAGTCAATGCTGAACTTCAGCCTCTCATACAACCACAGACTGGTTCATGGCAGCCTCAGTGGGTCTCATAGGTGTCCTTCTCCCTTTCCTCTCCCTGACTTCACCCCAGCTCTGAGGCACATCAGGATGCTCAACCCTCATCCAGCAAAGCAAATGAATAGCTTGCAATGGCATTAGCACTCCGAAATGGCTCAAGCAGGCTGTGGTGAAAGCTGAAGCATGGGTCTATGGGAGCAGATCGTCCTGAGTTATTGGGGTACAGCAGAGGACAGGCCCAGAGAACCAGTAATTAAAGAGTTGGGGAACCAGCACAGCAACTGTGAGATGCAGGAGAGCCAGCAGCTTTCACATGGGTGTATACAAGCATCCTCACTGGTCCCAAAACCAGTGCTGCTAGCCAAGTGGAACCAAACAAGGTGTTAGACATTTTGCAGCAGCCAACTTTCCACTTTAAGTGAGTTAATTTGATTCCTTACTTCAGATAAGGCTGCAGTCTGCTGGGCTCAAAGCGAGATGCTACACATGGAAATACAGAGGAGCATAGATGAAATATAAACAACCCGATCCAATACATTAGCATATTTTTGAGTGATGAATGGTCATACCCTTGCAAACATCTTGCTGCTACATCAGCCTTCTGCAGCAGTAAACATACATGAGCTATTTGCTGACACCATGTTCAGGCTGTTTTGTGCCTCCTGCACCCCTGTGTGGTTCCCCAGTGGTGTAGAGCAAGCCGTGTTATCACCTTCACACCCGCAAGAGGCTGAGTTGAACTGCTGGCCTAGTGAGGTGATGGCCATCTTCTGAAGCCTCCAGCTCCCCTTCAAGTGAGCAGAGAGGGTTCTGCGTGCCATGGATGTGCTGCTTGGTGCATAGACATAACCAGTAAAGGCTGGTTGCCAGCTGATCTGCCCACCTTGGCATGGCATGAGGGCCATGTGGTAGCTCCCTGACTCTCTGCCTGATGCTTCCAGCCTCCAGCTGAGCTGGAGGTGAGGCTCATCCTGCAGCATAGCCAACTCCCACCTTCAGGGCTTATGATTAACATGTGTGACCAGGGAGAGCAGGTGGAGGCAGGGAGCATGCAGAGTGCCCAAGGACGTCCCCGCTGTCAGTGCAGTGACCGCTGTGCACCAGCTGTCCTTCCACTCTTGAGGTACTTGTCATCAGGAGGTGACAGGGCCAGAAATGCCAGACAGATGGCCCTGTGCAGGGGCTGGTGGCTCTGCAGCCTCCGTGGTGCTTTTAAGGAAACTAATTGGTGAGGAAAGTGTCTGTGTGTACTGGCAGTGATAGCACAAGCCTAATGCCACCTGCCAGCAACGATGGCTGCTGAAATAAGCCTGCCTGTGCCTCTGCCACCACTGCCAACACTTTGGAGCAGGATGGAGCAGAAGATTCCCCAAGCTTTCCTAAATAAATGTGTGGGATTGCCTGAGGCACATGCTGGATGAGGTCAGGGCAACAGGGCCCCACAGGGCACATGTCATGACCATGTCCCCACACTGCATGACCAAGCCCACATGTAGAAGCCAAGGCAGCTTTGTAGTCCAGGGCACAGCAGGATTTTGGAGGGAGAAAAGCTGCCAGTGGCTAGAAGGAGAAGAAAGAATTGCTTACTGGTTTAGGCATCTGCATCTGACACCATATGGCTAGGAAGGCAGGCATCTGCACCACCCTTTGCCTTTAGTCTTCTGGACTGGTGTGTTTGGGATCACTCCAGCTAGAGCTATGGTAAGAGCAGAGAGTGGTCAAGTGCATTTTGTGCTACCACTGCCTAGAGGTCAAAACAGTGTCTAATTTTGCCAGGAACATCCCCCAAAATGCTGCAGAAGTTAAAAATAGGAGAGAAGATGAAATGTCATGGGGTGATAGTGCAGAAGTGGAGCTTTATGTGGGGACACAAAAATGCAGCTCCTTTGTGACAGTGCTGGTGTTCCTTAGAAGACCTTCCTTGTGCAGTGCTACATGTGAGGTGTTCATAGGCATTTTGTCCCAAAAGATTTACTAAATGTGCCTCTGATAAGCCCCAAAGACAGCAACGGCCACATGTGCAGTCTGGTAGGTACCAGACAGAGTGATTTGCTGTACCTGCACCCTCGTCTTTACAATACAAAGGAGGAAAACAGCCCTTGCACAGAAAAAAAAATGCAGCATTTCCATTGAAAGACAGGATGAAAGCATGTGAAACAGTTTGTGTGTGGCCACAAGGCAGCTCATTTGGGACAAAAAGGAAAGCTGTATCAGTGCAACTTTCCCAGACAGACAAACCATAACTCAGAATGCCCTTTCCTCATCTCCTGCATCGAGCTTCCCTTTAGCTGCTGCAATCTCGGTTCATTCATTTCCTCCCCTCCCTCTCTGCTGCTTCTTTCATTATCCACTGCAAGACCTATTCATGGACATCCCCTGAAATGTCCCATTTGTCGAGGGGGTTGCAGCGCTTGCTTTCACTTCTAGCTACTGGACATTCTGAGCCAGGGGCCCAGTTTTTGGTAATAAACATCCCCTTTGTCAAAGAAAAGCAGAGTTAAAGTACCAGCAAACAGTGTCTGTCTGCTAGACAGGGGGCTGGTCTGGCCTTAGCCAGCTATTGAGATGTCTTTGTGCCATGTTGCCATAGCTACCCTCCAGCTAAATAGGGAAAGAGCTCCTTTGTCCCAGATTAAGACCAGCAGACTTTTGGATCCGAGCCTGATGGAGACTGTGGGGAAGGAGCTTGTCTGCAGCTGCTGGGATTTTTGCATTGCTGTTGTGTGTGTGTGTTGGGCTGGGCAGAAAGGGAGACAGGAGATTGCTTGAAATAAATTGATTTTGTATACATATATATGTATGTATGCATATGTACATGTATTATATATATTTTTTTATATATATACAGAGAAAAAGGCTGTGGAATGGTGGTGGTTAAGGGACACGTTTACCAGCAAAGGAGGTGAAACCTGAGTAAAGAGAACTTGAAATAAAACAAGCAGGAGCCTTTGCAGCACTTCACAGAACCCCCAGGTACAGCAACCAAATCCCTTGAAAAGGGACCACAGGTCCTGACCAAATAGACTATTTCCAGACGACTCTCCCAGAAAACTCACATCGAATTGTCTGGCACTGTCCTTTTTCCTGCTTTTTGCTAAGCAGTGTCAGTGCTGGCCCTGCATGTGCTCACACATCCATGTTTGCAAACCCGTTGGTGTCTGGCATGGGGGGAGGATGCGTGTGGATTGGGACTGCAAAGCATGGCCAGACTGGTCAGCAAAGCAGGAACAGCAGCTGAGGACTCAGGATGTGATGCAAACCTCCCAGGGCGAAACAAGGAAGCATTTGCCTAAATGTTAAATACAAAGGGGATTAGCCCACAAGTGATTTTTTTCTGCCTCAACTGGACCTTTTAGCTCAATACAAATGGGGCTGAGTGTTCCCACACTGCACTGTAGTGCTGTAGACTGACACGGGCAGGGTAAAGTCACGGTGAGTGAGCAACACTTGTGCCATGTGCTTGCTGTTTTGCATGTGCACTGCCATGCCACATGAGCACATGTTCCACAGCTCATTTGCTCCCACTGAAATTTGGGGCTTTTCCACAGAGGTAATGAGCAGCTTCAGCACCAATAGGCCTGATTTAGCTCCACCTTTGACTTTTCTTTCTGCCTACCACAGACTTCCTAAAATAAACCCATTTCTTGAGGGTGCTCATGTAGCAGGGAGAATTTCAGACTTCCTGAGGCTGGAATTTATAACTGACATAGACTGGTTGGGGACTGAATTCACATGAATTCAGAGAAAAGGGATGGATATGTTGTTTGAATGTTAGGATAACATGTAAACTAATTTTGAAGGAAGGACTGAAGACATGGAAGTAAAGGAAAAAATATGATAAAAATAAATCCAGGATTTACCAAGGTCACTTGAGTCAGACTAACTTGTTAAGAAAAGAAAAAAAAAAAAAAGAACAAACAAAGTTCTCCATGGGCTTTTTTAGACAAGGGAAATGGTTTAGATCTAATCTGTCTGGACTTCAGCAACACTTTTGATAAAAGAGCCACATGGGAAATTATTGTTTGTGTTGGAAGAAGCAAGGACTGGTATTTGAGCTGAAGGTCTGTCAGGAAACAGCCAAGAACAAACACAACAGGTTCTTCTGAAAGGAAAATGATAGGAGCAGAGGGACATAATGGGTGAAATTCCTTGGAGCCAGTTTTAGATAGTTTTCTTCTGGAACAAAAATAAGAAAAACTAATGATATTTGCAGACAATACACAGTTGGGAGGCATCGGTGATTTGGGAATAACATAAAGGAAAAACATGCTGGGTTTGGGAGCTGGAACAACTGACCTGGAG
This sequence comes from Manacus vitellinus, assembly GCF_001715985.3. NCBI lineage: Eukaryota > Metazoa > Chordata > Aves > Passeriformes > Pipridae > Manacus > Manacus vitellinus. The sequence continues at coordinate 6,164,264 of NW_021938895.1, forward strand.
CAAAGAGTTCAAAGTCCCTGTCATTCATTGAGGCTCCCTCTGCACTAATTAATTAAATCGAGCCAGGGCAGGTTTATGAACTGTCCTGTGACCATCATGGAGGATAAATGTTTATGTGCTTCCTGGCACTGTTTGAGTGGGGCCAACCAACTCCCTGCTAGACAATGCCCAGGCATGGTTTGGGGATTAGCGCTGGCCAGGGACTGCTTCCAACATGCTGTTGGGATGAGGTCACTCTGGTTTGGAGATTAGGAGAGTCATGGATTCGAGCCATGCCATGCTGCCAGGCCCTGGCTCACTGTACTGGCTTGGCATAAATGTGGCCTAAGAAATTGAAGTGTTTTGCTGTAGAGTGTGCTGATCAAACACAAAATGTGAGCATCTCTGCGGCACTCTTGGACGAGACAGCAAACACAGCCACAGCTCGCATAAGGAGAGAGGCTTCTGAAGGCATCCCGTTGCTCCTTTACAACCTTTTCTGAAAATAAAAAAATGTTTAAACGTGGCCTCCCCTAAGCCCAGAGTCCCAACTGTTTGACATGCAAAGAAATGTTGAAGGGAACAGCATTTCAGTCCTGTGAGAAGGAATTGAATTAATTTGGCCAGTTTAGTCTGACAAAACAAAAGCTAAGAAGCAATTCACTTGTGCTTTACTTGTGCTGTCTATTAATACATGAAGGAGATAAACACCAGAGAAAGAAAAAAAACCCTCATGTAAACTATAGGTAACTGTTAGCACCAGTGCAAATTTATGCCAGCCAGCTACAGACAACTTTGGGCTTGAAATAAAAAGTAGTTTTTTAATCTCTGGAGGAGAGTGCTTCAGATGCAACCGTGCAGGAGGAAGACTGGAGGAAAGAGTGAAACTTTGTTTGGGAGGTGATGGTTACACACCTGGAAATACGTGTGACACGGTGGCTTGTGACAGCAGAGACTAACCCCCCTGATCCACAAGGGCCCCCATTCCAGCTTCTTCTCTCTCTAAGTAATTTATAGGAAAGTCTGACAATAATGGCCACCAGAAGTGATGTTTAGGCTAATTGTTACCACCCTTATCAAGCTCTTTCATTGACCACACCCCTGTGTACATCAGATGAGGCAGGGCTCTAATGGAAACCAGCCTTACAATAGGCACAAGTGCCAAACACTGTGCTTGCCCCTGTACTGCTGCATTAGCATGTTGCTTCCTGAGAGACTTGACCTCACACACTTTATTAGAAACGAAAGGATGTAAAAAATCAAGAAATGTAAATTAAAAAAAAGAGGTTTCCTAGCCTGTGTAATAAAATACCACCTGAGGACAGCTGAGAAAGCAAGAAATTGTGGTAATTGCTCTGGTTAATAACTCTGAGCAGCTAATTTACTTCTTTTTGCTTTTTCCATGCTTGCTTGTCTCAACTACTAGTAGTGTTTTGTTCATTAAACCACTGCTTTTCAAACTGTGGTCTACAGATCGTGGAAGGTTTCTGGGCTACTTGTAAGCAGTTATGCAAAAACTAATTAAGAAATCTGTGGTAGGAGCCCTACCTTTGCTAGACAGAAGTCTCTGTTGCAGAGTAATCCAATTCCTATCCATCAACTGTCCCCAGACCTTGTCTGAACAGGACTGCATCTATATGTTGTCCAGCACAATCAAACTCTAACTCATCCAGCCTCTATGGATGCCTCCATGGACATATCCTCTCTCTAAAGTAGCCCAGAGGTGTTGTACCCCACCCTCACTGTTTCCATGACATAAGATGTCCCTGTTCATTACAAAGGAGTTAAAAAGTCCCTTTCAACCCAAACTGTTCTCTGATTCTATGATTCCGTTTATATACAGCACACGAAGCCTGCAGTTGGATAGGAAACATATATCCATGTGATGAGAGAAGTGGGAGAAGGGTATTTACATGTCAAAAGGCAGCAAAAGTGAATTATTTTGCCCTGCAGTACCTCCTGTGCTCTCACAGTGGGAGATGTGTCTCAGGGATTTGGGGAGCAGTTGAGAAGCCCCAACTGTTGTGGAGGAGGAAGAGAAGGAGGAAAGGCAGAAAAGTACAGCAGCTGCTCTGTTTCAGGGCTTTTTCAGACACTTGCCTTTTGGCCAAGTCATTCAGCCCCCGTATGCAACAGTCAAAACATTGAATAGTTTAGTTTTTATCTGTTATTTAGTCATGACCTGATGATAAAATCAGCAGCACCATTCAAATCCTCCAGTAGGAGTGTCAGTAGCTCTGAGATGTCTCTTGAGACACAATTTACAAATCCCTCTCATCTCTTAGGCACCAGTTGCAGAGTTTGCATATTTGGACCTAAGAGCTTGAATCCATTTCTAATATTTGTAGTTTGAAGCCATGTGCATGTCCTAACTTCCCTTTCATTAAAGCTGCCAATTTGTTCCACATGATACTGGAATAGAGAGGGAAACGAGACAATGTTTCAGGTCTGGGGCTCAGGTGAAGCTAGTTGTTGTCCCTGTCCCTGCTGTGTCTCAGACAGGGACAGACAATTTGGTCTTTTTTTCCTATATCCTGGGCCACTGTAAGGAAAAATGTACTTAAGAACATAGGAGGTTCAGGCTACAATGACTGGAGCTTTACAAACAGGCTCCACAACTGTGAAGGTCTTTTAGGCGTGATGGATTTCAAAAGTATAAAGGCTCCTAAATCCTTTGGTGGCTCTGGGGGTGAGAGCTTTCATATTTGTTGAGCGGATTACTTCAGCAGTGTGTCTACATCACAGAAGTAGTTGTCCCCTTCACTGAGGGCAGCAGAGTGGCAGTCATTGCCCTGTCCACAGGGGTGGAAGGGTTTGAAGTGGCACACACCTTGTATTAAAGCAAGTTTTGCTTTGCTGCCACAATTTGTTGTCCAGAGAAGTTGTGGAGCCTCAGTCTTTGGAGACATTCTAAACCAGAACTGAAGATGGCCCTGAATGGGCTGGAAAGGCACACTTGGATTACAGTAACACAGTCACTGTGCCTCAGCTGGTACACAGCAACTCTGGAGCTGTCATAAGCTGATCAGGTTTCTGAGCCTTGCATGTAAGTAGGCACAACTACAGTGGTCTGTGTTCACTGGAGTGATGAAGAGAGGAGGTGAAGGTCTGGTTAACTTGACCTGACATAGATTCAAACCCATGTAAGAAAACAAGATATAGGCATGTTCTGCCACTTGCTGGAGCATATTTCACCAGCAGTTCTTGTGACACCTCTCCCTAGGCCTTTGGGGGCCTAAAACTTTCATGAATAAATAAAACTTCTTTAAGATATTAAAAGAATATGTTTGAGTAATATGGCAGCACTGTTGCTGGTGGTAAAAGCTCCTAGTCTGTGTCAACTAGTGATTTAAAGCAAAAAAGGAAAAAGCTCTTCAAGAAGGTTGCTCTGTAGCAGTGGGGTATTGGGAACCAGACTCACCACTGAGCTCCATCTGCTTTGTATCATGCTGAGACTCAAGACCAGATCTGAACATCACCAGGACAATGCAGAGCAGCTGGAGTAGACAGGGAAGGCTGGGCCAACAAGCCTTCAACAATTCTTAAGAGTTTGACACATTTGGATGGGGTTTTCTTATGGCTGCTTTTCAGACACCGCAGCCACAGCCTCCCAAACACCGAAATGGCTGAGCTGTGGGATGGTACAGTGGCTGGCCTGACCTCCCAGAGAAGGAAGTTTTCTCCTTACAGGATAATGAAGGGAGACTCTACCACGGGGTTTCCATCCAGGAGTCATATGCCCCCTCCTACTGCCTGGCTCTCTGTGCAGGAAGTTTTCATCACTTCTTCATCCCTGACCACTTTTTGTCTGACAGAGGATCTCTGTGGACAGAATATCTCTTGCTAGGCTCCTACAGTGCCCAGACCTCACAGAACTTGTACTGCAAAAGCAGAAGAAGGTGCTTGCTAGGAATTTGAGCAATATTGTCTGCCTCTAACAAGAAACTTTGCTGGTGCTCTCTGTTGAAAGCCTGTATACATAACCTTCTGGGAGGAGACATTTAGTCAATACACTTCGTGTGGAAAGTAAAATGTAGGTAGGAGCAAGAGATGAGAGTTCTCTTAATCATTGTCATTGATTTTCTGAAATGGCTTCATGTCTCTACATAAGAAGGATGCAGTGGCATTCTATGTTTGTTCAGTGTCTGCTCTGGGTGGGAGGAGATGGCCATGGCAATTAAAAAGTTTAATTAATGTTGCAACCTTTCTGTTCCAGAGAGGGGGGCCTGTCATCTGCCAATTTATTTTCATGAATAAGTCATTAAAACAGGAGTTGCTGAGGACTTATTCAAGCAGCTCATGTTTGCAGTGCATCCTCCCTGGTTGCTGGAAATCATTGCAACTCTTGAGGTGAAACTCAAGAATACAAGTCTAAATAGATCAGAATTATGTCTGTGATGTTTTACTGCAGTATTGGAATCTCCCAACAGCACAGATGTGCTGTTGCAGTCTATAGCAAAATTATTACAGCTGAGTTTCATATACATGTCACACCCAATAAATCTTCAGGAGCACCAAATTCCCATTTTTTGTCTTGTTGTTTTCTGTGGCACTTACCTCTGTTGATCATGTTGCTGCATCAGAGAGAAGAGGTGCTTTTCAGCTCTGAACCACAGCTGGCTGGCTGTCCAGCTGCCTGGGATGCATCAAGTTCATCACTGAACACGTCATCAAATTTGATGGTGCTATGAGAGAGGAATTAGAAATGACAGCTTATGACCTTGTTTGTGACTACCTGATAAATTAATTGTGTATTCAGATGGACAAGCTCAACTCTGAGTTCAAGTTGCTTTGAACTACCTCTGGAGGTTACTTCACTCCACACGATTTGCTGCCTCGAATCTCGGCACTCCTCTCGTAGTTGGTAAAGGAACACAAATCTGCAATTTAAAGTGTTACTGTTTTTATGTAGGGATGTGAACTCCTGAGCCAAAGAAAAAAAATCCTGATTTGTTAGAGATTTTTTGACTATTCTGCTGCTTTCCAAAGTAATAGAGTCATCTGTACTGAAAGACAAAGCTTATCCCGCAGGATCAGGTGAGACCTGAGTCAGCATTTGGGTGCTGCTCATCATTTCTGTGTGTTCCTCCAACCAATCTGTTTCTTTCACTGTTAAGACAGTCATGGCTCTTCCAAGACAGCCTACAAATGAAGACAGACTGATATTAAAGGAAAGCAACTAACCATAAGCAAAGCTGATCTGCTTCAAGGAGCCAGTCTGACTTTGTGGGGCTTTTTCATAAGCAAAACAGGCAGAAATATCACCATTTCAGGGTTGTTGGCTTACTATTTTGATACTTCATCATAGCCTGTTGAGTGTCTGCTACACTCTGCAGTTGAAAAAAAAATCCAGTCATTTTGTGGAATTGAAGAGATCCCCCCATAAAATGTCAGTTCAAAGAAATTTAACATGCTTGTAGACACAAACAAGACCATTCCCATGGGTTTGTGCTGGTAGATGTATGGATTTGTCTACATATATGTCTGTGCATACAAGTACTTATGCACACTACACAATACATTAAGAGTCAAAATTAAGTCATTTGGAAGCTGGCCTAGTCATTGAATTGACAGTAATGTTAAAGAAATACTTAAACCCTGGAGGGGAGTCAAAAAAACTTAGGAAAATCAAGTTAGAGGCTGGGAGGGATGGCCACTCTGTGGAATGACAGGAAGAACCTGAGAGGCTGAGGTTTTCAAAGATAATTTTGGGTGGCAACTATATAACTCCCACAAAAATAAGTGAAAAATTGTAAGGCTGAATCTTCTAGTCTGTTCCTGTTTTTCTCCATTATGGCTGTGGCTGAATTTCTGAGCCTGCTTTGAAAAACTGATCCAAGCATCTAGGCTGTTCAGAGAAAGGCTCTGTGTTGGAGGTTGTGTAACACCAGCATTGGAGAACCAAAATTCAAGCTGATTCAAGCAGGTACAGCTGGAAGCAGTGAGGTGAAACTGAAAAAGAGAAGCTGCAGATTAAATGCCAGAACTGCTTTTTCCAAAGTCGAGGTCTATTAGCCTGAGGGACATTGTCCAAAGAGAGTTACGGAATTCCCATTAGTCGGCCCTTTTGAAAGCTTTGCTCTACCAATAACACTCAATAATACATTTTTTTGGAACAAACTTATGTTGGCAGAGAAACAGGATGTGAATTAATAGATCCTTTCTGGCCCTGATTTTTATAACTCTTCACATTAAATCCTAATACAAGAGGTTATCTTTATAGCAGGCAATGAAAGATTTTCCCTGTAGATCACCGCCTGAAAAGTACATGCTGCACATCTTTAAAGTACAGGACATTTTATACTTTCATTTGATTTCAAGTGATTGGAGTACCCTTTGCCAACTTCAAGTTAATATTTTAGCAAGGATCAATGGCATAATTAAACTTTACGGATGTCCCTCATCAACAGTTCCACGTGACCAAGTTTACAACATGGTGGTACTTGGATAAATCATTTTGTATTTATGGATGGCTCATAAAGAGTCAGGAGGAGGACTTAGCCACAAGGGATGACGGAGTAATTACACTGACTGGTACAGTTTTAAACATCAATGCAATTTGTTATTAGTGCTGTGAACTGAAACATGTTTGACTTAAAGGAACAGTGCTAAGTCATTAAAAAAGCCTCATGATAGGGCCTGATGTTTGGATTAGCCAGTCTTACATTTCACCTTCAGAAGAACATTCCCTCCCAGCTTTCTGACTCTATTGTTTCAAAATGTCAACATGTGAAAAAAGCTGTAATTTTTAGAACCATTCTGGGGTGGTTTCTTTGTCCCAGTGGGAAATGTGACTGAGCATGGATATCAGATTTAAGTGCCCAAGGCAGCCATTGTAAAAGATGCCTGTTTTCCCCTCTGAAAGGCTGGTTGCCTCTGAGTGACCCCAACTGTTCATGGGCAAGGCCAGGACTGTTTGGTCACCCCTCTTTAATCCCACAGCTTCAGGACATTTTCTGAACCCATTAGAGGAAAAGGTTTAATTTTTTCACACCTTTCTCAGCAGGTTGGGCTTTCTCCAGGTAATTTTCTGGTGTTGAGAAGCACATGCTTTAACCTGGCTTAATCTGATGAGAGGTACCAGGGATGGTGAAAATCCACACTACAAAATCCACACCAAAGCATGTCTTCCAAAGAGAGACAGCCTTCATTGCAGCTAACACTGTCAGTGCCTAGAAAAGCAGATGGGTTTGAGAATTGCTGTTGCTTTGCCAGTGTTGGGATCTGGGGAAAAGCAGGACGCACCTCCCGAGGGGAAGCAATGTCCAAGGAGGTGCGGGAGTTCATTTCCTATCCCAACGGGACTCCCTCTCTGTATGGGAAGATTTGTGTCCAAACCAAGGGCATAAGTTTGACAGGATGAGAGGAAATGTCCTCAAGTTGGACCAGGAGAGGTTTAGATTAGATATTTTGAAAAATTTCATTACTGGAGAAGTGGTTAAGCCTTGAAACACGCTGCCCAGGGAAGCGGTGAAGTGTTCAAAAGGCATGTGCGTGGATGTGGCACTTGGGGATATGGCTCAGTGGTGAACGTGGTGGTGCTGGATTAATGGTTGAACTCAACGGTCTTAGGAGACTTTTACCAAACTTAGATTCTAGTGTTCTATGATTCAAAGTGCTGCACCAGTGCTGCTGGACATTGCACCTGCTCTTCCAGCCCAAGTTCCCAGGTATTTTACCAAGGTCTATTCTGCAGGGCAGGCAGAGGCAGCCTTTGATTCCCAGGAGAAATAGTAATCCTGTCATGTAATTGTAGAGCAACAGCTTACTCCTGATTAATGGCAGTATAAATTAAGTCTGTAAATCAACGAGTAGAAATTAAAAATGAGTGAGCTGAACATCACTGCCTTCTACTGCAACAGATGTTGTGTGATCCTTGCTGGGTTTTTCTCCAGTTTACTCCTACTGCTTCATCGTTGCTTCCCTTAAATAGAAGGGAAGTTCTGATAAATAACAGTTCTGATGTCTGCCTATCTTCTGATGAGTGTTATTCTTAAGACACAAGTAAATGAAGATTTTCTCTCTGCTTAATATATAACCCTGTTATCACTGACTCCTTTTGCTCACAGTGGAAGGATTTTCATGAGGTCATAATGGTAAAACTGTAATTACAAAGGATTGCAAAACAGGGGGAAGATTATGTTGCTGATATTGAAGCAATCGAGGAGACAAAGAAAGACACAGGTCGAAATGGAAGAAGCAGAGAGGAGGGAGTGAAAAGATGAATAATTAATGTTATCATTTGCTACACTAGAGTAGTCATCTCAGTTAATAAACCCGATAATGCAGAACTATAATTTAACAAATTCCTTGTAAACCTGATTTGCTCCTTGCATGCGTGTGTAAATTTGGTGGAGGGGGGGCTCTAGGTGCTTGTTGGCCGAAGCATAAACAGCTCTAAACTGAACACTGGCCTCTTTGATGCCACTGAAACTGCACACCACTATCAGGAAGTAGGTTTGGTGCATTGAGTCCTTTCATTTTTTGAGTGAAAAGCATGCAGATGGCTGAGCTGTGCAGCCATGCTCTGTGCATGGGCTTCGAAGAGGCAGAGTACCTTGGTGCTCTGCAGGAGCAGACATGGGGTTGTGGGGCTGAATGGGTCTGATCACCATATGCAGAGGCTGAGCAGAGCACCATTTCCTCTGCAGGCTCTGCCAGCCACTGACAGAAAATAATTTGAGAAAATATGGCCATATTTGGGCTCCTTCGGACAGAACTTGGAAGCACTCGCAGGCCTTATGTTGCAAGTGTAAATAATATCATCAATATTCCAGCACTTTTCCTTATCGTGAGCCTTCCTCTCTTTGGGAAAGATACTCATTACAGGTACTTGTACTCTGATAAGAGAACTCTGTCGTGAGCTGTGCTGACCACCACCTATACCAGCTGGCTGACAGCCTGCAGCCTTGTTATGGTGCACGTCAGTCTTTTGAAAGCTACAGATAAACTCATTGTACGATTTATCTGAATTTATTTAAGCTCAAAATAACCTGTCAGAAGGAGTTTGAGCTTTCACTGACCTTCGCCTGATACGCGGCTCCAAACCTGGCAGTATGTCAGTATATTTAAATCTGGATTGTAAACACAGCCAGCCTTGCTGTGCTCCCCTTCCAGGGGACTGTTTAGGTTCCAGAAACCAGCCATGAGCTGAAAATATTTGTTCAACAAACTCATTGTGTTTCCTTCCTAACTGCTGCTAATCTGCTCAGAGGAAAGGTGCCCCCTTTGCTGTGTGCTGAAGGCTGCTGTATCGAGCCTCAAAGACGCCTGCAGGGAAAATAATCACTTATGAGCTGAAATACACTGAAGGTGGCATTTTGCCAAACAAAATGCATTGCTACTGTCATGCCAGGGACCCTCTTACTTTGCACATCTTTAAGCATCCAGAAAGGACTTAATTACAAAGCAGCTCATATCCTTTTGGGGAGGTTGCAAATGTTCTTGGCTGGGTTTCTTTGTTTCATCAGAAAGGCTTTTTCCTTAACTTTCTCATGGAACTGAATCTTCCTTGGCAACTTTAAAGCACAGGGCTAGTGGCTTTTCTTTCTGTCCCACAAATTCAGTTCAGTCTCCAGATATTTCTTGTTCATTTGGAAACATGTAGAGATCACAATCTGTTTCCAAGGACAACCAGGTCCCCAGTGGCAATTTTACAGGCTCCTCAAAACAATGATACTCGTTTTCACACAACACTGAGTACGAGAAGGAAAATGGAAGCCCACAAGGAACCTGAAATCCCCAAATTTGAATTGTTCTGGCTGGTTTCAGCAAAGCCAGGGACAGAGCAGACATGCAGCTGGGGCTTCCTTCGTACAAGTGAGTTTGTGCTCTTGGCCAGGTGCTTGAGTACTTCCTTGGGTGATAGCACAGTGAGTCTGTCTGAGCACTGCTCCCTCTTGATACCTCAGCCCTTGATCAGAATCCCCAAAAACACTGTTTGCCATAGCGTAGTGGATCAAGGATTGGACTCAATGATCTCCGAGGTCCTTTCCAACACGGCTGATTCTATGATTCTATGGCTATTAGGATGGTGTATCCCATCAGAAGCACGTTGCTCATGAATCTGGAAAGGATGGTGGTTGCTGCACTGTGCAGTGGTGCCTCACCTGGGTTCTGAGCACAAGGAAATGGTAACTATCACTTGGCAGATTGCTTGGCGGCCTGAACTGGGGGATGATGTTGGTAGCCACTGATGAACCAAGCAAATTATTTCCCTGCAGACAGGATGGACTCACTCCAGGCTGCTCCTCTGCTGCTTCAGTACTTAGGCCTTCCTCTTCATCCATCCTCTTCAGCACTACCCAGGCAGGAGGAGAAGACAGCCCTGCGAGAGGAGCCTGCCAAGCCACCTTCCTGGGCAGTGGGAACTTGCTCTTGAGTGACATCCTGGATGGAAAGGGGAATCCTTTGGCTTGTCTGGTATCCGGATGAAGGCCAAGTGTATGGAGAAGAGGATCATTTGCAGTTTGGTGATATTTTTTGAGATTTTAAAAGAGAAAGGCAGATCAAAACAGCCTGTGCTAGTAGTTAGTGAAACACTTGCTTGAACTAGCTTAATCTTTGCTCTGAATAACAGAAATAGAGATCTGATCCCAATAGCTAGTTTTCTGACTGAACAGTGTATTCATTCAGGGCTGCCTGACTACTGAGCCTACTGTGGAGCTACAAATCTGTATTTCACCAAAACTAATACTTCCATTAAAGCTTCTATTTCAAAAAGGTGATATGCAATGGTTAAAAACCAGGAGGTGAAAAATTTTCAAACAGCTCCACTTTGGATCTTCTCTCTTCCAAACATCAGGATGCTGTGATAAGCTCAAAGCCTCTTGGTATCATTTGTAATGTCTTAGGCGCCTCTGGTTTAGAACAAAAAGCATTCCTGGAGATTAAATAGCAGCACTTTGTCAACATTTTGGAGTTTCCACTCAGTGAATACAAGGATTAGTTCAATGATCCAGCCAGCTTAGCTCATTGCCAATAAGAACATTATAAATACAGTACTAAGAAGACTTTTTTATTTCAACTTTTGACCTCAAGGTAGCAACCACAGTAAACCATGAACGCAGCTGGACATGGTTTGTAATGGGGGCCTGAGTTATTTTCCAGCTTAATGCCAGCTGATATGTGTGTGTTTGCAATATCTCTTGTGGGGATGCACTGAGCAGAAGAGTTAACTAGTGTCAACTGATGATAATGCCCGGTGCTTCCTCTGGGGACAGCCCTAGAAATGGGCTGGGTAAACACTGAGCAGACTGCAGACACTGTGGCATGTTTACTGAGGGGACCTTCCACTGGCAATGCACAAACAGACTGGGTACACTGGGCTTTTCTGAATCAACAGGCCCTTACTCCAGCTAAATGTGAAATTGTTTCTCCTGGATGAGATAAAGGCACTGGCAGAAATGATGAGTTATTAGGTTAGTTGTCAGCAGCAGCTTTGCAAATGCAGCCAAATTCCAGCTGACTCCTGTTAGCCTGGGAAGAACTGCACACAGCAGGTAAATGAGACAAAGAGTTGATGAGTCAGGGAAGTATTTTTCATATGTTTTTGAAGAGGTCAAATATGCAGTTTTCCCAAGTGGGTCATTCCATTGTACTTTGCCATGTGCCAAGCATTTCCACCAGTTTATTTTTACCTGACCTTTATTTTTTTATATATATATTGAAAAGTACTAGATCTTACTATCAGCATGTCTGGAACACAAAGGTCATATTAACCCTTTTCTAACAGGAGAACATGGGAATAAGCCAGAGAAGTTGCTTATGGGTGGGCAGGATGAATGTTTTGACACATCTCCATGGGATTCCTGGTTTGTACAATCACTATTACTGCTTGGCATAGGTCTCAGCTAAGACCAAGGTTCACAAAGTTTTGTACATACCCCAGAGATTTGTACATCCACATGTAGTAAGAAAAGAGCTTTGGCCCAGGTCTTCCATGTTACTTGGAAACCGTGTTCTCGAGTTGTATACTAGAGAGATTTAAGGACCTGCCCTGAAGCCTAAATAGATGATGCACAGTTTGGCACAGGGATTATGACTCAATTTTGCAGTTTACAAACTGATACAAAGAAATTTGGTGGCTTAGGCAAGGTCAAGCAAGAAGTCTCTCCAGTCCTGATCCACATATCCAAAATATCAGTTGCTGAGTGTGAGTAATGGATAAGGAAGGGAGATGTCAAAGGCCAGTGTAGGAGAATAGAACAAATGAGGAGATTAGCTGTTGGGACTGAGGTTGGCAGGAGATATAGGGTGGGATCAGGTTGATGCAGGGAGCTTGGCTAGGATGGGAGGTCCCCAGAGGTGATAGAAGGGGTTTGTTTCCAGTCCTGAGCCCTCACACATCAGAGTGCCTTGCACATAACCCATAGCAGTGCAGATTTTGACTAAAGCCAAATGGAAGCCTCATCCATGCCTGGCTAATTGCCCCAAGTCTCAGCAATCACTCAGCTGTAGCGTCCCAGTGAGGGACAACACCTGGCTATCAGTGTGTTTTAAACACACTGCCTTATGGTTGTGAGTTCATTTAAGCTTTATTTATGTTACATAAATGTTTTTATTTTTAATGACATATTTCTAATATTATATATTTTTAATAGATTATATTATATAAGTTTATTTATTTATTTACATAAACCTTCTTGAGACAGAGACAATTTTTTAAGTAGACGCAATTTACTGCTCCGTCCCTGGACATTGGGCACCAACTGAGCCATTGAACAGATGGAGTAAATCCACCCCAAAAGGGCAGGTGTATGTTGCTGGGCTTTTCCTGCACAGACCTGTGATATGTGTAGTCAGCTGGGGCTGACACTGCTTAATCCGAGCTGGCAGGAAGGACATTTAGCAGTGTGTCCTTGACATGAGTATCTCTCCTCTGTGGTTATCACGGAGCCCAGACTCACCGAGTTTCAGAGTGTGCAATATAGTTCAGAAGTGGAATTCGAGTCTTTGGGCCTTTCCCTGCGGGAATATGTGTCTGCGGAAGGGGGAAGCTGGATCTCAGCCTGCTCAGAACATGTATTATTGATCTTGAGCAGAGAGGTTTTATGTGCTAGATGGGGGGATATGAAGCTGAGTAAAGAGGATTTCTTTTATTGTGATTGCTGCTTTCACATGGGTGTTGTTCCAGCAAAAATATTGATGCGGGTTTATAAATTATGTGTGTCCAAAAGGAAGGACTAGTAAAACCTCCCTTTGTTCTAGTGGCAGTGTTTGCTACACAAAGATGGATTGGCTGCCCCTTTTGACATGAGCAATGAGGACAGAATTTTCTCTCGTTATAATTGATCATGTAAGCAGACAATAGCAGAAGACACTTCTCCAGCAGATCTGCATTCATCCTCTGCAGCACTGCAATTTGTTACTACCTATAAGTAGAACCTCTACTCACAGGCATCTAAAGCTGACTCCAAAGCCTGTGCACCCCTGTTTGCCTGCTCCCCAGGATACCCAGACCTCTGGTATGCAGAGGTTAATTCCACCATTGTGTCTTGGGGCTTATTTTTTTGCAGCCTGTTTATCTTCAGTTCCCAGGTCGTTCATAAACATCCTTTCTAAAATACTTTGGACATCTGGAATATGGTTTACTTGTCTTCTGAGACAATTACATCCTTTTAGGCCAGTAAGGGAAGGATGAAGACTAAAGCTCCCGTTCTCTGGAAGAACACGATCTAAATTTTCTTTTTTACTCCAATTCACTCACCTGTCAGTTGGGATTGCAGGCTGCTGGAGCATTTTAAGCAGGTATCTAACCGTCCTGCACATATACAGCCCTGCTGCTATCTCTTCCCTGTCACCATCACTGCACAATGTTATATTTGCACCTGAGCCCAGACAGAGTCGCTTGGAAATAAGCAACATCTGCTCCTTTTATACAAGACTAACTACTCATATACCTGAAGCAGGACAGCTAATCTGGTAATTTTCAGCTCTCTTTACTTCCGTTACTACTTGTTTGAACAAGAATGCAAAAGAGTGTTTTTCCTTTTTGTTTGTTTTGTTTTGTTTTGTTTGTTTGTTTGTTTTTTAATTTTAATAAGAATATCCAAAACAAGAAGTTTTTCAGATGAGAGCTAGGAAAATAGACAATGTTTTTATGGGCCTGTTCTGCTCCCAGGGGTCAGCTGCAGGGCTCTGCAAGAGCAATTTGTTTCTCTCATTTTGCACTTCTATTGGAAAATGAACCGAATCTTAAAAGTATCTTTTTCTGTGTAAGAACCAGAAAGGGAATTTATGGTTCCTAGTTCAGATGGAGTAGGCATCAAGATTTAGGTGAAATGCATCCCTCCCCTCCTGGCCTTATGTGTTGCTGTGCCGTAGCATCTGCTGTGATCAGTGAGGTTGTGGGATAAGGCTCTGGGTGCTCTAGCTCTGGGTGCTCTAAACACTGTATCATCCCTGGGAAGTCTGGGTCTGTCTGCTGACTATTAAGCAAACCCCACACAGCTCAGTGTACACAACTTTTTAGACCAGCCCCTCCTGATGGATTTCGCTTTGCAGGGGAGGTCACAACATTTAACTTAGGTGGAAGATACAAAAATAGCCCCAGGATTTGCAGCCAGGAGTTGGGGCTTGGCCTTTCCTTCATCACCTTGTTGAGGCTGGAAACTCCTTTCATGTATGCATTCTCTCTGCAACCAGCAGTCACATCAGACATATGGATTGAGCTGGCATGAAGCTACTGTCAACATTGCATCTCATTTTCTACCCACAGAAACTTTTGCTAGAAACATTTCAGTGAGGCATTCTTGGGCTTGTAGCAGCCTCCAAAATACCAAGCTGCCTGTCTAGGACCAGCAGCTAGTGGAGCATCTGGCTAGTGATCATCTATTGATCATTCATTAGCCCCTGATAAACTATGAGGATTGAAACCTCTCATTGCATGCTCTGCAGATGTCTGCCGTCGCTGCATCATGCCATTCATATGTCCTGCAAAATTAACAAGCTTTTTGGGCCACTCTCCACCCCTCCACACCAGGGGAGAAAGGAGAAAAGCCCCTTTGTGAGCCCCCTCCAACCAAATCCTCCCAGCACAGTATCGCCTCAGAGAAGTAGTGTTTTATAGACTTCAGTGGTTGCTTTTCATCACTCCTCTTTGAGAAGGCACTCTCCCACAGAAGCAGGGCAGGAAAATTGTGCCTGGAGCTGGAGTGGGGTTAGGGGTCAGCAGGCAGCCCCTCGTGACTCAGGGCTCAGGAATGTGCAACCAGACCCTGCTCCTGCAGTGGGCACAATCCTCCCACGGCACCCGCTCCCTGCCCGGCATCCAGCGATTTCCTTTCAGGATGAGCACTCTGATATCACCTTTGCTAACTGGAAGAGCTCCCATGGCATGCTGCAGTTCAGGAATGGCTCCTAAGGCTTTCCCGGTCTTATTCCGCAGTGTATGGTACAGATAGGAGGCACTGGGTTTGGGTAGCCTTTTGGTCAGGTATATACTCCCACTCAAAGTGAGTAATGAATGACAGACATCTTCATTGGAAAAGACAGCATCAGACCAGCTATTTCAACTGGGAACAGTCTGTTAGCAGTGGTTTGTAGCTCCAGACAGTTATTCTGACCTCTCATCCCTTCTAGTCTCAATGACAGAGATTTCTGCCACCTTGGTTTTGCCAGATTCATTTACCCAGATGGTAGTGTAAAACTACCAAGTTTAAGTAACCCTGTTGACTTTCCAAAGAGTGGCTGCTCTGTGTTCCCTGCATAGAAGAAATTCCTGGAAATGATGATGTCGGTCTTGGCTGGTTGGAAATATGGCCTTTCTTCCCACAACTTTTTGCCATATAACAGCTTTGTTTACTGCCTCAAAACCAGAGAAATATTAGTGAAAATTATTTGGTGAAAATGCCACTGGGGCTTGGCTAATTCTCCTACCAATTGCTAACATCAAATGGTGTGACAGATGATATAAAGGGAAGTTTTATTACTTTTGATTCTCAGAGGTACCCCAAAACACCCAGGCTCACCCAGGGCCTCTTTAAAGCTGCTCTGTGAAGCAGGGGCTCATTGAAACACGGAGCCTGTAGCAGCAGCTGTACGTGCAGGACCAGCTGTGGCTCTCAAGGTGAGAATGAAGGAAGATTGGCAGCGCATCACTGAGCACAGAGGGAAAGCAGTTGGTGTGATTTTGAGAGTTCAGGGTTGTCATATGTCCCTTTTTTGTCTGCCAGGTTAGCGCCCCTTGAAAAATGTGCATATAAACCCAGATCATTTTTGTGCTGGGGAGTCTTCTGATACCAAACTAAAATGGTCCCATTTTCTGTGTATACCTGTAGAGATGGGAGTCTTTCCATGTGTATTTGAATAGAAGAGTCAGCTCTACTGCCTCTGTGGGACTCGAAAACTTTGCATTGTTCCTACTATGTTTCATTTGCTGTGAGCTTGGCTTGTCCAAGATTTATCTCAGCTCCTAATGCGTTTACAATGAGAAAACTCCTGGCATGCTCTTTTCAAATTACCTAGACAGGATCTATCCCTCTAGAGATGGCAAATGAAGTGCAGGACCCCAATAAAGAGTATGCATTTCCATGGAATCCAAATAAGAAAAGCCATATAGCAGATAATGCATTTGGTTTTAGAGTTACAAAACTGTTACAAACATCATGGATCAAGGTTTACTGAGCAAAACTGCATTTGCTGGTGACTGCTCGGGTACACATTTGAGGTGGACAAGTTTCCACTGTCTTGTTAGGGAGCAAGTCTTCTTTGTACAGAAATGAATCATCAAGGCACACAGTTTATGGTCCTTTGGGAGTCTGCAATGGCTTTGAGCTTTAGGGGAAATGCACAACTCACACGTAACTTGTTTCCCTGAAGAAATCAATACACAGCCTCCCTCCCCCTTTCAGATCAGGCACCTAAACTGAGGTCTTGACCATTTGCTGTCCTTAGGAATTGCAGGACATCCCTCTCAAGAGCTGCACCATTAATTAAAGGCTCTTGTTCACATTCCAGCTTTGCGTTTTTATGCTGTGTCTGTGAGCTCTGCATTCCTGCTTTGAGCAGCTCCACAGGACAGCTGTCCACTGCAAAGGTGCCACATCACACCCAGAAATACCCTGTGGCTGCATCTCACTTGACATGGAGAAATGGCTTTCTGTGACAAAGTTCCACGGGTTAATAGCATCAGAGAAAATCAGCCTGAAAGGGAATTCAAGAGGTCACTGTGCAGATCTCTTGCCCCAAGACAGGTTTGACAGCATTGAAACTAATCCTGATAGGTGCTTCTCTACTCTGTTGTTAAAAAAAACAAGACTGTGGTGTGAAGACTTCACAGCTTGCCTTGGGTATCCAACTCTGTGCTTCGTTATTTTAGGTTGAGAAAGTTTTTCATAATTTCTAACAGAAATTCTTTTGCTGCAGCTCATGTTCACAATCTCTAACCCTCTTCCAGGCCCAGAGGCAGATTATTCCCTTCCTTTCTGAGGGCATTTTTGCCTTGTTTCAAACACTTGTCTTTCCCTGGCAGTCACCTGTCCCCCAGACTGATGTTCCCGAAGTCCTTTGAATCCACAAACCTTGTCTTCTAGACCTTAAATCATTTGTGCTGCTCCCTTCTGAAGCACCTCCAGCTTCTCCTTCTGCAAGTGCAGTGACCAAACTGCGTATGAGGCCCTAGCCAAGTCCTGATAAATACCAGTGCTCCAGCTGTCATTGAGATCAGTCCTTGAAGAACAAGGTGGTCAAGGGATGACACTGTTCAAAGTTGTCACCATCATAAAGAAGGAACATGCAGCCTGTACGCTCACCAGCACTGCAGGTGTGAATAAATACCCTGAGCATGAGAGTCACAAATACAGTTGTTGTGTGGATCCATTGGCTGCCGCTGCTGGCACATCCCTCACCTTGCTCATTAGCTGTTCAGAGTTAACAAGTTAAAATGAGCACTGAGGCATCTGAGGTTGTGCCTCAGCCACAAGAAGCTGGGGTTAAAGAGGCTTTTATCAATTTTGCAGATGTTACATTGGACTGAGACTGTGTGGGCAAGGAATATTCTAAACAGTTCACTCTGCAAAGTCTTTACAAGTCCCTTAAGAATGAGCCAATCTCTCATACCCAGTACAAGGCTGAGAAGCACAGACTGGTCCTCAGGGACCCTGGAATGTCACTCTGCCTCTCTGCCTTGGTACTCCCATTCTGCTCCAAAACAAAAGGAAGAGCTATTTGCTGGACATGCCAGCACTGACTACTGAAGAGAAGCCCATGTAGTATTGACTAATGAAGAGAAATCCATGCCACCAAAAAATGATTCATGCTAGAAGAATTTAAAAGAGAAAAAGTGTGCACTAAGTCAGTTCAGGGAACTAATCCACCAGCAGGAAACTCTTTTTTTCTTTTCCCCTGAGATCAGATCTTTTCCCTGATGGTACAGCTGCATGGGCCCTGAAGTGTCACACGTAACCTAATGGGAACGAGTAGCCAGAGCCAGGGGAGGGAAGGTGAGAATTGCCTGCCTCTCTTTCATAATGACTGTAACTTAATGCTGACTAAATTTTTTGTGATTTGGTTGTTTCTGGCCCAAACTGCCTGCTCTCTCCTCTGAACCCTTCGACATATCATCCTGTACTGAAAAATGGGGAGCACATTTGTACAAGGGATACAAGTGTCTCCCTCACTCCTTTAAGGTGTGGTGAACACCTGCAAAAGCCCTACTCTTCTGACACACAGAGGCACAGCAAAGCAGATTTCCTTTTTGTTTTCAGAGAACTTCAGGATCTAAAGGTCCAGGTAATTTAATTTACATTTTTTACAAATCAGTCTAATTTTGTGAGGCATATGTGAAGCAAAAAACAAAAAATATCATGTTAGAAAAGAAACATATTTTGGTAGGTGCCTTACTTCAATAATGCAGCAGGCAAGGCCTCAGAGGAGGCAAAATTTCCCTTTAAAGATCTGAATGCTTATATATTTAAAAACAAAAGAAACTTCGTTATTGTGCTTCTTCAGTCTCCACTACACCAGTGTAATGAATTTATTAAGCCATGAGAAAATTAATTGTATTAAAAGCACAGGCCCCATGCTGTCTGACTATACACTAATTGTCATTTCATTCTGCTGGATTAGGCTGTTTGTGGACATTTTCTTCCTAAATTTTTACCTAAGAAGGTAACATAGCCCACCAAAACAAAAAAAGGCAAGCAGTACATTTTTGGTGGAGTGCATCAGGTAGCTGTTAGCAGGGTCAATTAATTTTTTACTTTAAACAATGGCTGCCAATGATTTAAGTACTGAAGCCCTTTAAATGCTGACTCAGTGCTTAGGTTTCACATGAGTCCCTTGGCCCTGCTGCTTTGAAAGGTTGGATGAGAGCCTATGAGAGATGCTTCTCCTCCCAGTGCTTGGGCATGTGCCCCAGCCAGGACCTCTATCCTTAGCTGGGTAGGATCCAGACAGCAGCCCTCCCATCATCACAAGGCAAAGGAAGAATACTCAGCCACAGGGCTCATGTGGGGTCTTTGGCATGATGAGGTGCTGTGGCATTAGCTGAAGGACACTCTGCAGTGCACCAACCCTAACAAGGGCAGATCCAATCCAAAGTTCACTAGAAGTGGGGAATTTTTAGATCCAGAACTTCAGCCTCTTATCCTGCCTCAACCTGGGTCATTTAAACTCCACTTGTGTTTTAGCTTCTGAGTTTCTGCAGTATCTAAATGGGAGCTGACTCAATGCTCTGGTATTGATAGAGTCAAGTGGATTTGTAACTCCTGCCTTATTTCCAGAGTCTGGGAGCCCTCATGGAGGCTCCAGGTCCTGGGGCTAAGGCAAGAGTTACACATCCATCTTCTTGACTCTGTCAAGACCTGGGTGCCATGGGATTTCACAAGAACCCTGAGTATTCAGTAGCCAAACCCAAGTGCAATTGCACTCTCTCCATAAAGAGCTCAGCTTGGGAGCAGCTCAGGTGAGAGCACATGAGGAGCACTTGTAGACCCAGACACTGTGCTCCAAGGATTTAAGTCCACTCTGCAGCACTCCCGTGGAGTGTCTTCAACCACCTCACACTGCCACCTGTCCCTCCATCCCCTCTGAGGCTAGGGTCAGGAGAGCATCTCTTTCTGACTGGGAGATATTTCGATTTCCAGGGATACTCCAGCTGTTATGATGAAATAATAAAATCCTGGGATAGGCAACATTGGTTTAAAATAGTTAATCAGCTTAGGGGAAGCCTGTGAGGGAGAAGGGAGTTGTAGGCAACACCTGCTAACACAATGATAGGTTTTGCTGACACCTTAAAACCACACATATTTCCTCAGAGCTTTGACTGACAAACTTTTGTGAGTCTCATTCGTGCTGTTCAGACATCACAGTTTCATCTAAAGGGCAAACAAACCAATCTAGAGCACATTTTCTGTTCCTGAGGACAACTGTCACAGTCTGGTTAGGTCCAGACCACCTAGTCCCACTGTCCTTAAAAACAGGAGGGTATGGTCCTAGGCTCCTGGTGACCCTGAGGTGCTGAGAGTTGTTTGAAAAGGACAGGTTACCCTCAAATAACCCTAAATCAGCCCTTTTTAGAAATTTGAAAGTGCAGCTTGTGCAGTTACAGTGTCCGGGTCAAAGGCCTGATACTGTTGTTTACAGTCAGAGTCTACACTGCATCTTCCCCTTGTCTCTGGCATGAACTTTGGAATCTTACCCAAACCCATCCTCACCACCACTTCAAGAGGAGATGCCATGGCATGGCCCAGACCATGGTCCACTTTCCTTTGTGGACAGTAGAACATCTTGGACTCCAGCACTTGGCCAATTTAATGTGATAATCTGCTTGTCCTAAAAGACAACGTGATTGATTCAGATACTGCCTTTTCTTTGAGTATGTCTGCCTTCTGAAGCTCAACCAGCACGTACAGCAAGTAAACACACCTTTAAAGGTGTTGGGCATTTCTTAGCAGAAACCACCCCCAAACAAACAGTGACTCAGGACAGAAGGCCATTAATTTTAGGCCTCTAAAAATAATCTTGACCTCTGTGTACCTCTGCAAACTGTCAGCTCTAACTCCTGCAGCACTGTGTTTGCAGGGTGTGGTACCACACAGCTCTTCAACAGCCCTGGGTGTGCACGGGGCAAAGTACTGCTTCCCCAGACCCAGCTGGCTTCACTGTCCTGCACCTCCGCCAGCCTTAGTGATGATGTTTGTCTTTGCTTCCACTTCTCCGTACTTTTCTTCGTGATTCAGTCCCAGACTGCACATTAATCTTGTGCAGGAGTGGTTGAAAGTGCTGTTATTCAAAGGAGATGATTGTCTATTACAGCCTAAGAGTCCAAGCAGAGGGCTATGGAAGGTTATTGTTGCCTTAGCTACAGTGGCAACACAATGGCAAAGGCCACTGGAGCAAATGATCTTTTCTGATCTTTCCCTTACTTGTGGGTTGGTTTATTTCTTCCTCCCCTTTTCTTTCCTGATTGCTTCACTGTGTATTGCTGAGCAACTTGCAGAGTCTTGTGCTTGGACATTGCACAACTGCATACATGTTGGCATGGGATTGTCATCAAACTGCTGGGAATATATATTGAAGCAAAGAGATTTCTGAGGAGTATCAATACATATCACATCAGTACTTATTCATCAAACTCCACAAGTCGGCCTGGGCTGTTCTGGGAGACAAATGAGCACTTCTGATTTCAATGGGTGTATGGTGTTTTGTTTTTTTTTCATTGAGAACACTGGCATAACTTTTGTTATCTAGCTTATTCGTTTAGTTTGACCTAAAGTAAAACATTTAATTTCTGACCTTTGATTGCTTATTACTGTCCACAATTCAGATGAAAAGGCTAAAATCTTTCAATTTAGAATCCAAGATATCTAAAGACATTGTTGTGAATGCTAATTTGTTGTGAAGACTAATGTCATACTGCATTAGTGCTTACAGCAAGATATCAACATCTGACCCAAATTCCCTGCTCTCATTTTGCAATGTATGGAGATAAATAGGTGTTTTCTTGTTATGGTTAACCAGATTTATTTCAGATCCCCATTTTTGGACAGCCTACTTAGAGCTCACCTCTGTCTGTAAGAGGATTCTATTCAACTGGGACTAGATTCAGCCACCTCCTTTTCATAGTCCAGCATCCTTGCAGATTTAATAATGTATCCTTCTGAGTTTCTAGCTTCTACTTCCAAAGGGTCTTCTGTAGGCCATGTGTCATGTCTGGCCAGTCCCGTGTGGATATCTGACTGCCCAGAACTCCTCAAATGACATGAGGCACCTATCAATATGCAACTGGATCCCAGGTTTGGACTGTGGCTGCTCAGACCATACACTGGCCAATTGACCACCCTTTGAGTCTGATCACAACATCCAGATAGTCCCAATGCTTAAACGTTTGTTGCAGATGGTGGCACAGCTGTCACCTCCCAGTAATGATCTACTCTGAGTCAGGATCATCATTAAACTTAATTTCCCCTTGGTTGCATAGTGCTTTATAGGAGTTACAGTTTATGAGACTGCACTTGAATTTGTCTGGCTTCAGTTTCCAGCCACTGCTTCTTGTCATGTCCTTCTCCATCAGATTTAAAAAGCTCTTTAACATTGTAACCTTTTTATTGACTGTAACTTGAGTTGCCACTAAATCTTCTTTCCCTTTATAAATCAAACTGATCACTTTAACTCTTCTAATGTATTTTTCCAGGTCCTCAAAGTATTTTTTTTTCCTTCTTCTGAATATTAGCTCCATTTTGTTGACTCTCTCTAGAAATGCATATGCTAAGATGCAGGTCTCCTTCTATTAGGCACTTCAAAGGTCCACATCATTCCAAGCAGCTTTCAGTCAGTGGGGTGAGACAGGCCTCTCCAGAGGGCAATGCATCTGGCTTGAACCTTTCTTTTTGAATTAAGTGGACCACTGTCTGTAGGAGACTATGTCACTCATGGAACAGAGAGAGTGTGAGAACACAGAGAGGCAGATGGAAAAAACATGGGAAGAAAAGTCTGCCAGGAAAGTTTCTCTGGGTGCACATCCCCTCATCAGTCAGCCTCCACCAGGAAACCTCAGTGGAGGTTGGACTGCAACTTTTTGTACATGCTCAGAGTAAACTGAGATAGCTTCAACTAAGGTGTAAGTCAGTGTCTCCAAAACTGAAGCTCAATGGGACAGGAAACCTGGATTTGGGGAGTGTTAGTACTGGACCACAACATGTGATGGAAACATGTTCTTAGCAAATTTTTGCAAACAAAAAAATTGCAAAATATTTACAAAAATATAAAAAATGTCAACAAGGCCCAAATGCTTTCTGCCAGCTTTTCCTCATCCAAAGCTTGTTGATATTTAACTTCAGCAACCCATCTAAAGCTGCCTTGGGCACTCTGGTTAACATGATCGTGTGCTCAGATGTGCATCAGAGCCAGCTGCCCACAAGTTGATGCTGCCAGTCAAGAAACCAAGCCCAAATATCAGGACAGCAGGAGTGACTGGCAGGGGAGTCAGGCAGTGAGCAGGAGGAAGCTGACCAACAGGTCATTTACAGTGTTTTGTGCCCATGTTCCATATACAGAAGTGAACAGAAGCTATGCCATGGCAGGCTTCACGTGTGGGATGGAGTATGACAGAACTTAGGGAGGGTTGGAGAGGTTCATATCCCTTCCCCTCCACGGCTCTTCCTTCTGTGGGAGCAGTACCAATAAGGAAAGCGATACCAGACTCCTTGGGGCACTCACAGGAGCATCCTGCTGGTAGTGCCTGTGTTTGGTATCCAGATCCCATGGTGACAAGGTGCACACAGCATTAGCACTTTGGGGACTAAAAACAATAACGTGGCTGATGCTGGTGATACAATGAGAGGATGGTAATTTTTGCTCTATGCCTGTTTTAGCGACAGACTCTCTGTTTGCTACCATGGAGGAAAATACCAATTACCCCCTACAGGGAGGATAGATTACTTGATGCTGCATCAGTCACTACCACTGCTAGCAGGATAACACAAACTCATTTCCCAGAGGTCTCCAAACAGCTGTCAGAGAATAATGACTTTCGGTTGCTACTAGCCCACACCGAATCTGAAGCTGTGACCTAGAGGCAAAAAGACTGAGTCACATTACAAATACCTTCAGCTTTTACATGTGTCTCCATTTGTTCTCTAACACCAAAAGATTTAATTAATATGGATTATCATTTTTCATGGCACTTCTCATTTGTGAAAAAATTGGTCTGCAGACCAATTTTCAAGAAATCCTTGTCTTTAGGAATTTTGCCTGTGATATATATAAGCACTCTTCCTATCAATATTTTTTCTTCCGTTTTAAAGCTTCAGGAATAAAATCTAACCACTCACCATAAAAATAAGCTTCCTTAATTGAATACTGATATTTTTACATGGAAGAGAAGGCATATAGATAAAATTACTCAGTAATGCATCATCAAAGAACGAGACTTCAGGCTAAAAAGAAGCAGTTGCAATGCCATGTCAGGATTTCTAGATTCCCCTCAGATTCTCACATCTCATTTCTATTACTTTTTATGTTGCAGTTGAACTGAAACATCAATTCCTTGGTTTTGAGTTCTATTTTTCATTTCTGTCTGTCCTCATTGTCTGGGGTCAGACTTGCCTCTCATTTATGCTGCTGTGTGAAGAAGTCTCACTGAAACTGCTGAGATAAAGCCAAAAAATGCGAAGAGTCAGGTGCCCCAGCTGTATGAAATTAATTCAGGTGTTATTTCCCCAGCAGACAGACTCTGGTCATGGTCATACTATTCTTGCACTGCTAAAACTGTGGTCTGAATCTGTCTTTGATAGATTTAGCATACATGGTACAAACCCATAGCAATAGCTCTTTGTGACAGTGACATTTCTGTCTTGCAGACACAAGAGAGGGCTACTGAAAGATGAAAAATGAGAAATTTTACATCAAAATAATGAAACAGTTTACAGATAAGCCGTTTTTACTGTGTAAAAAATAAACATAAAAGAGTGTGCTTCTACTATGAAATCTAGAAGAAAAAAAGGATTAGCTTTTTTCCACTATATTGGTAACTAATGTTCCAACCAGACTAAGGGTTCACAAAAGGATGCTGGTGCTTTGGTGGGTGCAGTTGGCAATTGACTCTGGTGTGGGTGAGAAGAGCCATGTGCTGACAGCAAAGGAGCAGCAAAAGTTCACTCAGAAAGTCCTTTGGGTTTAGCAAAGGCATTTCTTGATCTTGCAATCCTATCCCCAATTATTTTAGTAATCACCACATAGTAAGTGAGAAGCTTAATCCTTCCAGAAGCACAAATACGCTAGCGGGAAATCCATTTAGGGAAACCTCTATGGACGTAAATGAGCCATCCTCTTCCTGTATGGTTTGTGAAAAGAGGTGGAGGCACTGACAAAAAATACCTTTATGCTTCAGGAATAATAAGAGGAAAGGTCAAAGCAGCCAAATATTAACTAGCAACCATAGTCTGTGAGGAAGAAACACCAATAGCATCCAAGCAGCAACCAAATTATTCACAATTACAGACCGTGAAGGCAGCAGAGGAGGACTTGAACACCTCCAAGACATCTGGTAGGATTCAATTCTATTATTTGGCATGTCTACAACATAAATGTCTATTCCTGGGCCAGCTACCATGGTTTCCTCCTGTGGGTATCCACAGTGCTATGCCATCCCAGCTGCTTGAACAGTCCCCAGCACTATTTCAGTGTGGGTCACCTAATGCTCTCCCAAAGGCCTGGTAGGTTCAGGTCAGGCCAGTAACAGTAACTTTGGGACTACCTCACTACTTCTGAGGGCAAGAGCATTTAGTGCCTCTCATCTTCAGTGCCAAAGAACGATCCCTGGCATTTTAACTTTGTAGTGCAGACATAGGCTGAACACCTGCATCAGTCACTTCAGGTTCCCTTTACAGCCAGGGGAAAGAAACAGGTACTTTCAGGGTGCAATATCAGAGCCATTGCAGACATTAGTTAAGGGAAAATGCATCCTGAAACGCTTGTATATCTCCATTGACTATAAAAAGTCTAGACTCCTTGTTCATAGGCAGAAATTTACAGTGTGAACATCTGGAGTTGGGGAGACAAATCCCACCTCTTCTGTCAAACATTTACAAACTTCTTCCATAAAGACACCATTAGTGAGGAATGCATCTCCAGCACACTTGCAAACAAAGGTACTTTACCTTATTTGTTTGCCAAATATTTCAAGTAGAAATTTACTTCTCTAATGAATAAAATGAAAAGAGGACTCGTTGTGGAATGCATAGTTAAATACAATGCTTAATTCAGAGCTAATGCAAAGCTAGTCAAATAAATGGAAATGGTTTTTAGGTTAGCATAATCTACTACAGAAAATGGTTGCAAATGTTACTCACTAGGAAGTAGACCAACTTCTCAAAAACTGTATTGTCTCTGTCTGACAGATGAGGTGACCTACTGCATATTTTCCATCTGACATAAAACTGAAGTGACACAATAAAAACTGTCTGATCCAATATGAAACCTTCCTGTAAAAAGTTAAGTTATTAATATGATGTGAGTGTGATTGAATCAGAGCACTGAATTTTTAGCAGGTCAGCATTTTGTATGTCTGACTGCAGTGATTCTGGTAAGATACAAACTTACTGTTTTTCTGTGCTCTCTGGGATGCTCCCATTGAAACACTGAATGGTTCAATGAAGGGGAAATGAAACCCAAAAAATTTTGAAAATGCCTTCCTTGATCCCATTTTAAATATACAAAATGACATTAAGTTTAGGCTGAAGTACAAATGTAAAACTTGAATGCTGTTGATAACTGAGTTTAAATAGAGGTAGCTAAGCTAATGCTGCCCTATATTTTATCACCTTCACACCTTTGCTCATCACAGTCAGCAGTTTAAGCATTCCTGTGGCTGAAGTCTGCCTTTGTGCTGAGTATGGACATGATTCAACATTGATTCAGTGGATGATGGTGTTTTGTAACTTTGAACCTTCCTCTGCTGAATAATTTGCTGTAGAACTCTCTCTGTGAGGTGAGCAGATACTGACATACTATGTAGCTCGTGAACCAGTGCGGGGATGGACTTGATCGCCTTGACCACATTCTGCCTTCAGGAGTGGCAGAGCTGGGATGGGAGGCTCCCTTTGCTTCCAGCAGCCAGGAAGAGCGTGGTGCCAGTGACTGTGAACCACTTCCTCCACTGGCACAACCTGACTGCAGCTGGTCTTTGTGGTGGGGCAACCTGCACCTGTTTTGTGGACCTATTCCAGCATAATGGACCCATCAGTGAGAGAGCCCACAGCCCACCTTTTTCTGAGCATGAGGCACCAATGGCAGATGAACATTACCTCTGGGTTACTGAATGACCTCACTGAGGTCCCTGTCAGATGGTGTTGGGTTTCCCCTGGCAACAGTAGTGACTGTGTGTCTTGGGTTTTTTCCTAAGTCAGGAAATCGCCCACCTTGGGATTCTCTTGGACAGGATGGATGAGTCACTTGGTGCTCTGCTGCCCCTTCCTCAGGCTACAGCTGGGGACTTAAAATAGAAAATTGTCTCAGACAGCTTGAGCATCAGGGAAACCCTTTTATGATGCAGAATATACTCTCCACACAGTGTACATTTCATTGTCAGGGGCCCAGACTTCCTGAGCTCCATCCCCCCTTCCCAGCCTCTGGCTGCCTGACGTCAGCAGTGTTTCCTTGCATGCCAGGAATGCTTGAAATTGTTGGGGCTTAATTGGGAAACAGACAGGATTCAGGGAAACAAGAGTAGATTCAATTCTCTTTCTGATAGAAAAATTTGTTGCCAGACACCACTTTGTTATGCACGGGCTGTGTTTACTCCCTGTTTTGCCACAGTCACTGAAGCAGATGTTTCCTGCCCAGATCCTGCTCTGTAAGAACCAGTGAGACAGAAGATGTCCTGGTAGAAATGTGACTGCTTAGTTGTAAACTGATGTGTCTATGAAATATCTGGGAGCAAGAGATCACAGAGGTAGCAGCACAAATGCTGCCCAGTGGGTGCAAACACCCCTGGTGTGGGTACAGAGCTGGGCAGGGAATGCAGCCTGTTGTCTTCCCTCCACCATTAAGAGACCCAAGGCTTTTTATTGAGCCTTGGGTAGGATCTGCAACACTCCCAGAGTGAGGGCCTCTCTTCTACATTGAATTAGCCTGATATTTTCCCTACGTAGCTTAATGAACTTAGATAATTTGGGTCATGTCTGATTTAGCAAATAAATAGGACCAGGGCGCAGGCCATATCAATAGAATATTTGCTCCATTGCCAGCATGGTTTTTGTCTTAAAACCATATAACACTATCACAAACAACTGCTGAATAGGGCATGAACTAGGGACTATCCCCACCAGGCACTTTCTATGTTTCTACCGTTTTTAGGACAAGAGTGCAGCTGTGATGGGTGAGCCATTCTAGGGCAGGTGTCTCATGATGTCCTGCTCTGCACAGTGGAGTTGAGAGCACACCTGTCTGCAGAGTGGATCAGGGCTTGTGAACCTGCGTAGGGCAGCAGTGATGGCACGAAGATGGGGAGGTGAGGATGTAAACTGATTGTGTCAGAGCTGGTCAACATCAGTGCTTAAGAAATGAAAGAAGCAGAATGGAATTGGCACCCATTTAGCTGTCATGTCCTGGGAGCAATATGTCTGGCCAGCAGCAGGCAGGCAGAGCATAGCCAGCCAAGAGCATATTCCTGAATGCAGATTTCTAACAAAACAGTGTGTAGATAAAAACCAGTCTCGGGGGAGAAACAGCCTGGCCTGGCTCTAGCTCTGCATCCTCTGCAGCTTTGATGACTTCTGTAACTGCAACAATGGAGAAAGCCCAGTTATGGTCCTGGCAGCAATGGTGCTAGGGATGGATCAAAGGACAAATACATATGCAAGAAGTAGGCACTAATCCAGATCAGCAAATGGTCTGCAATGATAGTTCCATGAGTTTTGGGGGCTAACTGGGCTGAGCAATGGCTGGGGAAACACAGACTAGCAAAAGCTTTCTCCCTGATGAGGGGTTTCTTGGAGCCTGCTGCACCTCAGCCCCAGAGAAACACACTTAAAGTGTGTGAAATGAGTTGCTATTCTCTTTTTCCAGCCAGGTTTGTAAAGAGACATCTAATCTCTTAGACTAATTGAGCAAAATCCTCTACCCATCACAGATGCAGCAATGCTCTTGCTCCCACACAGGTACCATTGACTCCTGCCTACATACCTCAGAGGAGAGTAAAACCAGCTTAAACAGTAGGATCTACTTCTGGCAGTCTGAGAGACTTTCCTTCCTCCCCTTACAGATCCTGCCTTGCTCATAGCATCAGACCCTGGCAGTAACAGAGCAACAACAGTTTGGTCAAGCCTGTCCCTTCCTATATGCACACAGTCTTGCTGGCCTTCCCTCACCTTGCAGGAAGGATGTCCTGGACCCCCAGTCCCCTGCCTCCACCTTGTCACTCTCCCAAGAAGGGAAGATCAAGAAGCAGGTGGAGTCCAATAGTGAGGAGGAACAACATGCTGAAACAGCCTGGATCTCTCACACAGTCATCAGTAACAAAGAGAGGTGTGGGAAGCCTGCAGCATTTCTGTTAAGTAAGCAGGACAAAGCAGAGCAGACTTCTGTGTGGGTGCCACTTTTCTCTGCTTTGGAAATATTTTTTTCTGTGTCCTGTCTTATTCATGCCCTGTTTTTCCTCCTATTGCCTTTCTCCTTCCTGTATCTTCCTTTTCCACTTTTCTCCTCCATCACTGGTGAAAGTATTGTGAAAAAAAACTGATATGTGGGGCTCTCTCATGGTTTCTGTTGCCTCAAGTGTCATCCTCCTTTTATCAGTCCATCACAGACATGTCAGCTCTGACTCATCAGTGCAGACCCATCCAAACAGTCGATGACAGCTACTTGGGGACTCACACTCAGGTAGTGCCAAGGAACTATGAGTTAATCAGAGTTAGGAAACAAACATTGGGCAAGAGATGACCGAGACAATATTTTCCATGCAAGCAATGTTTTCCACCATCGGTTTCTCAGATAAAAAGCAGGAATTGCTTTCAAACAGATTGTAGGGCACAGGTCAACAAAAATGAGCTGTTTATAATTTATGCTGTCAAAACAGTGTATGTATGTAGATTTCAAATAGCCCTGTAATCCATGGTTATCTCTTCTGTGTATGTTTTCCAGCTGAGACTTTAAATGGCTTCTCAGATCATACCACTGTGCAGGGCACATGTCCTAGCTCCTGAGTGCTCTGTTTGGTGATTAAACCCATGTCCCTCCATGCCACCACTCCTCACCAGCTCTGCAACCCCAGGCAGGGTGTGAAGGAGCATCCCTCTGCTTCTCCCTCTGCTTCAGCCATGGGAAACGCACAGCTTGGACCCTCTGCCTTTCACCGGCATGACAGGATAATTTTGGGAACTGAAGTGCAATTTTGGGAATAAGGGAAGGACATCCCTCTCTGACTGGTTAAGCTGGTGATACCATGGTATTAAAATACCTCCTAATGATGGGCTAAACCAAAAGTGACCATGTGGGATGGTCGTTCAGGGACAGCAGCAAAATGGAGTTCAAAGGTGACCTGCTGTGGGAACCCTGACCTCCTGTCTTGCACCAGACATGTACACAGCTCTATGCTCTTATTTCTAGGAGCATCTATGGCCAACCCACAGTCTGTCCAAGTCACATTCCCACACAGCCATTGATGCCATCCTGTATGGCAGCATGAGACACGGTGACGTTAATGCACAGAGATACACCAGGAAACAATAAGGCAGGGGACAACACACTGTTTGCATGTCATAGATAACATCTGATGATGCAAGGACATCAGATTGGCCATCATATTACACACTGAGGTGTTTACAGGCTCAGGAAAGATAGTCCAGCACCTGGTCTTGCCCAAGACAGCATTCACTAGCAGCTGCCTTCAAAGCATCATGGAGGATACTGGTACTAATATTATTAGAGGTAGACATTAGTTATTACTGGAGTTTAGAGCTGTATGAAAGAGAGGGAAAGTCATTAGAAACATGTATATCCATGAACTGATATTGAGACTGACCTGCCAACATCAGGTCTGGGATGTGTCAGCAGACTGTGCTTTTCCTCTGTTGCAGACTGCTATGCAGGGGGAGATGGTTTGTGTTCAGGAGAGTGAACACAAACCAATAGATGTGGACATGGTTAATTTTCACTCTCCTGGCTTGATGATACAGAAAGGGCACTTCACCCTATTTCACCTCCCTAGGCACCACTGGGGATGGAGTCTAGTCCAGCTCTGCTGGCTCCCATATGCCCAGTAAGCCAAAGGCAGCACTGATACCTATGGTAGATCTGTTGGGTGCTTATTACTAAATTGCAAATTAAAAATATATCTATTTGCAAATTACATTCCTGCTTTGGAAAGGTCCTGTTAGAGGGCTAGTTGGCATAGCTCAAATTTCATTTGTCCCAATGAGACAGGGCTGTTCTCAGGGAAGAGAGTCATGCAAGAAGGACACTAACAGATCTTGGGAGACCAGCCTGTAACTGTTCTGTCTGCCACAGACTGCCACAGGCATGTCCCTTAATCTCCTTCCCTAAATCTTCCCAGCTCATAAATAAGCATAACAATAGTGTTATCTCCCACTTTCTACTTACCTTGTCTGTATAGACTGCAGGCTGACTAATGCCCCTAGCAGAGGCTAGAATGTAGGCAAAAATTAATATCTTGTGACCTGGGAAATGAGATACATAGGTCTAGGCAGTCAGGCAGGAGATAGCAGTAACCCAACCTGCAACAGCGCTCCCCTCCTTAAAATTAATCTCTCCTCCACCCTGCCAGGTGCCCATGCTGATTCCTGTTTGATCTCATGCAGGTCATTTTCCATTCATCATTTCTTTTCTGTCTTGATTGCAACTTCATTGTGGAAACAAAACTTGATACAACTGTGAAATATATGAGGACGACTTCTCTGCTGGAATGTATTGACTCTGCTGAATTGAAGCAGACCATACCTACATACACCAGCCAAATCACTGGTCCCTAACTAACATCAACATGTATTAATTTCTGTTCCAGGAATGCTAACAGCAAGTTTGATGTAGTGAAAAGCAAATATTGATCTGTTTGCTTAAAAGTTAGATTAGGCTGTGTCCATTAGGCAAATATTCCTGCTAGGAAATAGAGGAGAGGTTACTTCCCCTTCCCCCTTCCCAAAGGCAGCCAAATCAAATAATAAAAAAATCTCTTTGATAATATGTAAGTTTTTAGTTAAGGAGGTACCAAGCCTGAGGGAAATAGCAGCCCTGGGGAGCTGTCAAGTGACTTGGTAGTTTTGTGGCAGGGAGACACAAAGGTTTGTAAGGACAACTACCCATTAGTACCTCTGCTCCTTCTGAGTAGGAAGAAAGTACTCCTGAGGGAAATAAGATCAAATCTCTTCATGACCAGGGGCAAAGGTACTCAAAAAAAAAAAAAATCTGTCTGAGCACAAGCATTTCACATTTTAGTCTTTGAGTTTTGCCTTCAGGTCTGCTACTTCTAGGTGACTGCTCCCAGCACTGACATGTCCTTCCCCTCTCCCTATGATGTCTCACATGAAGATGAAGACACAGGCCCAGATTTAGCCTGGAAGGAGCCCTTCACTTGGCATCACCAGCATTTCTGGCTGTGTGTCAGTCTCCTGCCAGCACCCAGAAACCCACACCAAGACCACCCCAAATCCATCAGAACACAGATTGCAGGAGCCTCAAGTTGCACCAGGGGAGGTTTAGGTTGGCTGTTAGGAAAAGTTTCTTCACAGAAAGGGTAGTGAAGCACTGGAACAGGCTGCCCAGGGAAGTGGTTGAGTTACCATCCCTGGAGGTATTTAAAAGATGTGTAGCTGTGGCAGTTAGGGACATGGTTTAGTGGGGGACCTGGCAGTGCTGGATTAATGGTTGTACTCAGTGATCTTAGAGGTCTTTTCCAGCCTAAATGGTTCTATGATTTTAGGATTGCTGCAGGGTGGAGGCAGAGGTGTGAGCTGACAGGTGGCACAGGCAGGCCCCCAGCACGTGTCTCTGTGACTAAACCCTCGTGTCTGCACAGGGCAAGCGCCACTCTAAGAACCTGACAAGCTCTTGGAGTGCTCCAAGGGTTACTGAAGAGAAAGGTTGCTCAGCAAATTGCCAAATATTAAAGCTGGACAGGGAAAAGCTACTTTTGTGCTTTGTGCTGATTTTGAACTGCTGCTTATTTCCACCCCACCCTAAGGTCTCTTCAGACCTGATGCCACACACCTCTGTTTCCACCCCTAGGACTGGGGAGATATCAGCCTCTTGGCCTCCTAGGAGGCAGTTCCCAGTTCCCAAAGGCTCCAGAAAACCTCTCCATCATGCCCATTGGTCACAGAGAACATTCTCTCTCCACCCCTGTTCCTCAGCGAAGCAACCCAGTGGCGGATGGGCAGGCAGGACGTACTTACACATCAAAACCTCCTCATGCAGGGGTTGGTTACCCATCAGGGGTAGTTTCATCCCACTTGACAGAGATGAAAGGCTGAACTGGGATCTTAAAATGCAGTCCCAGGGAATGCAGTAGGTTCAAATAGGCTGCTAAATATTTCAGCAGCCTTCAGCTAGTAACAGCAGGTAGCAAGCTACGCTTGCATGCAATTAAAACAAACCTCTTGCTTTTGCTCTTCTTATTTTCCTTTGCAATGTGGATGAAATCTACCAAAATTGGAGGCAAATTCACAGACTCAATTTAGTTATGTAGAGATAATAAATTCAGCTTTATGTCATCTTCTTACTCCAGAATCAAGAGTACAGTCAGAGGTTAGTTGCTCAGAACCACCTCAAGGCTGCTCTACAGTCACCTGGGCTCATCCCAGAGGGATTGTTTCCAAAGATTAAAAACTAGTTAAAATGCAAGTGATGATTTCTCAATTATTGAGAAAGCAACTGAAGAATGTTTCATCTTCTTATCTCTGAGAAAGGACTATGGTGTCTCGTTTTAGCCTATCAGTGTTTTAGTGAGGATCAGGTTTTGTTTTGTGCAGCACCTAGCACAGGGGATCTCATCTGAGACCAAAGAAAACTGGGCATAACCACAATAAGCACCACCTTTAATCGTGTGTTTCCTCTGGTTACTCCATCTCTGCCTGTAGAGAGAGGCACTTAATATAGGAGTAGTCTGGATAAGCAAGGGATTATTTCTTTCATTGTTGTATCAGGAAAGATGATAATTTCTCCTGTGGAGGCCAGCTCAATGAGTAGTCATTTGTTCCTCATCTCCCAGATCACATATTATTTTACAAGTTCACATTAAAAAAGGTTAATGGGAGAAGCAAGCACTGACAGTCATTTTCACTCCCCTGGAATGATTCAGGGCACTGCTGTAACTCAGCTCAGTGTAAAACTCCATATAACAGTAATACTTGTACAAACTAACAGCTTTAAAAATCTTTAATTTTCTTTTTTTACTTTCAGCAAAGCCTCTTTTTTTTTTTTCCTTGACCCTTCTTTGGTTGAACTTTGACTTGAATAAACAGCAACATCTGGAATTCAGCAAAACACACCATAAAGGGAATAATACGTCCACAGCAGTTTTAATGGAAAGGACAAACCCATTTATTACTCGAATGAAAAGTTACGATTGCTAAATGTCAGATGAAATTAGGAAAAAAATTGAATCTTCTGTCTGTGTCCTTTGTGTCCTTGCCAGCTCGGTGTGTGTGGAAAGCTGTCCCTGTTATGGCTGGTCTGTCTTTCTTCCTTCTGCCACTGCTGAAAGCCTGTGAGGACTTGCCTACTGCAGACACACTGGATTAATTGGGTTACCTTTACACTGCGGCAGAGTTGCAGCTGGTGCTTTTTCCGCTCAGATAAGGAAAATACATCAGACAGTGTCTGTGATTGGACCATGATATGACTCTAATTGAGTCGTATTCTTATGGTCCCTCACTTTGTTCAGGCTGAACTGGGAGGCACAGCATCCTCTGTGCTGGGCTGGCCAGGGAGCCAGTGCCCAGAGGGGATCAGTCACCCCAAGAACTCCCTGAGGATGCTGGGAACAGCTATGTAGCCAGTGGGGTTATGGGGGAATGAAAGCACTGAGTACTTCAGGAAGGGAATGATAAGTGTCATCTCTCTCTCTCTCTCTCTCTCCCTCCTCCCAGCTGAGCAGCCACAGATTCTCTGTAATGGTGATGGCACAGGGCACCTGAGCCCCAGGCACGGTGCACAGTTATAGTCTGAATCCATCACCCTTTGTTTTGTTTTTCAATGGGTAACTCTTGGTTTCTGACACAAACTCACTTTCTTCAGAGCACGTGTTGGGGTCATGAAGTCACAGCTTCTGTAAATCAGCAGAAGCCAAACACATTAATCCAGAAACAGAAGCCAGTCTTCAGCTAGTTGGGCAATTTTTGTCTTAGAAGACTGGTCCAAGGGCTGAAATGCTGCCACATTGGAGAATAAACATCACTTCAAGGAGTGACCCTCTCTGCCTCTTCCTTTCTATCAGGAAGAGGTTTGGGTGTTTGCAGCACAAAAACAAAATTAGGGAAGCGAGAGAGAGATTGGATTTATTTGATCAAGGCTGGGGTGGGCCCTGCTTCCACCCCTGCTTCTTCCAAATGTTTCATACCATGATCATTCATGATCTCAGGTGTATTTCTGATGGCCAGATCCACAAAGGGGCAAGACCCCCTCAGCCCTACTGACACTGCTGTGCCTGGGGTCAGACAGGTAACTTTTAAGCATGTGAGTTACACCACTTAATTCAAAATCAGGTGTCACTGGTTCCATCTCAGCTAGAAAGCTCAGCAATGAATGTCATCAAATTATTGGGATGTTGTTTTTGGCCCAGACCATGCTGCAGACAGTGCTGCCCTCCTTAAAAGCACCGTGTCTGCACCTACGGCCCAAGTCTGTGTAACCAGGGTGATGCCTGTGGCCTTCTACTGCCTTTTGCATGTCCTTTCACAGCAGTGGTGATGTACAGAGTCTCTTATCTCTTGTGAAATCAAAACCTAAACAGATTCCAGCCAAGTTAATGTGTTAGTAGGCAGCATTTTTGGTAAGCAGCATAATAGTTTATGTAAATAAGAGAGAAGTTTTTCCTGTTTCTTCTTCTTCCCCATCATGAAAACAAGGGTTGTATCCATGCTAGCAAACTCATCCTGAAGGTCCAGGTTTTCAGGTTTAATCTCCAAAACTTGACCACATGTACTGTTAAATTGGCAGCACTGACATAGTTCTGTTTAGGTCTGGGCCACCAGCAATGCCCTTGCAGCCTCAGGGAACAGTTCAGGATATTATGGGGAACAACAGCTGTTCCCAGCTGGCTGTTTGTATGTGGGCAGCCTGACTGGAGATGTAGAGGTGGCACTAATGGATAGAACATCTATCTAAGGCAGGGGAACAGGTCCTGGCTGCTTAAATTCCCCAGTGAGGATATACCCTGTAAGTTTGTGTGTCTGTCCTTGGGATAGCTGTGATCTGAGAGCAGCCTAGCAGGGCAGAAGAAGGGATAAATTCACATAGGCCTGGGATAGACTAGAAAAAAGAGCAACACCTTAAATATAGGAACATAAAATGACATTAAATATAATGTAGCTCTCACTGTGAGCAGGAACTGCCTCACGGTGTGAGTTACACATCAGTTAATCAAAACAATCCCATCTCCATGGAGCACAGAATACTATTTTAGTTACCACAATTACCCAAGGGTGCGCTTGTATCAGGTATCGTTTCCTCCTACTGGCAAGTCCCCAGTCTCAGCAGAGGGTGCAAGGGACCCTCTCATCCCTGGTGGGGGTGCCGCTGTCCTGGGAGCATCCCCACCTGCCACCAGTCCTGGGAATGAGTGCCTGGGAAAATAGCTTGGTTTCCTCAAGGATATTATGGCTCTAATCCCTCCAGCTGCCCAGGACAGGTAGCCAAAACAGCAGCATACGCGTGCTCAGGGGAGGGCTTTGAGCCGCACGGTGCCTCTGTCGTGGGCAGCCCTCACAGAGCCACCCCTGCCCCTCCTGTCCTGCAGCACATTCAAACCTTCTCTTGTCCATTGCACTTCTCATGAGTGTCCTTCTCAGCAGCCTAGTGCCACCATGCCAGGCCCTGCCAGCAGCAGCTCTGCCCCATCCTCGTGTCCCTGCTACCGATGGGGCAAACCAGGGCACTGGGGCACTGGGCTTCAGCCTGGCCTGGGCTCCCAGACTGCTGGGGAAGCACGTGAGGCCCAGACCCCATCTCTCACTTCCTCTGCTTTGACAGATTTCCAGGACTATCCCTGTTGCAGACCAGGGATGATCCTGTATTTCTGGCAGCTTTTCAGTCGGGGTAGTTGTTTTACACCCGGATCGAATGATGGGATATGTGCACAGTACCAGGAAAATGTAAATTTTTGTAAAATCCTTACATATGAAGACAAGGTTTTACAAAAAGAAGCATGGAAATGAGATGTCTGGCTGTTGCCTGCTCCCCTTTTCTAATTTCAGGAATCCTGTTTCTTGCTAAGAAAAAGGAATGCATATTTTAGATTTTACTTTAAACCAAAATAAACCTAGGATATAAGTGGGAGCATGAATTACTCTCAGTGTCCTTCAGAAAAAAAACATCTATGAGATTCCAGTAAGAAGTGATGAGGCAGACCTTCAATTTCCAATAATAAATGTACAGTACATATAAACATATGGTGCTATTGGGACAGAGATGCTGGGAGATATAAATCTTCAGTGACTGCTTGACTTCATGTTTGGTATGTGCCTTACATCCACTGACACATCACATCTGGCCAAGGACCACCATAAATTTTACGAGTTTCACATTCTCTTGATACTTTTTCTTACGAGTATCTAGGGGAATGCAGCATTTTCCCCAGTACATGCAGTGTTGCTATTTATAACTCTGGACCTATCAGAATGATTTTTTTATTTTTATCCCTGAAATCCTGGAATAGTTCAACTGAATGAAAACCAAATCATCTTTCATTTCTTTATTTAGTGTGTTTAACTAACAGGGCTGAGAATGTGGAAATGATCCCAATAATGTAGTCTCAGATGTTACTGAATTCTCATAGACAATTTATCTAGGACCAGAAGGACAGCAATTCAGTATCCACTATATGATCCATAGGGAGCCCTAAAGCATCTTCCCTTACAGAAATTAATGCCTGTGTTTGCTCTGCATAAATAACAGACCAGACCTGTCAGTGTCCTAAATTTGCAGGAATTTGCCAAACTGCAATCACTAATCTAATCTACAGAAAGGCACGTGTGGTCTGGGACTGGCAGTGTTGCTGTGGCCACAGTGAAGCTGGGCAAAGGTAAGTGTCTATAATTACCCTGTCCTTCCACACCCCCTTATTTTCATGTCATTCACCTGTTACATCTGTCAGTGAACTAGAGAGTGGGCTCTCTGCAGAAGGAACCTTTGCTTTATTCCTGGCTTGTAGAGAGCTTGGCAGTAGAGGAGCCCATCTCATCCCAGACAGGGCATTGCAATGAGAATAATAGCAGTATTTTGAGTTCTTGCCCGCCTTCCTCTTGCTCACGTAAGCATGCACGTACACACACACACCCAGACTCTCCAGGGCCCATTAACAGGCCCTTGGGAAGTTGAGTTCTGACCTAACTTACGCCAATTTCATAATAAATAACAAAATTTACCTTGGTAGAAATTGCTGATGATTTATACATGTACCAGAAACAGGCTCTGGACAGGCATTGCTGGGGTTGCACATTGCATGTGTTTACCCTTTCCAGGAGATGAAGAACAGAAACAGGAACCTTGAACAGAGGCGTGAGAGGCAGCAGAAGCAGACATTTCCAATGGCAGGTTGGGAGAGATTCCTGTGCCAGCCCACCTGGCTCTCCTGGTGGAGAGCCTGGGCATGCTGAGCAAGCACAGGCGTTGGACGCTGGTCACACTGCTGCTTCTCCTGCTCCTGCAAGGAAGCCAGGGCGTGCACAGACCTGCCACACTCCACTGCCATTTATTTCACTTCCGAGGCAGAAGGTGTTTTCACATCAGGTTTATTTTTGCAGCTGTGGGGATGGTTTTTTCCCCAGTGATAACACTGTGATTCGCTTGTGCCCAGAAGAAGCAAGGACCAGGTTTGCCACAGGTTTCCCCCCGAGGCAGAAGGATGTAAACCAGCTGGGAATTGCTAGTGGCTTAAGGAAAATAAGAAGATAACTACATCTCAGAGGCACGTACCAGGCCAGCAAGATGAGACCCTCAGGCTGTGGCTGCCTGGCATTCAGGAAAGCACTGGAAATTAAAACTGGGCTAGCTGAATCCAGGTGGGAGGTGGAGCCTCCAGCCATAGACTTCCTACAGCCTGATCCTTTACCCCAGGCACTTCCCAGCAGGAAGATCACACACTTTCCCCCCTTGAACAGAGTGAAAGGGCTCCAGTCACTGCCAAGAGGCCAAGGCTGGTTTCACATGCTGTGAACATGTCACAAGGTTACATGGGGGGTTTCACACCCCAACCATTCCCACCTTCCCTGCTGACAGACATGGACCCCCCTGCACCTGTAAGAGAGCAAGGTGCAGAGCACCAGTGAGCCCAGACTCTCCCAGCACCTCTCCAGCTCCTCACCTCAGAGGAGAGAGTAGGTAGAAAGATCTCAGCTCAACACATGAAAATCAGGCAGCCACAGCTTGAGGGTCTCTTCTTGCTGGCCTGTTATGTGCCACTGAGGAGCAGCTCCCTGTTCACCCCAGCACATCACAGGAGAAATTTTACCATTACTAACAAGTCAGGAGCAGATGCAATTTACTCCAATCAAACTGAGGGATCCCAGCAGGCAAGTTCCCAGTGTTGTAAGAGCAGATCAGCTATACAGGAGGATATGTAAAAATTCTGACTGGGAAAGGAAGGTTGAGCAGAAATAAGATCATTTACTGCTGCATCAGAGCATAATCTGGGATCTTGCTTCTTCCTTTCTCTTGTGTCTGAATAGTTTTAGATGGTACATTTATCTGTAGGAATATAATTCTGCTCAAACTCCTTCTGCTTTGTCTGTTTCCTGATCTAAGGAGAGCAAATTAATTTTAAAAGTCCAAGAAGAACCTCCTTTATCAGCTAAAACATCTCCAGTGTTCTGAGAGAAGGATTTATTTCAGCAGTTTCAAAACTGTCTTGCTGCCCCTCCCCAGCGTGGGGGTTTCTGGACTCTAAGATTTGCTCATAAATTGTGCAAATGCTACCAGCATTTTTAATTAATGTGAAATCTGCATTTTAATGAAAGGGGTGATGGAGCCTTCCAGCAACAGAAACAATTACATATCGACCTGATGAAATTGCTGCAGGATTGCTGCAGTGAGCACATTTAGCTTGGTTTTGATGGATTCAGCTGTGATATCCCAGCCTTGCCCACACTGAATGAGCAGAGGGGCAATACCCTGGAGCAAATACAAGGAGAAAGTTCCTGGGAGTCCTTCTGATCTGGGCACCTCACATCAGGTGCCAGCAGCTTCATCCACCTCTTGGTGGGGTTTGCTCAAGGAGCAGAGCGTGGAATGAGGAAGGAACTGAGACATCTTTCCTTCTTTGTCCCCAGCACTGGGTCCTGGATGCTCTCTGGGAAGATCCAGGGGTAATCTTTCCCTAGCACTGAGAGTATGAGAGAAGATATTCTGCACTATTCTGTGCTTTTCCAGATTTTCTGCCCTGAGCAGAGTCCAACAGCAATTTGGCTCAGGATCTCAGTTGAAACCAACATGAGACACAGAAAATTATTTTCACCACTTTTGCATACCCTCCCTCCTGTAAAGTAATTTTCCCTTTTTGCAGGTGATGGTGATCTGCATAGCTGCATTTCAAAATGCAGGACCTACTTGAAAATCTACATCACTTGGCAATGCACCAAAAGGACAATTGTTGAGTGTTTTATGTCTCA
The DNA here is from genome assembly GCF_001715985.3 of Manacus vitellinus. NCBI lineage: Eukaryota > Metazoa > Chordata > Aves > Passeriformes > Pipridae > Manacus > Manacus vitellinus. Next base: position 6,205,024 of record NW_021938895.1, read on the forward strand.
GGGAGATTGTCTCAGCATGCATTCCTGAGTGCAAGGCCAAGGCACTAGAAAATGTTTTGCATCCAGGAATTATTTATAAAGCAAAGAGGAAGTTTAAGATGACAGGAAACATTAAGGCTTTCCAGCCTGTTGAGCAGAGAGGAACATAATACAGTTTCCTAGCAGGTCTTGCTAGTTCACAAAATATTTTATACATTTCCTCTCTCTGGATGCTATAGAGTAAATGAATGGCCAGGAGGGGTTTGGCTTTTTTTCATTTAGACAAGTAAAATCTTAGTTGAATTGAGAACGGATCTCAGATCATCTCAATCCAAATTCAGTCTTATCTGTGTAACCACTTTTTTTCCTAACACATCAACTCCAATGAAAGAGTGAGCTCTACTTATGACCAAGCCCTTAGGAACAACAGAGCAGATGTGACACCATGACAGGTAGCTCTGGATCAATATACCTCACTGTCTCTATCTTATTATGAAGCTAAACACTGGAAATCAGATTTCTCCAAACCCTGATTCATCTCCAGACCGTTGTCTACCAGAATAAAAGGGGACAGAACTGGTAAGCGTAATGGAAGCAGGACATTTTATCTGCACATCACAACAGGAAAGCTATTTAGTAAATGTCCTAAAATGGTAAGAGCGAGATTTATATTGTAACATCTGGAAGCGAGTGAGTGGGGCAGATTTAGCCAATCACAGTAATGGAGTTTTCCCAAACCAGCCTTTGAGAAGACCTCTAACTCCTGGCTGTACTACATTTGCTAAAAACTCAGCTCCTCTTAGTCTAAATAGCAGCTCTCCTCTCCCCACCCTCATTTCTGTGGTCTTGACCTCATGTGCAGCCTGTGTGGTTATGCTGGTGTTGTCTGATTCATCCCTCTGTACTTTCATTGCCTTGTCTGCACACACACCCCTTGTTTTTCCACTGTAAGGACAGAGGTGCATTGCATTACTTTTTCTTGTTACTATGCTGTCCAGTGCCATCTTGAGCAAACCTGCCTACCACATATAATCTGCACCTCACAAATCTTTTCTAAATGGAGATTTGCACGGCTGCTTGCAAGTAAGAGCATGCAGGGAAGGCAGCATGAGCACATGCAAACAGAATAGCACTCCTGAACTACAGCCAGGTCATTACAGGAAAGGAGGCAGCTGATTTGGGGATTTAAATTATGCTTAAGTCCTGCATTAGGTGATCAAGTGTGGATCTTTATTCTAGAGCAGTATTGTATTGGTCTGTATTTGGTCCTCACTTTTTCCGTTCTTCTTGTTCTATTCATATGGGCAAAGAACATTTCGCTACTTTATATCTGTCAGGTCTAACTCATCTCTCAGCTCAGCAGTTCTCATTTTACATTTCCCTTTTCCTAACTCTGACACAGCTATATCTATTTGTCATTCTTTCTTTTCTTTTCTTTTTTTTTATTAAGCCTCATTAGTTGTCTGCTTACCTTAGCTTTGCCCTTCCCTTCACATTTTCTTCTTTGGAATACCATTTCTGAATAGTTTGAGTAGCTGTGCCTGAAAGAAATCCATATTTTCCACTCTCTGGGCTCTGAGCTCCTCAGGACAGATGACTTTGTTGCTTTCCTTAACTCATCAAAATTCACCCCTTTGAATACTGACAGCCCTGGCAAGGGAAATACTTCTGTTTATTCTTCGTGCAGCGTAAATTGAATCCACTCACAGTCACGCAAGCTGGGGCCACTCCCAAGGGCCAGTTCTCTCTCAGCCACAGCATGATCAACATTAGATACTGAAAATCAGAAGAGTCAGTATCTCCAGTATGGTCATTAGTCAATTAAATCCGAACCAGACACCAAGAAATAGTGCAGCTCCTTAAATCCTAACCCAGTCCCTGCAACTGAAATGAAAAAAAAAAAAAAGGAGAAGGGAAAAATTCTTGCCTGCCTTCCTGAGAAGCAGCAGATGCTCTGAAGCATGACAGCAAATTCTCCAGCCTAACTTACAGGTTTATAAATTTCAGGGAATTTATTAAACTATTTGCTATTTGACCCTGTTACCCCATAGCAGCCTAAAATGCCAGGTGCCTCTAAAGTGCAGGAATGCTTCTAATCTCAAAGTTAGTTATGCAAAGGGTCCTTGAACTTCTGTCCTCATGGGCTGCAGAAGAAAAACATCAGACAATTTATTACTGCCCATTTCTTGGTACCAGGGGGTTCTTTGAAATCTCGTAGAGATTTTTCAGTTTGGCATCTCAACATGTAGGGGAAGTTATTCCTTAGCGTAGACAATAAATGAATGTGAAAATAGCTGCAAAGATCTGGTCATTGTTTTCCAGCTTTGTGCTTGAGGATTTGAAGAAACGTTTAAGGTGATGGACACTCACAAAATGATAATCAAAGACTCACAAAGAAAAATGTGTACAAATTAAAATTTCAAAATTTCTACTCCCATGGAGAGTCAAGGGAGGACAGTTTTTGTAAAATGTTATGAATATTCTGTATCTCTCATATATAAAATCCAACCTTGAAAAAATAGCCTATAATTGCCACTAGTGCAAAAGATAATATGATCTCACTATTGTACATATAACGTTTCTTTGGCTTACAGGAAAAAAAGTGCTACATTTAGAGGAGCAAGTCCACTCAGGGGCTAAGAGCTGGCTTTCTATTTGTGAACCCCCACCATCAATAAGGCTTCTTAGGAATAAACTTTTCTCTATCTTAATATTGTATCACTCTATGCCCACAAATTTAGAATTCACTATTAACTTTTATGAGAAGAATGGTTATTCTTAATCAAAATAAGGGAAAATCACCATCTGATCTTATCACCTGATGAAAAGGGGAGGACAGAGACATGAGAAATTTTGTGAAACAGTAAATTTGTCCCCTAACATGAAGTTTCAGTCATTTAAATGCATTCATCCGAAGATACATGGGATAACAGTGGTGTCCTTGAACTTATCCTTTTTTTTTTTTCAGTTGTAGAGGCATTTATCTTGTTGTCAGATGTACAAATCCTTTTCCTTCCTGGTGAGATGTAATGCTACAGAGAAATGCCCAACTGCAAAACTACTGGCATTTGTGTGGGACTCTAACTACTGCCTTTTGACATTTCTTTTCTAAAAACTTATTAATGCAGAACATGCAACTCAGCTTCTTCTCAGTAAATAATCCTTAGCTGGAAAGTTTCTCACTTGCACACAGGCCAGCCCAGCAGACTGCACAACCTCTCTGGACAACCTGCTCCAGGGCTCCACTGTCCTTATGGTGGAAAACTCTTCTCCATATCGTTTTTGAACCTCTCAGGAATATTTTATGACCACTATTTCTCTTGCTGCTGTACACCTCCAAAAAGAGCCTAACTCTGCCTCCGCTGGTAAACACCAGCAGGTTGCCATGAGATTTCCCCAAAAAATTTCTTTTCCAGACAAAAAAACTCTATGCTCATTAGTCTCTCATACAGCAAGTTCTCTGGCCATGGTCCCTCACTGATGGCACTGAGGATACTTACCTGCAGAATATTCCATGGCCATACTCTTAAAGTATCTACCAGAAAGCTTCACATTCCCCATTTGCCTAAAATGAAGAATTGCTTACATGCACAACCCTGAAATATTTATTTCTTATGACTAAATCATATATTATTCACCTTATCTGGCATTGTATGGGAGCTACTTCTGTGGGCAGGTGGCAATAATGGTTAAGAAGAGAAGCTGACATACCTCACTGCAAAATATTTTCAAGCAGAAAAAAATAGGTTTTCAAGGCTTATATGTATTTCTGAGAAAAATATGCTTGCTTTAAAATTAAAAACTGGAATTGAAAAAATTTTCAAACAAACATTGGAATTCCAACATGCAACTGCAAAAAAACTCCAAGTTATTTTTCAGTTATCAATAACTTATGAGCTCCCCCCTCCCATATGCAAACAACATCCTCCAGGAAAAAAAAATTCTATTGTACCTTTGTGAATAATATTCATGACAAAAAAGTGGGGGGTTTTTTCTAGCCAGCTTGTACAGAAGACATGATCACTCCCACTGCATGTCATAAATTTGCACAGTGGAGCACTCTTGACAGTCTTCTGATGGGACCATTTTTTAAACTATAATAAGTAGATCTCCTCAGCCTCTCCTCCAGTCTTGTCATAAATCTATCACACCAGCCCCTGGCTTTCCATTTCAGCCCACACACACCTGCCTTATCCACTTACACTTTCTCTAACATGCTTTATTCGTGCATATAAGCTTTTCTCATGAGGATCTCACAGCTTGGGTGTGCAGCATCCTCCCTGCCTGCCAGTACTGCTTTTCTGTTTGGCTTTCTGTGGAGCAGGATAAGGACCAGTGAGGTTGTATCAGCCAGAAGTTGTGAGAAACAGGACAAATTGCACAAAAAAGGTGCATTTGTGCACTGTGCTGAAAGCTCTTCTTCAGGTGGGGTCCCCATGGCAAGGAAGTTGTCCTGAAAGAAGGAGCAGAGGCTGTCAAAGCAGCTGGTATTCCTCAACCTTGCCTGAGACAGGAACACAAGATCGAGCTCATAACCTTGTGCAGATCTGGCAAGAATATCAGCGTTTTCCTTCCATTTTTGAACTGGAGTAAGGGCTGGAGCCCTTTCATTGCCATTCTCTTTTGGGATCAAACCAGAACCTAAATTCACCTTGCAAGGGTTTACTACATCATCTGGTCTTATTTCTGGGACTGAACAACTGCACATAATGCTCAGAGGTACAATAGGTCATGTAGCTCTTATCCTAAGGTGCCCAAACTGAGCTGGCAACCCTCAGAGTAGTAGAGTCTTGTACCTATTTTAATCATCATGCCTTCTTTGGGGCATGGCCAAAACTCCTGCAATCAGAAGTCCCATTCAGAAATTTTTCATTTTCTGAGAATCCCCCTCATGCCTTCAGCTCATTTGACACCACAGTCTGCTGTAACTCCTGCTTTCTCAACCCCTCCTTGTCAACTCCCAGCCTTCCTGGGTCTCATAGCCACATACTCTGTGCTGCTCCATCACAGAGCCCAGCTATGCCACACCTGCACTCCCAGCTCCCACAAATTTTCTGCAGTAGATTCAAGGTCTGCTCCACCTTCCTGTGGGCCCCAGCGTAGCCAATTCTCTGCGGTCCCAGATCTGCTGCCCTCGGGAGCTGTAGCACTGCACAGTCTCCAAACCATGGCCCAGGCATGACCAAGCCCCACAGCCCGAGCCATGAGGGCAATTCTATAAGGCTGTGATCAATCTGTGCTCACCCCCCATGTGCCAAGTGCAGTCCTTTGGCACAACCTGGCATCCACCACTCAAGGACACCTGGAAACCAAAGTAACTTTGCAGGACACCTATCCTCTCCCTGTGAACCATGCCATGGAGTCTCCCAGAGAGGGCTTCACGACTGGAGTGAAAGGTGTGCAGTAAGCTCCTGCCTCTTGCCTTTGCCCAGGTACATCAGTCAACATCCTCAAGACTCTTTATGAATGACCTTAGAGAAGGCACCTCAGCTAGTCATGAACCCAGAGTACCGACCCTGTAGAAGAAAAGGAAGAAGAAACCCAGGCCTTGTTAAGCCTGTGAGTTCTCTCTGAGCCCCTTGGTGTGGGTGTCATTCCTCTAGACTTCAAGAGCAACACCTCCTCTGCACTGACTGAGGCTCCCGCATCACGGATGAATCACATCCTGTCTGTTTCTCTCTGTTGACCTTACTGGGAGTCCCAGACAGCTGGCTCAGACACAGCCAACAACTCTGCAGATGTCCACACTCAGACATTTGGATTCCCTGCTCTGGGCCAGCTGCTGGTGAGAAGCAGAGTCCCGTTCCTTCCCCCGCCTTTGACGCACCAAGGGTTACCTGAAGATCACTGAAGCTTTCCTCCAGGAAGGGGGCATCCAGGACTGGGCTCCAGCTCTTTGCTAAGTCCTCCAAAGCTGCTTTTCCCTCTCCTCTTCTGCTTCTGCACCACAGTGAGACAAGCAGAAGTCACGGTGCTCTGGTTCATTCCTGAATGGAAGGCTACTTTCAGAGCTGGAATCAATACCCTGTTCAGAGAAGTCAAAAGGCCATTTAATTATGCCAGGGGGTTTTTAGCACTCTGTAGCCTTGAGATTGGGGAAGAAGATGAGAAAGATACCTTTGAGCCACACTCCTCACATCTCCCAGTTCCCTAGGTAGTTCATGAGACCCATCTAAACCTCAGATTTTCATCCAGAACCATTAGGATATTTTTAATAAAAGGATTTTCCATGGAACTTGTTAAATACTTCACTTTTAAAACCATCTGCTGTATTCTGCAGGTAGGCTTAGCTCAGCACTCTGATTTCTGTGTGATATCATTTGGACAGCCACAGGGCTGGTCTCCCCTAATCCCTTCACATGGCACCCTCTTTGAATCCATGTCCTCTAAGAATGCGTTTCTCAGATTGCAGAGCCTTGGCCTCTACACGTTTATTTGAACAGACAGCTACAGCTGGGGATTTTTGTCTCTGCACAGACTTTGAACAGCTGCTTGTGGTTCCACCCAGCCCAGCTCCCAGAAGCACTGTGCTCTGCCTCTGGTGGGAAGCATGTCAGGCTGGGAGGAAAGAAATAGCAGCAATCCTCAGGGTGTCATTGAGCCATGGTGGGAGTGGGACACAGCCGAGCCAGGCAGGGCAAGGTCAGCAGAGAACCAGCTGATGAATTATAGAGGCCAAATGTGAAGCTCTCTGAATGTCATCAATGAAAAATGGGGGCTTTTTATAACACAAATGGAAGATGACCCTGGTTGGGGAAGGGCTGACAGCACGGGAAGCAGTTTGCACACCCAGACTACACCTCTTCTGTGTGTATGTCAGGCTCAGGAGAGCATCACTGGGGTGGATGTGCCCTTAATACCTAGATATGTTCATGATATTTATAGATGTGCATTGAGCACAGATGATGGCATCAGTATATAAGAATTTTTACCACTTGGAACTGGACGGTCCCAGAAGATTCTGCAAATACAAACTGTGCTCTTCCAAGGATGTGGTTTATTACTGACTTAACCCCAGTAGTTGACCTGGCAATAAAAGGAGCGGTCCTACTCTTTCACCATCCCATCCCTGCACTCTTCTCCCTCCTCATCGGTTTTGGTGAGTGATACTGGAAGTTTTGTGGAATGGCTTTGTTGATCTGATTGGAAATTAGGTTTGGGTTTTTTTGGATGGGCTGATTTTCAAGTCTGATCACTGACTTGACCTGACCTGATATACTGAGGAAGCACGAGGACACTGAGCTGACCCAAGGAATGGAGATTAAAACAGCTGAAAAGAGAACATATCTGTGCAAACAAGGTCAAGGAGCAGACAAGATCTCATTGATATGAACTCTACAACCAATCCCAGCTGCATTTTCCATGCAGTGCCTTGTACTGTGTGTCAGTAGGCTGATGGTGTTGCTGCAGCAGACTCACAACTGAGCAGAAGACTTTCCCTTGGAGAACCATCTTCCAGGCAAGCCTCAGCCTGTAGTTCGTCCTCTCTCTGGAGAAATGTAAAAACTGAATTGCTTTGAAGGGGGTGAGAAACTAACATGTATTTCTTGCAAACATGATCCAAGACACACCAAGTTTTTTTCGTCCTGTAAGGAACCAGTAGAAGAAATTCAACACTTCTCTGTGGTTAATCAGAAGGCTGTACTAGCACATCTCCACAGTGAGCTGTTGTCCATATGTTGTCCTTATCATGGAAAAAAATCAATGATGGTTTTCTTTCCCCTCTCACCTACCCAATGTGTCTTCAAGGAGACACACACCCAGGATCAAAATTTTTTATTGCAAGGAATACAGTGATTTGAATCATCGTGAAATTTCATATGTCTTCACCAAACTATTGCTTTGCTAAAATTTAATTTTTAAATTTCAAACTGTGATATTGAACACTACTGTGAAAAGCAAATAAAGAATCCTACTTCTTAAGTTAATAAAAAGATGCTTCATTATGAAATTATGTTGAAGCCAGACACATCTACATGATGAGAATCTTCTTCTCTTTTGAAGTAAAATTTCATGCTAAATCAACACAGCTTTGTGATGCATTTTTATTGTGACTCTTTACTAATGCAAAATAATTTCTCAGTGAGTTACACCCCAAAACTCAGGAATGTGGGAAATCCAGATCAGGAGCAAGCTAAGAGTGTGCCTACTTGGGCTCTTTGTTAATTGAGATGGATCAAGTCTTTACTGTGGACTGGAGGTTTCTCAAAGGTGGGGCAGCAAGGTGTTGTCTCTGCTGAGATTAGGAAATCTCTATTTTTGTTTCCACTGCTGATATCCCAGACAATATAAATGTGCAGAATGTGATCTTGAAAAAGCTTTCAGCCTCAGCTGAGGCTTTGCATTCCAACTGTCAGGTTTTTACTTGTTTACCTTGGAGCCTGGCTTCAAGGGATACGATGGAAGAGATAATTGGCGCAGAGTGGCTGCCAGCAAGCAAAGAAAAATGTTTCAATAAAAAGTATTTTATTCTTCTATGGATACTTATATGAACAAATGGCACCCTTGGGTACAAAACAGAAATAATCCTAAGCATTTCTTTCCCTCCCTCTCTCCACATACCTCCCCTGCAGCAGGTTTCATACCACACACAGCATCACTGCACGCAGATTTCTATCAGTGTTTCACTGTGATGGGCCCCAGGAGCTTTCAGGGCCAGGCTTGCTGTGCTGTTGCAGAGGCACTGTGCAATGGGGAGTTCAGCAACTGGAGCAGAGTAGGGACTGGGGTGTCCCTCTCACAGGCACCTGCCTCCTCTCCTCACCTTCCCTGGGCATCACAGTTACATCCGTGCCCTGGGGAAAGGCTGAGTCCTAGGGCTGCCCCATCTTGCTGTTATACCTGACACCAGGCCCCAGCCCTTGCCCACCCCCTGGATCTGGAGGGCTTGCTGCTGTGATTTGTCCAGTGCAGGGATAAGAATAAACTCTGAAACTCAAGCAGGACCTCACACTTTGAACTCTGCTTCCTTCTCTGCAGCAACCCGTATCTTGCTTTTATGAGAGACAAAAGGTTTTCAGGTTGTCCAGGCCAACCTTTGAAAATGTTCATAACCAAGTACCCTACTTATTTATCATTAGCACGTCTCTAAACAAAACCTTCTGGAGGAAGCACTGCGTTTATGTGCTGAGCCTGTTGTCAGAAAGTCAGGAACTCAAAGTCTGACTGCAGTAGCAGTCAGAAACTCAAAGGGAAAATACTTCAAGCTCATACTGAATTTTTACTGCTCAGTCCTGCCTTCCTGTGCCCCCTCAGCAGCTAAGCTGTAAACTGAATAAACTATTTCAACAGACTCCTTCAAATCTACTAACCAGCTCTCTAACAAGTCACTGAATTAATGCAGCGCATGAGAAACCACTGGCACAGCACGTTTTGGTTATTACCATAAAATGGAACTTGAACTCCAGCGAAGATGTGGCCAGTTAAGTCAGCAACTGAAGCCCCACGTGAGCATCTTGTCTCTCACAGTTGTGATGGGAACTGAGGTGCTGAGAGCAGTGAGCAGCACTGCCAGCCAAGCCAGTTGTGTGAGTTCTGACTGGGAGCTCCCACCTCTGTGCCAGACAAGCTACTGAAGTGTGGCTCAGTGCCCAGTCCTGGACCACAGGATGAAAGATGTCCCTGGGGCTAAGGCTGTGCATAAGGTAGGACCAGCTCCTGACTTGGGGAGTGACACTGCAGGACCAGCCCTTCCCACACCCCAACACCATCCTGGAGCTGGTAATGGCTCTCTTGCATCTGCGCAGACAGAAAGGCCTAAAGGGGATTAGTTTTCAGTCTGCTCGACTCCCTGACCTGGCTCCCTGTAGGAGCACCAAGACCAGCACAGGCACCCCTCATTTAGAGAGGTTTAAGATGCTGTGGCCTTTGCCATCATGATCACTATGGTGTAATTTGGAAGTCTGCTGCGTCCTGACTGGTCAGGTCCTGCGTGGCTGATGGAGTTAAGCGGTTGCCCTGTTGGGCCAGGAAGTCTGCCCTTGGTGACTGTGTGGGAAGCCAGTACCCACCACTTATGCCTGACTCCTCATCTCTGTGTGTCTCTGCTTTCTTGCTCGAAAGTGCTACACTTAACTTTGCAAAGGCAACATTAAACCCTTCGGGATTATCATTTGAAAATGACTCTCTGCAGGTCAGTGTCTTCACTAGTAAATGCATGTATGAATTTCCAATTCTTTTACACCTATCCTTCTTACCTTGTTCTAACAAAAGTGATTAATGACACCAATATGATCATGCCCTTCTTAAGTGATAAATGGCTTTTACATCAAGTATACAAAGACTAGATCAGTGTGTTCTACTGCACATTGTAAAGTGAAAAAATGAACCAAGGTTCCTCTTTTTCACCAAGCATCCAAGTCAACAAAGTTTCCTTAATTAGACTGTTTGGTTTGATATTTGTTTCTTAGCAGGAGGAAGTTAAAGAAATTAAGCCCCTGAACACCAATGATGAGTATAAATTTGGGGTTGCTTGATATTGTTACTATTTTCCAGTCACATTTTTTTACTGCTGAACACTTCCTTTGCAGGATTTCCACCAGACTTCTTACATGTACTTGCCCCAATGTGCAGCTGTGTCCATCCTTCTCTCAATACAGATGCTCTCATAGAGAGATGATCTGATTTTTTAAATGCATGTAGTGCTGTAGCAAAATCACATCTGAATGATCCTGAGACAGCTATTTGTTGAAGGTTTAAATATTTCATAAATATTGTAAATTGCTTTTTATTTTAGATTTTAATATTCAATAGACAGAATATGCTGCCAGTGACATGCATAAATCCTGAACTGACCTCTCGGTGCTGCTTTGATTTCACTGATTCACTGGAACATGGTGTTTGTGTACACAATGGGAAAGGGGTCAAAACACTTTGATTTATGACAGATTTATACTGCTCTCATTAATGCCATGCTGTGGTTTACCCTCTGGGATGTCTGAGAGCTGGTACTGCTGTGAGTTCCTTTGGAAAAATCTTTATGTCCCACCATAGGTTCTCCCAGGGCTGGGAAGGGGTAATGAGCTTTCTTAGATCCCAGCCCAAACTGCAAGAACCACCAAAGAGTCTTGTCTTTGAGGACCATAATTTGGGGTATGAGGCTTGGAAGAACGCAATGGTTTTTCAAATAAAAATTCCGTCAAAATCAGGTCCATTGTGAAGAACTCACAGAGTGTTTCAAATAATTAAAGCATGAGCTTGAAGTGTGTTAAAATAGCCCTTCTCCAGGTAATCACAATAATAAAATAACTACCATTGCTGGCAGGTCCCGAGTAGACCCAACAGGAAAGGCATGAAAATTCAGAGCCCTTGGTGACAAACTCTGGTTGGGGCTGATGGTGCTGGAGAAGGCATGAGGGATGTGAAGGGACTTGCCAGGATGCTGTCTGATCAGGCTGCTCCCTGAGATACAAAGAGACCCTGTCAGTTCACTGCTACTCAGAAACCCAAAACAGGAAACCTCAAACAGAGGCACGAAGCAGCAAAGCAGCAAGGAAGAAAGCTCATTGCTGCTGTATCCAAACAGAGCCTGTTGTTGGCGAGCCCAAAGGAATGAAGGAAATGCCCTTCAGGTTGGCATCTCAATTTGCCAACTTGGATTATGTGTGTGTAAATCCCACCAAGAGGGGGCATTCCTGCATGGTGTCAGGGGGCTGCTTGGCTTGCTGAGCCACCAAATTGCCTGCCAGGGTTTCTGGACACACTTCACTCTGGCAACATGGCTTTGCACATCCCAAGTCTCAGCCCCAAGCCTGACATACAGTCCTGTGCCATGTCAGGCTCCTTGACCCATCATGGGGACAGTAACAATAAAAGCCCCCTGCTCTTAGGGGAGAAAGATGAAACCACAAGTCCAGAAAGATATAAGGGCTTGAGCAGGGACGGTCAACCCTTTTTAAGTGATCAGATTAGACAGAAGCAGTGCCAATAAAAGACCAGATACTGGTAGATTTGAATCCATTGTGTAAAGACTTGCCGATTTGAATGTGTGCAGGGGAGAACCCTGCAACAGCAGGGTTTGAGGAGACACTCTGGGTTTGGACACTGATGCTTAAAGCTTTCAGCCCTTTTTTAGGCCAGCATCGGAGGCTGGACCCTGGAGTGCTCTCCATGGGTCCTTTCCAGTCTGAATTATTCCCTGAGTCCATGAACGTGTTTTATATGTGCTGAAAAGCTTTCTGAAGTATCTAAAGCTTCTTGAGAAACTGATGGGATGAGGAACAGACCATCATCATCATACATGCTTACTGTGTCTTCTGGTGAGTGCCCTGTGCCCAGACTGAAAACATCTCAGTTCAATTGCTGGCACTGCCTCTGACTACCTGGGTGATCCTGAAAATAAGCCCAAAATATCAGAGCAGTCCCATTAACACAGCATCCTTTCTTTAGCAGGAGCCAAACCAGGTGCTAGGTAAATTGCTGAACCTATAATCCCTGTGCTGTGCTTTTGGTGCCCACGTCTTCAGGGATGAGAGCAATCCTTTTTTCCTTCCACTGTCTCTAGAGCAGAGCCCTGGTTTTGTTCTATATTTGTACATCATCGAGCACATAAAGTCCAAAGTCTTACTGAGCCCTTGTTGCATTCAGCTGCAAACTCCTCTCTCTGAGTGCTTACATGCATGTCACCATGAAAATGTTGCTTTCTCTCAATCTATTAAAATTTGTCACTGAAGAGCAAACCCTGGAGGACAAATTCAAATAGTTCTTCCCTCTTTCTTTTTTCCTTTTTTTTAAAGAAATTCAGAAACACATTTCCACTTTGCTTTGGTTTTGAAGATGGTTGTACAAAAATTGCTATTACACAATTCAGACAGTGGTTTTCCTTTTGCAGGTTCATAATGTAAATCACACCCTCCTGTGTGGACAGAATGCCTGTGCCAGGCAAGGCATGATACTCTTTTTCCACCAGAGGTTGAAGAGCCAGGGGTTGGTTTGTTGAGATTTAGGGAATCCAAAGGTTTTGTGCCAAACTCTAAACCCAAGACTTGTGTTGTCACTGATACCATTGCAGGAGGGAGCCAGAGGCACTGAGCAGTAAATTCAAGAGAATTAAGACCATCTGCTGCCCAGGCCTGCCAGCCCACAGCTCCCTGCAGAGTCTGAGACAAGCAGTTACAATATCCAAGTTAAATTCCCTTGAAAGCCACCCAAACCCAGCCAGCAATGCTGTCCATCTTGCACACAGCAGGAGGTAAAAGTCAACCAGAGCATCAATTTTATTAGAAATTCTAGCAGGGCTTTCTCTAGAAAGTCTAGATTTGAAAGGGACTTTAAAGACCATCTAGCTCCAAACCCCTTGCCATACATGGGGATGCCAGCCACTAGATCAAGTTGTTCAGGGCCCCATTCAGCTTGGCCTTCTAGATCTTCCCAGAGAGTAGTCAGATATATGTACATAATAAGTGAATACATGCATAGACATATATAGATCTTTTGGCTGAATATGTGTTCTCAATCAGTTGAGTACCTGTCCTAAGGAGCCTTCCAAGTAAACAGGGATCCACAAGAGTCTAATTTTCATATTTACATTTTCAATATAAATGATGTTCTGGATTCGATCTCTGGGATTTCAAAAGCAGACAAAACATGACTAGAGACAGTGATAATGCAGTTCCTTACAAATAGATGGGAAAGTGGTCTGATTTTTGGCCACTCTAGATCATTATTTTTAATTTAGATCATATTTTTTAATTTAGAGGTAAATGCTATCAAGGGGGCAATAAGACTGTTTTTCACTGGACCACTTAAGGCTGAAAGACAAGTGTCCTCTCAATCTCTTCCTAAATTTCTGTGAGCTGAAAGTGCTGCTGTCTCGCTAGCAGTTTTCTTCAGAAGCCAGCTAGTGCTCTCAGTGCCTTTTGCCAATAGCAGCTATAATTACACTAAATGGTTGATTTACAGAAGCAGAAGGAGGAGAACAACATGTGCAGAGCAATGTTACACAACATCGCAAAGAGTTTGCACACTTCTGTCATTCTAGCAAACCACTTACAATGACACTCACATACTCCTATTTTCTCTCTGTATTTTGGAGATAAGACTGTTTTGAATTCTTCTGTGGGATTATCTGATGGCTGCACGAAACTTGACTCATTGCTGCCATTAGAGGGGAGCTGGATCACCCCAAAACAATTCCCTACTATGAATAGCCATTATGATTCCACAAAAACAATGGCATGAGATGTCACACAGACTTTCCTGAGCTTCAGAGAGGGATGCTCAAATACAAGAACTTAAAAATGAAACAGCATCATTTCTATGAGGTGGAAGTGACTGCCATATGCACTGCCACTTCTCTTGGTGTTCGTGTAAGTGCTTTTTACCTCCAAATGCCATTCTTTCTCCCCAAGACTGTGCTGTAATTAGAATTCTACCTTTAAATCTGAGTGCACTTTGTAGGCCTAATAGGGCATCCAGAAGCAATAATGGCAGTAATTACAACTGTTTTTGGTTTTCAGTGTTCAGAACTAAAGAAAAATACACTAAAGATGAAAAATGCCATCACTCAAGAATTGTTTTGAAACAGCACAGGCAGAAATGGGCAAGTTTGGATGGCTATAAATATCATCAACATAGAGCTCACATTATTTAGGGCATGTGTGTAATGAGTGCTCTTCTGAAAGACTCTGGGCAGCGATAAAGCATGAGAGCACAAGCGATCTGGGAACTATCAAAATATTATAATCTGCTACGGAGACACACTGCTTTTCTTTATGGCTTGCAAAAATATACTCAAGATTCCAGATGCACTCTGCTGCAGGAGCGCCTGTTTATGGCAAAAGGAGAGTGCACGGGGAAGTATTGCTAAAGAAGTTGGCAATGGGTCAGCATGAGCAACTTGGTAGCAAGTTATTTTGATGGTATTGTATATCCTGTTCTGAGTGTCATGGTAAAACCTCTCAGGGAACAGTTTGTTACAACCACCTAACAGTCATCCTACATGTACCATCAGGATCCAAAACACATGCAGAGTGGACACAAGACAAATTGGTAGGGATCTTGGTGGTCACAAGTTGTTCCTTGAGTTCTCAGGAGAAATTCTGCTGGAATTTGGCAATATCCTGAACACAGACTGTTCCCAATAATCCAACACAGACTGTTCCCAATAATCCATCAGGAGACCTGAAGTACTTTGTTTATCCTTCTGCCCTCCAAAGGGCAGAAGAACAAACTGAATATGTCTAAACAACAAAGTACTCATCTTCTTAATTCATTATTTTTCATATGTCCATGAAGCATTTCTCCCAATAGTTCCTCTCAGACACTACTAAACTTTGCCCATAACAGAACAGGGAGGTTTCCCATTTTTGCAACCTGGGAAATGAAGCATGACAAGGTAGAATTTCTCTGAAACTTTTATTTAACCCCAAGCTGCTCCTTTCTCCAGTTTTCATGCCATGTAAGTCCAAGCTGTGCACTCAAGGGATATCTGACTTCAGACACACAGTCTCAGCACATGCAGTACCACAAGGAACAAGCCATCTTGTGGGACCTTCTCAGTTCTTTCCTTCTAAAATTTCCCACTTGTTCTCTGGCCTTCAGTCTCTCAGGAGGAAGAGGTGATGCATTATATCTGGTGCCAGCTGATCCCCCATTCCTAAACTCTCACATCTCTGCTGGCTGGGAAAACAATGTCCTAAGCTGAAAACATGACAGATACTGTTGGTTGTTGATGCAATTAAGACAAGACCTTCTTCTGCAGAATCAGAAAGAAATCTAATGGGAGTCCCCACCTTGGATAATAAGTAAGAATTAAATGTTTCCAACCTTAAACTGCACACTAGTGTATTTCTCCAATACTGTTATCAACTTAAGTGTTGAGGTTGGAGGCAAGAGAAATGTTTCTTGTGACAGGCAAGAATTTCACATAGTTTAGAGTGGGAACAAACAGTGCTACTGAAACAGCAGTTATTTTGTGACCCTGCTCTGGGCACTGATGCTGTTTAAACCATCCAGAGCAGCTGCTGCAGAGCCAAGGCTCCAGGTATTGGTTAGATAGAAAAGGCATGGGCCTCACTCAGGTTGTCCATTGCAGTCCCATAAAGGCTGCCTAGAAGGCTGGATCAGGTGTCTCCACAGGCTGCAAGCCTGGAGGACAGTTCCCTGCTTGAACAGACTGGGTGGGTTAGCTATTCCCAGACCACAGAAGGGTCTGTCCACCACTGGGGACCCTGAGAAGCTTGGATGCAGGTGGGCTGGGAAGCCCCCAAGTGCAGAAGTGAGTGGCCCTAGATCCTGATGGTGTCCCAGCTGCTCTCTTAAAAGTGGCATCAGGCTCAATTTAGTTCCCTAACCAGCAGTGCCCAGTGCTATTTAGGACATCCTTTGGCCTTTGCTTTCTTACTGCTGCAAACTCTCTGCCCATCTCCTAATCCTGGCAGAGCTCCCTTGAGACATCCCACACAGCACAGGGCACCTGCCTTTCAGCTTGGAAACTAGACCCACAGTCCTCAAATCCTCACTTTTAAAAAATTATTGGCATCATCAAAACAAGTCCAGACTTACAAAACACAGTGCCTGTCAGTTTGTGTTTCTGTCTGCAGGATCCAGTGCATGTGGACGAAGATATAAATATGTGCCCAAGCTTATGCAAACTTTCTACCAGGAGAACAGCAGCTCAGATGGACTCACCCACTCGCCGGCGGTTTCTGAATCTCATTTTCTAAATATGCCTTGCCTGATTCACAGGAGGAACACAGCACTTGCCACCTCCCAAGGGGAAACACAGATGTTTGGCTCCCAACCCCTGGAATTTCTTGAACCTTTGAGGACAAAAGGGGAAAGGACAGAGGTCAAGCAGCAGTATTTATTCTGACCCCTTTCCTACCAATTGTTCAAAACCCAGGCAGATAAAGCTACCGGCATTTCTTGTCAGCAACACCCATGGGGTCTGCGGCACAACATGGCAAATTCCAGTCATTCCTCCAGGCTGCTGGGGCTACTCAAGTCCCACTGAGGTAAAGTGGCCCCACCAGCACAGCAGTCTGATGAGGAAGGCCCTGTCCCAGACAGACCACTCTGTCCCCAGACAGACCATCCCATCCACATGCGACAGCTCTGTTCATATGCTGATGCCCAGTGAGGAAGAAATCCTGGCCCTCAGGAGGTGTCTCACCTGCCAGGAAGCTGCCTTATGGCAGGGGGATTAGAATTAGATCATCTTTTAAGTCCCTTCCAACCCAAACCATCCTGTGACTCTATGAATTTCAGAATAAAAAGCCTGTAGCACATCCGCAAAGTAAAAGGTACTCGCTCAGAATGAGATCACCAAGATCCAGGTAGAAAAAACCCGAAGCCCTAAAAAAAGAGCTGGGATCAGCACAGTCCCTTCTTGTGACAATCTCCTAAAGCCAAGTGGCTGCTCCCACAGGGACATGGACGGTTCCATAGATATTCTTTCCAGCCCAAACAGTCACACACGTGGCTATCAGACAGTAGGTCAGACCTGGGCACTCACCATGGTGGGCACCCGAAAGATGCTGTGCTCTGAATTGCCCCAACCCACAGAGCAGCAGCCTCCAGCTGCACCACATGCTTTCTGTGACACCAGCAGATCTGCACTCACCAGGGCTGGTAAGCATGGGGTGTTCTCACCTCAAAAAAATACACCTAAAATGTGCTCCAGCTGCTTTTTCTGTACATATGCTCTGTGCTAAAAACTAAACACTGCAGGAACAACTGCAATGGTTCCCTGAACAGCAGGTCAGGGTGGCATAGAGCTCCCTAGCTGCTGTCCTTGGCATTATTGCTGCTCATATAATGAGGCAAAACACCACACATGGTGGCCCATCTCTCCATCCTGTCCCCATGTCACCTGCAAAGACCACACTTAACTGGTACCTGTCACATGAAAATGATCCCTAGTTTGGAGGATATCCCTGCCACAGAGGTGGAACTCTTCACTCTACTTTCAGGTATTTCTACATTTCAGACATTTACATTCTCCAGCCTGTCCTGCTCACCCAAAGAGCCTTTTGGGACCAGAGAGGTTCGTGTATCAGCTGCAACCTCCCCTTATGCTGGCTCTGAGTCACCATCTGGCACTGGGAGGTTTCCAGCACCTGGGAAACATGAATATGGAATGATGCCATTGTCCCTCCTTTCCTGCCCTCTATCCATGCCCTGGGCATGCTCTGTGCTTACTTACTGTGTGCACATTTGCAGCTTCAAGGACTGCAAATATCAATAAAGATCTAAGCAAATGAAAGCTTCAGACTGCATTCTCATTGAATGCAAACAAGATGTTTTTAGAAACAACTCTGTTTCATTCACTTATATGTTCTCTGCTGATTTAACCTCTCTCAGAATTTTTTTGGATTAAGATAAAGTGGTAACATTCCACTCTTTTATCTCCTCCCTTTCTTTTCTCACCAGCCTTCAAGACAGTCTCAAATGCACCCTCATCCCCCTCCTACTCCAACAGGTAGAAAATCTGTTTAGGAGTAACAGCAAGAGCATGACCATCTCCGTGGTCACTCCTGCCAAGCCTGTTGCACACCAGCACCATCAGGGCAGGCTAATCTACCTAAGCTGAGCTCCTACAGCAGGTGTTGAAGTGATTGTAGTAGGGCATGCTACAATCCAAAAAAGTCTCCATGTAAGAGTTAAAGCAGCGCCGCACCTTAACCACTGAGTCAAAGCAGCCTAACATTTTGAAATTTAGATGTACCCAGGTGTCTATTTTTTCTGTATTTCTACAGTACCTAGCACAGCAGTGCTCTGATTCATATGTGATGTTCCCAGGCATGCTCCCAAAACAAACAAGAAGTTGCTACTCAGCACTCTGAATCACCCACTGCAAACCAACTAAAATGAAGAAGAGTGTGGCTTTGTCTCCATTGGAGCAAAAGCACTCTCTCCATCATTTCCAGAACAAGAAGCAGACTCCAGGATGTCCAGATTCTTTGGCCCAGCCACCAGACTTCAACTGGTGGATTGTAGGGGCACAATACAGCTGAGTTAATACCTCACCATTCCTGTGAAGGAGCTTGGTCACAATAGTACTGTTAGTGCCCACTGCCCACGCTGGCAGCAGCTCTGTGATGGTGTAGCTGGCACAGCATCAGTCAGCAGGACCCTGCACTATGGCAGCACTGGTGAAACTCCTTGCAGACTGTGCAAGGCTGTGCAGAGTCCTTTGAAGTCACGTTGCTCGTGAGCTACATCTAGAAATAAACAACCAACCATCCACACCTCCCGTTTGTCTTCACTTAAACTGAATATCCCTCCCTACCTACCACTGTTCAAATGAATTTGGGCCCTGACCCAACGAAGAATTTAAATGTGTGCTATATTTCAACCACTGGTCTTGGCGGAGTAGAAAGATGGGATAATGGCATGTGTGGATTTGGTCTTTTACAAAACAAATGTCAAGTTCATTCCCATGTATTTGTTGGTGGATAGCAACCACTTTTGAAGAAGGTTGGTGTCCCTGCTCTCCTCTATCCTGAGTGCATACTCCTTGTCCCTGCTACCTGTCTTGCCAACACTGGTAGATTTATGGACTAGGCTACATCAGCCCCAAAGAGCTGGTGGGGTCTTGTCCTGGTTGAACCCCAGCCAGTGACTCAGTACCACACAGCCACTCACTCACTCCCCCACCCTGTGTGACGGGAAGAGAATCAGAAGGGTAAAAGTAAGAAAACTGGTGGGTTGAGATAAAGACAGTTTGATAGGGAAAGCAAAAGCTGCATGCACAAGCAAATCAAAACAAGGAATTCATTTGTCACTTCCCATGGGCAGGCAGGAGCTCAACCATCCCCAGGAAAGCAGGGTCTCATCACACATAACAGTGACTTAGGAAGAAAAACACCATCACTCCGAATGTCCCTCCCTTTCTCCCTCTGCCCCCACTTTATATTCTGAGCATGGTGCCATATGGTATGGGATATTCCTGTGTCAGCTGTCCCAGCTGTGTCCCCTCCCAACTTCTTTGTGCACCTCTCGCTGGCTGAATGGGGAGAGGAGTAGAAAAGTCCTTGACACTGTGTAAGCACTGATCAGCAATAGCAAAAACATCCCCAAGTTGTCAACACTGTTTCCAGCAAAAATACGAAACACAGCCCCACACCAGCTACTGTGAAGAAAACTAACTCTATCCCAGCCAAAACCAGCACAGGTCTCTACCCGGGGCTGCTTTTCACTGCTCCTTCATTCCTACAGGGCTTGCAAAGGCAGTGGATGGGGTAGGCTGCAGCCCAAATCTGGAGAGGCTGTCTCCTTTGTGGGTATGGTTAGATGGAATGTCCCAACTCCAACAGGTCCACCAATGCCACCAGCAAAAGGGCAAAGGACAGGTTGCTCTGGCCTACTCCAAAGTGAAAAGGGAAGCAGGGGCATGAAGCAAACAGACAAAATGCCTCAGTAGAAACTGAGGATTCTCCATCCCTCGGAACAGCTTTCAACCTCCTAATAGATGAAGTCCAAGTGCAAATATGGTCCTGCTCAGGGACAGACAATAAGGATTGATACCATAAGCAAAGCAACAAGCTCTTAAAACTCTTGCTACGAGTGTGGGAAGCCACTCAGAGGAGCAAGAAATCATGCAAAATGATGGGGGCTATGAACTCAGGAGCTTAGCTCTGGCCTGCTGGGATTGCTGTCATAACTCCAATCTTAGCACATCATCTGTTTAAGGGAGATAGGAAGGGGGGAAGGAGTGCAGGGGTGCTGTTATGGATCAAGTGTACATACCACTGCCAGCAACCTGTCACTGGACAATGAAGAGCGTGGTGATGCAGCCCCCTGAGTCAGTGCACACGGCATGTGGAATGAAAGGGAAAGCAGGGAGGGCTCTCCTCCAGACCACCAGGACTGGGGAACAGGAGAGAAAAATGTCTGGACTGACTCTCAAACTGCCAGAAAAGATGCAGGGTAGAAGCTGTGATCCCCAACTGGGGATGAATGTGGCTGCTAGCAGTCAGACATCCCCATATTTATATTCCTGCTGCCTCCCATGGAAAATGCACAGAGTCTGGCACTTCAGAGCAAACGTAAAACAGAAGAGACTTTGATTCACAGCTGGGATTTATCTAGGTACTCTCTGTAGTCTTTGTGGTAAGGCTCAGATTTTACAGTTCGCTGCCCCAGGTTGTGATTCATGGTGAGAGAGGCCATTAAAAAGAGATTTACACAAGATACAGGAGAACTATCCAAATTATCCACTAAGGCTAAGCAGAGTCACTTCCCTTCAGCCAGAATTAGACACCTAATCCTGGTCAGTCCTTTTTTCTTGCAAAAGGAAGATGCAGAGAGGAGCAGTGAGCAGCCAGGCTGTTCCTATACCAGTAAGGTGAGCAGGGAGAGGGCTGGGCCATGGCCCTTGTGCTTTGCACACCTCTTGTCCATCCTGCAGGACTCATAGCACAGACTCCAGAATAGTTTTAGCCCAGACAGCAGTCTCCTCAAAGAGCAGTCTTTCATTTGGTGAGGAAGAGACATTATCCTCGTTGAAGTAAACTGAGCCATGATGTATGCCTCATAAGAAGAAAACAGGGGTCTTACTGGTTTATTTACTCATTAGTACAGGTGCAGCATCAGGTGCTGGAGATCTGATCTAGATTCCTCTAGATTCAAGTCTTCCATCACTATGGAGGGTGCAAACTCTATGACATAGAGAGATAGGGCTCACTTTGTCTCTGCTGCTGAAGGAGTTCTAGTGTTACAAAAATAGTACATGTTGATTGAGGCAGACACTGGATGCCTCATCCACCAATTCTTAGACTCATAACCCCTAGCATATTACACAATTGGTAGAGCAAAGAAAAATCAATTGTTTTATATAAAGTAAAAGATTCACAAAAAGCCAGCATTTAGAAAGCCCTGCTCCAGCATGAGACAGTCTGGTACCTAGGATGCTCTTCAAGGCTGCCTGAGAGACCTACTTCCATCTTTTTCATCCCCCAGAGAATGACTCTACCCCTAACCCTACAAGCATATGTTGTCAGTAGGCACTTCCTTACCCTGGCAGTATTGAACTCACACTTCACTCATGCCAGAAGATCTCGTCTCCTTGGACCAGACTCAGTGGCACCCAGGTTGAGGCAAAATAGCTATCTTTATGCCATACAGATCCCAAAGAAGCCCAAAAAAGCTGTAGCAGCATTAGTGTCCTATTACATCATTGCACAGGGACACAGGATCATTTTTTGTGGAATATACTACCAGCTAAAATAGTAATATAAACTCCTCGCTTCATGTACTGAGGAATTTAGTCCAGACAGAATAAAGTTGGACACATGCTAGACTGAACTTCATTGTCATGTCTGACTGGGCCATGACTGAAAAGTATGTGTCCCTGAGGCAGACACATGGCTGTGTTGGTTGGATGGTTGTTCATTTTTTGTTTGTTTGTTTGCCTTTTTTGTTGGTTTGTGGGGTTTTTTTCAAGTAACTTCATTTTCAGCCCAGATAAAGATGCACAGATGTGTGTGGATCATATGAAAATGCTGAGGCTTGAGGAGTCACAAAGGGTAGACAACACTTAGATAATCCTAACTGCTGTAAATACGTCAGGAAAGTGAGAGAGAGGGACAGGCTGTGCCTGTGAGAGAGGGGCACAGCTGAAAATACTCCCAGGGCCCGCAGCTTGACCTTTAGAGGAGTTGAATTTTTGGTCTCAAGAGGACTCTCACAAGCTTTGCAAGCACAGCCAAGCATCAGCTCATGGGTGTACACAAAGCTATGCCTTTTCCCTCCTTCATTCCCACAGGGGAATAGCCCTGAAAGGTACATCTTCACAGGTCCTCAATTAAGGGTCAATTCTTGATGTTTATTTGTTAACTTGAGTGCTTTCTAATGTGGCCCATACAGTTGATTTATTATCAGCAATTTCTATTAACACAATAAATGGTCATACTTACATGTTCATATCTAGATGCAATAAATGTGGGTTCAGCAGGACAGAGAAGGCTGACCTCTCAACAGCCAGAGAGGGATGACAGCCTCTCCACTCTGAGTAGGTGACAAGGACACAAAGCTCCCTTCCCCTCTTATTCAGGCAGAGCTCACTCTGCCCCCAGGCTGTGCTGTTAGATTGGAAAAGAACCTCGGAACTTTCTTACAATACTTAGTTTTCTGAAATAGGATTTGGCTTCAAATCCACCTCCAAATAAGTCTTGTTTTTCAGATGAGAGAACTGTGATATCTAGAAATTAAGACCTGATTAGACAAGTGGTATCAGTTTGAGGACTCTAAATACTTCATCTTACTCTCTTGACAAGTGTTTGCATTCCAGATTCTTGGTTTATTTTTTTATTTGTTTTCTCAAGAATTGCATTTTACTTGGGATTAATAGGTGCTGGCATTGTACTTACACCAGTCTTACCCAACCTGAAGACTTTCTCTTCCCCACCTTTAACAGTAACCCATTTGCTCTCCCTCCTGTCTATCTTACCAAACAGTCCTATATTGAAATAAATAACTGCAGTGTCCTGCATATGTTCCAGTGAAGGGTAAGACTGCACTGGGAAACAGCAAATGTCACACTCTGCACAGGGAAAAATGCAAGCTTTGTTTAATTTCTGTCTCATTACAGGCACTGTGTCCTGACTCTGAGAAACGTGAACTCAAGCTGAGTCGATTTCCTTGCGAGCGAGTAATGGACACTCCAGATGGTTTGCCAGGAAGCACGGCCCCAGGGCTGTGCAGTGCACAGCTTCCAAGAAGAAAGGGACATATTTGTAAACAGAAAGAAACACCATTCACCGTCATGAAACGCAATTCCCTGTTTGACAAGTGTTGAAACAAAGCCACCAAGCTGTCTCTATAGGGAACGAGTCTACCAAACAGGAAGGTCAAAGGTGTGACAATGTCTGGATAAGAGAATAAAAAGTACATATAAATCCTCCTGCCATTATAAAAGATAAAAGACTAGTCAATATTTCATGCCTGTGGAAAGTCTGGCATTGTGCAAGTTTTGCACATTGCTTTTGTTTTGCAAAAGATGAAGCCAGGCCAGCAGGGACTTGCTTGATCTCACTCTGCTGAGAATGTTTGCACCTGCCCTGTGCTTACTGGTACAGTGGTGAAGGTGTCTCTGCAGCATAAAGGACTTCAAGCCAAGAAGAACCAGTGTGTCTCATGGGTATCAGCACTCACTGGTCATTTTGTCTAACAAAAGGGACCACAGACTCTTCATGCTCCTCACAAGTCCACAGGAGAGCCAGAAGGGCAGATGTAAAAGGGTGAAATGCTGGCTCCTACCAAATCCAGAGCAAAACTCCCATTGGTTTCAGTGGACTCAGTTATTTATCCTTAGATTTAAAGGCTGAGGCAAACTACCAAACATCTTGTCTAAAACTCTTGTGAGCAACAGCAGTTCAACACATCACACCCCAAACCTGCTAGCGAACCATGGCAGTGGTCCCCAGCTTCCCCTGTCCCTGGGCTACACAACAGCAGACACTGGAAGAAACAACACTTCCTGCACTCCTCATAGCCTCAGGCCTAAGTTTTTTTTACTAGGATATAAACAGTGTCATATCTTGCACAACAAAGATACCTGCTCAGCATGGATGGAAGGTTGCTGGTCTCAGAGACATCCCTTAGAAGGCTGTCTAGACTTGCTTTGAATGTTTCAGGCAGCAAAGAGTCCACACATGCCCTTTAAAGTTCATTCAGCAGTTAACTGTCCTCATCCACATGCATTTATGGGATCTGTAGTGTCTCCCCTCCCCCTGCCCGCTCTTGGGAGCACATGGTTTGGGTACTAATGCTGCATGCTGGCATCAAGCTGCATTTCACAAGGAAAAATATGCAGCTGTCCATAAGCAGATTAGGAAACACAAACACTGAGAAAAGCAGAACAGAATGGGAAAAGAACTCTTATCCAAACAACACCCAGGGCAAGAACCAATGCCTCCACTTGGTGAGAAAACTAGGGAAAATGTGGGATTTAAACCTGAAACTGATGCAACACACTGTTACCTTGCACCTCTAAAGAGATACAGTGGTGCTCCTTCACTCCTGATAGGCCCATCATAGCCTTATTTATAGTCAAATTCAGTTCTGTATGAACATCAAAAGATGCCTCCTGTTCAAGTCAGCTGCACAGTGCACACAGTGTCATCAGGGAATTCAAAGACATCTGGATCGTTCGACGTTTTCATGGTCTTACTGGTCTTGTGCATGAGCAAGGAGCCTGGAGCCCACTGATCTACTGAGCACCACAACACAAGGAAGCCATTGCAGCCCGAGATGAGGTGGACAGCTGCAGAAGAACTCATCTTCAACAGCTGGTCCCCTCAGCTGCCACACTCTCCAGTGTCTCCCTACATCTGCAGATGCTACAACCACTGTTAAGTGGGTTTGCACAGTGTTGTTGCTAACCTACCACAGACCCCTGGGGGCACTTGGACCAAAGGATCCTCTTGACTCACACTCTGCATCTGGATCTTCTTCTGCGTTCATATGTGTGAGTGAATCCCACACTCCTCCTACCTCCTCCAAATCTCCACCTCTGTTTCTTCTCTCTCTTCCTGCTTTCCTCTCTGCCTTGTCCCTTGGACCTTATTCCATTTCCATTACTCCACACCGTTTAAATATCTCTAGCAAAAACTGGGCACTACAGAAAAGAAAAAACCCAAAGGCAAAAAGAAGGCATAAATATTTAATACATAAACTGCTGGTTTGTAGGAATCGTGATGTCATTACTTCAGGAGCATAAAGGAGGAGTATAAATTCTAATGCAAGTCTCCCACTCAGTTGTAAAACATGCTGCTGTATTTACACTAAAATAATCATCAGACAAACAGTTACATGGGGTTTTTTTCCCAGAAAAATCTATCCTGAATTTGTTCTTAGAGAGGAAGTTGCTCATAGCTTCTCACACTCCCCTCTTTGATGCTTGCTATTTTAGGATTGTTCTACCCCTTCTTTGCCTCTCTCCCCATAAAACTGGAATTACTTTAGCCCACAAGGCTATTTAATAAAGTCTCCTTCTCAGCATATGAATCCAATTTTAGATTTTTGGGCTTAAAAATAAATATCTGAAAAAAAAAGGAAAAAAGTGTTCTAGAGAGGGAGGAGAGAAAAGAAAGCTCCAACATCCATTGTTTCAGTCTTAGCAATCTCCAACATATTCAGCAGAGTCTCATTCATTTTACTGTAAGGGATGTGTTATCTCTGGATGGATCTGCTTAGTAAAGATTTAGTATTGAACGGGTGATCCCTGAAAGAATAGGAGTGTGACTGTAGTGTGTTGCCCAGGGATGCCTGCTCATTAAGCTGTTCAGAATAAACAGCATATGAATGCAAATTAGAAAACTCTTGGGGAAAAAAACCACTTACATAGTAATGGCTGAGCTCTCGGAAAATCTCTCCTGTAAAATTAGTTATCTCTGGAACTCTGTGCTTTACCTTTATACTTTCTATTAAGTGTGTAAAAATATATTACTGACCTTTTGCAAACCGGGGTCAGGCAACATTTGCAGTGGATGTGGTCACTCTGTGACTGTATTAAGATGTACAGACATCATTCAGCACAGGCCTGAGACAGCAGGAACAAGGGGACAACAAAAGCCTTCTGGAGAATGCAGTCTGAAACATATTTCAGGCTGTCTTCCATGTAAGAAATTGTTTCAGCCATCTCCTAATAGTCATCTTCCCTCTCCAGAGCATGATTCTTCAAAGACAAGGGGCTGTGTGTCTGAGGTATGTGTCCAAAATTCAAAAAGCAGTGAAGATATGTCTCAAAGACAGAGCGAGTGTCCCCTCCGAAGCTTTGGTTCCCATGCACAGCCCCTCCAATGCCATGTGGGACTTGGGGACTTTGTTTCTTTTTTTCTTGTCACTGGGTTACCAGCTCAAGTCTTCCCATCTCAGCTCCTGATCTCCTTCCAAGACCCTCAAATCTTCATTTATGCAATCACATTTCTAAAAATTATTGCTGGAAATGTGCCCAAAAGGATGTTGACAACGCTCAGACACTACTGACCCTTCAATTTGGTTTGAATAAACTCCAAACACAACTTCTGAAAGTACAAAACTTTGACAGAAATAAGCCTTTATTTTTCAATCCATCCTACCTGCATTTAACCAGTCCCATCCAAATTATTCATAACTAGGCAGTTCCCACAGAACCCAACAGAGAGCAGCAATGCATGCACACTAATTAGAATTAATTACTTACCAGACTTGATCCCTGAAGAAGTTACACATTGGCTGATAAAATTATCATAGTATATAGCACATAGTATGCATGATAATACAGTAGTATTTAAACACTACTTAACTCCATTTTAATCAATGAGAATTCTTCTGCTACAAGTAGCCAGTAAAGCACTTGAATAAGTACATGTTCATTCTGGAAAATATAACTTTTACAATATTTCTCTTTTGCAAATTTCTATTTTGAGTTTACTTCCCACCAAACAACACTTTTAAGGAGAAACATGGTAGGTATTCTGGGCTGCTTCAAGGGAGGAAAAAGTTTTTTACAAGGGTGGGGCCTGCACAAGATGGCCTTTGAAGGTCTCTTCCAACCCAAACCATTATCTCTTCTCCCCTCCCCTCCCCTCTCCTCTCCGAATCTCTCCTCTCCTCTTTCTTCCATTCTATATTTGAAGCTCAAGCACATATAGCAGCAATCCTGTGCTCTTCTGACATGGTGCTGGTGGATTTCCGCAGCGCAGCACTAACCAGTTGCTGGGGTGCCATTTCAGGACATGGAGTTTGGATGCTGGGAAGCAATGTCAGCTCATGCCTCTCCTTGGGCATGGTGTCAGGTAAGCTGCATGAAGCTGGAACCTGGGCTTCTGGGATGCCTGGGTCTTCTCTTCCCAAGGGATTTACTGAGGCAGCTTCAGCGGCAAGGACTGTTGCATAGCCCACTACAAGGCCCAATAAATTCCTGAGTTACAGCCTTTTCCTGAACACAGGTCCACACACAGTCAAGGAGAAGAAAGGCATTTTTTACTTGATTGACCTTTACTTTGGGAAAAGTCTGGAAAACCTAAACTATACCGCAAAAAGGGACAAACATAGCCCCGCCTTTTACACTTGTGTTCCTACTCTATTTCTTTTTCCCACACAGACCAAAAATGAGGTATTTCATAGCAGGCCTAAGTCTGATGGTTTAGCTGAAATCAAACACTATTTTTCAGAAGGTCTTTGGATCCAGAGAGAAACTCCTACAAAGCTGCAGATCTCAGTGGGTTTGACTGACAGCTAATTTTTCTCCCTACTTTTCTGTCTGTCTGTAGAATCAAGAAATCAACTACTCTAGACAAATTTTCAATACAGAACCTCTTTATTATCCTTATGGATGTGGTGTCACTAGGGTACATCCTCAGGGTTTCCAAAAAAACTGGGATTCATGCCTGATGGCATAGTACCAGTGGTAGATGTTTTAAGACTCACAATAAATATTGGGAGAACAGGGCCAAACTTACTATGACTGGCATCAAAATCAGAAATCATATCCCCTGTCTTTCTCCTGGTTTACATTTATCATATGGTGCTTTGTGTTCCTGACAAATAATTTACGGCAATTGTTTACACCAATCGTTTTTGGAAATGAATGCTTAGTATTGGTCTTCTAATTGAAAATGTAAGCACTGCAATAAATAACTTGATCTTCAAATGCATTCAACAGCCTATGATTCTTCCAGAAATCAGAGCTGTGGAATGCTCAGGATTTAAAAATGAGTCTCATTTTCTCTTGTGCCCAACTTTGGATAAAAGACTAATTTCAATGTTCAGAAAAGAAGGATTTGCTCATACTACAGAAGAGATCCATAATCCTTAGAGCTTCTAAATGTGAAGTGCTGCTGTTAAATCCCTTATTGGGATTTGAAGGTGTTCAGTGGAATAAATTGGAAATGTAACTTGGAATATTTTTTAAATGTTTTGAGGAAACAAGATCCAGATGACAATTGATGTGACATGCTTATCACCTGCAGCGGAAAACCACCACTGAGAGCGAAGCCATAAGGGCATCTCCACATGCCCACAGCAACCTACGTAATTTGTGGTACAACAAAAAACTCTTTGCAGCCATGTATTTATTTGTCTTGCTTGGTGCCCTTTGTATTACTCCCACGTATTGGACTTTAAAGCTTTCTTTGCAAGTTTTATTATCTTTCATATATTGCAGCCCTTGGAGGCATTGATGTTGCAGCCTGTTCCAGGGGAACTGGTGGCAAAGTGCTCTTTGTTTCTCTTAAGGGAAGACCCCAAAGGCCACTAAAGCTGCTCAGCAATGTTTCCTTTCCTTTTAAGGACGAGCTGAGGGAAGCATCCTGCTTTCATCCTTAAATCTTACCAGATGAGAGGAAGGCTGGTGCTGAGGACCAGGCAATGACGAACTGTGCTGGAGTTCCCACAGCCAGTGGAGATGCACCCGGTGGACAGGCACTGCCAGGGCACTGAGAGCCAGGGGCTGTGCTCTGCCCTGCAGCTATCTGTGGCTCTTCCTCAGTATCTCCCTGGCAGAACAGAGCTGACCAATTCATCCCAGCTGCTGGCAGACTGCAAGCCCAGGCATCACTGGGAGACAAATACTGCTGACAGCATCACAGATCCATGTGCCTAAGAAAGTTAAGCTTTTCCCAGTGCTGCTTGCCATAGCCCATTCCCTAGTGGGATCACTGCCATGTCTTACTTAGAGATCCCCCCTTTCCAACCGGTGAAGATTTGAAACTGTATTTGAAAGAAGGTGTATTTAGATACTTATCTCCTTCTTGATGGAAAAACTTTTAGTGACTTTGAATTGTAGGAAAATTCTTTTCACAGTCATAAATTCTGAGCAAGGAAATACTTGCTAATATGAAAAGATGGACAAACTATCTCATAAGCACATGCCTTGAGTGCAGAACTATTCAATGCTGAAAATTAATCAGGCTGACATGAGCCTCCACTGTAAAAGCAAACTGTGTCATGTTATCATTTTCAGCTCAAGAAATAAATACATATACTGCCACACTAAAAATAAATCAGTGTTTAACAATAAACAACCATCATGTTTTCTGCAGGGGGTGAAAAATACCCAAACGAAAACACAGAGAGCTGTACGGGAGAGAAAGGGGAGAAGGAAAGAGATGGAGAGAGTTCTTACGAAGATATATAGTGACAGGAGAAGATGTAAGAGTTTTAAACTGAAAGAGGGTAGATTTAGATTGGATATAACGAAGAAATGTTCGGGTCTCTCTCGTGGGCTTCACTCCTTTCACAGCTATCGTGTTCACACCTGACCTCTCTGTTGCCTGCCTGGACCCAAACATTTGCACTCCTACCAACTTTAAACCAAGGTCCAGCAGGAGAGTGGGGCTCTGGGAGCATCAGAATGAGGGTAAAGGTGTTTCAGCTCTGTCTGCATGGTGGGGTATCTTGTTCTAATCTGACTCTTGTATCCCACAGCTGCCTCTGCTTCTTCATGTAGAGTTGGCTGCTCTCCTGATGCCTTCTCCTCCCTCTGTTTCTCTTTTCCCTTCTCTAGCACAATCAGCATATGCTTCAAGTCTGGTTCAGTTGCTTTCCCTGCCTCCATGATTACAGGCCCCTTCCCAGGTAATTTTTCTTTCTGTGGATCAATCATCTAATTCAATATACACCTCAAAACATTCAGCTGCCTAATATCCCCTCCACAGCCTCCTCAAAGTCCAGTCTGAACTCAGGATCTTCTTCACCTTTGTCTCCCAGCTGTGTCTTGTTTCCCACAGGTTCCTCAGATGCCATTTCCCACCTAAGGAGTTTCCATTATAAATACTAGCCAGGATTATCTGCCTCCCACAGCCTGGCATATTTGCTCTCTCTGCCTTTAAATGACAATCAATTCTGTCAAAATAGCCTTCATCTCCCTTCTCAGATCTGCAAAAACACCAGATCAAGCTGTCTCTACAAACTCTAGGCAAAATCACAACCCTCTTCCCCAGTCAAGGCCTCCAGCAATCATCCTGTGTTTGGATTTTAAAAAATTTTGCCTGAATCAATCTTGTTTTGAAATAGTAAAGATAACAGCTTGCAAAATACATACATTTACATACCTCACTTCATTCAAATGAAGTGGTAAAGATAAGAATCTCCAGCAAATTAATTCTGCTAATGTTCTAAACTGTGAATTTCAATCAAAGCTGAAAACCAGTACAATTCAGCTAAATTGCTGACTCTTGTAACACTTTAAGTGGTCTAAAAGCATGCATCAATAGGCAAAGCAACTTCACTTTGTGTAGCTGAGCTCCAGACTGATTTGCTGCTTTCCAGAATTGTCTGATAAAAAAAGCCACAGTCAGCTCTAGCTAATAAGAAAAATCAATCCAGAGCCAAAGAGCAGTAAAAATGTTGTAGCAAGTTCAGAACATTTTGTCACAGCTAAAATTGGTTTCCTATGAACCATCCGAAATAATATGGACTGCAAAGCTCTGCAGATCACAACTGTTAAAATAGTAAATGCTCTAATGGTTCCAGAAGCAAGCAAGAAAATCTGCTTTTTGTCCCAGGACAAGGGACAGTGATGAGGTGAAGGGTAAAAGATGTTACACAAAGCATTTGGAGATTAATTTGCTACTCAGTGCTTTGGGATACCTTAAAACCAGGAGTTTAGCTGGACATTGTTTGCAATGTTTAGACCATCTGCATTTTTCTTTGGATAACTTAAAACTGGACTGCAGCTTTTGAGACAAACACAGACTTATAGATCAAAGATCAAAACAATGCAGAAAACTAAGAGCAAATTGGAGTGAAAGGTTTGGAAACAACTGGGATGCTTTATTTCCACTGTTCCCACACTGCCACAGTGGCTGGGTGTCCCACAGGCTCTCTTATTTGGATTTCTAAATATAATTTACCCTGGTGCAGCTAAATCCCAGAAGAGTACAGGGAGAGAGAAGAGCAGCATTTACAGACTCATAGATGCAAGACTCCTATGGGGCTTGTGGGTTCACTGTGGATATCCCTACCTTGCCAGTGGCCAGGGCAATTCCTGGCAGACGGGTCATGGAGCCCAGGGCAGAGGGTAGAACACAAAGTGCTGCAACCAAATAAACCAACTACAAAAGGAGCAGAGTTGCCTGATTGGTATTTTTTGTGTTCTGGGAGGCTGGGGCTGATGATGGCATGTGCCAGTGCCACGACACCTCTGATGAAGAGCTGCCCATATGGTAGAGCTGTCTGGCACTGCCATAGCCTGGCTGCTGCTCTCTGGAGACCAAAGCCACCTCCACAGCCTCCAATCTGTCCATATCCCACGTCTGAACCAGCAAGGACGTGGTCTTGCTTCTGCAATCAAGAGACAGAAACATTTCCTGCAAGCCAGAGCAATCCCTGACCTTTTTTTTTAAAGAACCTCTTGTGTTTCCACTACTGGAGAAAGCCAGAGCCCTCTGTTTGGCCACAAACAGGCTTCCCACGAGCAGATGTGCTCAGAGCATCCACCCACACAGCTCCAAAAGGACGGGCCTTGGGAGGGAGCAGGCAGCTTGGTCTCCACCAACTCTTTTCACACAGATCAATGAATACTTGCTGAACAGAAATGCCTTTTCATCCCCAGCAGTCAAGGCCATGATCCAGCCTGTGACCCATCCCTTCCCAACAGGACTCGAAGAGAACCCGGGATTTATGATAAAAGACTGCTTTCCCCTTTGTGTTTCTCTCTATGGCACCACAAAGCTTGACAAATATAGCAATTTCAAACCATTTTAAAGCAGGTCTCTGCTTCTATTTTTGCAGCAACGTCTCAGCCCTGTGAATTTTGGTGTCTGCTGCATATGGTGTGAATCGTCCTCTGCAGGCATCGTGGGGAATTAAGCAAACAACCCCCAGCTCCAGAGGGAATATGATAAATAACTCCATATGATTTACATGGAAATGGTTTTCAGTGGATAAAGCAGCTCCAATTCTGCCGACAGCACAGTGATGAGTGCACTTTCCATACACAGTGCCATGGGGCTCTGCACATGCCCTGACAGAGTGTTCATCTGCTGTGGTCCACTTTGTTCCCATGGGCAGACTGTACATTTAATTGATTTTACTATGCACATTTCATTCCTTCTGATTGTACATGCTGATAACTACCTTGATAGGACTGTTAATTTATAGTGTTTGAATATTTTCCTTGGCATCTGCTAAGAAGAAATCAGGTGCTCTCTTCCTCGGATGCTGTGGGTAACACTTCCTTCCCCTGAGTTTCAGAAATAACTTCTCAGCCCTGTCACACCTATAGGTCATTTATTTTCTCCACAAGATATTTTTTCTCAATATGAAATGATCACACTTCCTTTACTCCGTTGCTCATTCAGACTGCTCACTGTTGGTGGAAGAGTCTATATTTTTCAATGGTTTTGCAAAGTGGTTGCTCTGCTTTTGCTTGAGAGCTCTCTAGGCTACTGTGATAAAATTGTAGAAGATCACTAGTGAGAGGAAGCTGCAGGGAGCAGTCTGATGACTTTTACACACACAGGCACAACTTTTGTATGAATTATAATGAAATTTAACAGTTGCAAGATCACAGAGAATTTTATAAGTACTATTAAATAAGCAGTGTTTTTATACCAAAGCACAGGCAAGAAATACAGCCACAGGTAGAACTAAAAAAATGGCATATCACAAGAGACTGTGTTTGTGCCTAGGCTATTCAGTATCTCCATAGCTATCCAGTCAAGCTATTCAGGCAGACAAAATTTTATCTTTGTGGAAAGTTTCTGAGTAGACACTCAAACAGTGACAAAAAGGAACAAAGATATCATCAGCAGTGAGCTTGTTCTAAGAATAAAACAGGCATGAGTGCAGGGAAAGCAGACTGTGAAGCACCATAGACAAAACCGGGACTACACAGGGGCCCTTGCAGGAGCCTGGGTTTGGGAAAAGATATCACTGCAGTAAAAGAGCATAAGTGAAGAATTTAATGCTGATTATGTGCATCATGATAACTACATTCAACCCCACCCCTGCTGTGAAGCAACGGGATTCACAGAGCTGACAAGAGAGGAAACCACAGGGAGGCAGAGGGGAAGAGGCAGAGCAGCTTCCTAAAACCCACAGTTGCCTTGCTGGCTCCCTGTGTGACTCAGAGTCACACAAAAAGCTGTTGATCCATCATTTCTGGGGAGAAATGAAGATTGTCACGTTGCTACATCACTCACTCCCAGGCATTGCCTGCTGTCCTGCTCGGCATGGAGTGCTCCAACACTGGGAGCACCAGCCATGTGCCCAGCCCGGCCCAGGGGTGGAGGCTGCTACCATACCCCTGTGTCTGCAACTGCTATCACAATATGCAGCTCTTCTATCAGGCAGGACTCCACAGCATATGCACAACACAGAACAATTATGCTTACTGATGGCATGGCTTCCTCCCCAAAATTAAATTCTTATTGATTATGATAACTAAAGCAGCCTTAGAAGGAAACTACTTTGGCATTTGGGCTGCTCTAGCGCTATTAGTCGTCAGAAAAGTAATGGCATCCTTGGCTTTGCTTTCCAGATGGACAATATAAGCATCTTCAAGCTCCTCTGAAGCTCCATTCTGCTGCTGGCTGTTCACAGCCGTGCTGAGTGGAGTCCTGGCAGGCTGGAGCTCTGCAGCCAACTGGAACAGGGAGAGAAAAGTTTCTGAGTTTCAACTTGTGTTAAAATGTTTATCTGCTTCATACAGAGCTGATGTTCTTTTATAATATATAAACATGCTCTTGCTAAAACTTTAATGGGCATAATTACAGCTCTTTGAAAATTCTAATTATATGGATTATTAGGAAATAACTTAAGAACTTGGATAAGATCAGGGGATTTGGATGGGCTGTTGGTGACGCAACCTCTGTGCCTCTAACTCCCTGTAAATTAATAATTTTCCATGGTTTATGTATACATTCCACTTTCCATGCAATATGACACCGCAGGCAATGTGTTTCACCAGGCATATTTCACATCCTGCCTTACTCAGTCACTCAGCTCTAGCTCTGTGCCTCCCCAGGAATGTCACTGCCACTCATCAAAGACCCACTCCTTGTGCCTCCTTATGAAGCAGACTGTAAGACCCAGCCAGCCCCCCCAGCCCTTACATACTTGTTCAGGCTGTTGATTGAGAGGTTTTCTGCTTACTCGTCTCATATGAATAAGGCATAATTTCTCTTTTAAAATATCCACCTTGAGGACTTTTCTGATAGATGATTTATGGGTTTATGTTTTCCTGTTCTCACATTTTATGCGTTTTGTAACCAGCTCTGGGTGATAGCAAGAGCCAGAGCTGCAGAGGAACAAAGCTGCAAATCCAGCACAAATCCTGCCTTGTTCATTGACATTTGCCTTAAATGGGTTATTAATCTTCCTCTTGGACATTATGGGATGAAACTAGGAATTGAATTATTGAATATTGTGAGAAATCACCTTGTCAGTTTTTAGACTTATTATAATACTTAGTCTAAAATGATAATCCGCTACTAATCAAATTTCTGACTCCTTATATTAGCAATTGTTCTCAGGTTAGGATGGCATAGACCAAATTTCACCTATCTGGTGCCCTTTTTGCATCATGCATTTGTCCTGCAAATAGACCCAGCCCAATCACTGATAATTTTTTCTTTTGGAATCATCAAAATGTCCTGTAAATGGAGACAATGCAGCTTTCAGGCACAGTGTTCTGGCTTACGCTCAGAAACTGCAGACTGACATTTCTTTTTCTGCATGTAAAAATGTAGTTAATGTTTAGGTATTTTGTACAAATCCTCAGTGCGCAGCTGCGTAAGAAAGCAGAACTCTGGGTGCTGTGCAGCATCAGTGCTGCTCCCAGACCCCACCACCCATGTCAAGCTGTCCCTACAAACTTGTTGATCCCCTCACTCTGCAGGTGAGGTTTGAGAAGGTGAGAAGAATACTGTATTGCTTCATGACTCAGGAGAGGGAAAATACCTCAGCAGGCCCCATTCATGCTGATTCACAGACAAGATCTGCTTGAGTGAAGTCTCTCTCCAGCCTCTGGAGAGGCTCAGGACATGTGACAGGAAGGAGAGACCAGTGCCAGACTACCCTCCATCCCTGCTGTCCATGCCCAGACAGCCACCTGAGTGGGAATCCATATTTGGAAACCTCTTCTTGACCTTCCCATCCTGCCAGCACCCCCTGAGGTTTGTCAGCTCCGGCCTTCCAGCCAGAGCAGCCCCAGCCAGACTACAGTGACATGTGGAGCATTAAAAAGGTTCTCTTTGACTTTTTGGGGAGTTATAAATTAATTGCCCAAAATTTAATTTAATTACATTTCTGGGAAGATATAGAAAATCTCAGCTCATGAAACATTTTCAATATAAAAAGCCATCAGCTTTTATTGTGCACAGAAGATTACTTGTATAGATATTTTTCTAAGATGTAAAAGACCCCAGTGTATTTAAGAAACCCATCCAGGACGGTCATGGAAAGGAAGCAAGGAGGAAAGCTGTCAGAGAGGCTATTGCAATTTCCCAAGCACAACACAAGAGGTTTCAGGTGTCCACAAAGTAAAAGTTGATGTCTGGGCCACTTGCCAGTATCGTCACTGGTTGTACATTCTTTGCAAAGGAAAAAGCCCATGAAAGGTCACCAATGCAAAAGAGAGGCTGAGTGAGGCTGGGAGAGAACTGTGCACAGAACAGAGCATCTGCCACGAAAATGCAGGATCAATAATCCTGCCTATTATGATATAAAATCAGATCAACAGGGCTGGCTCTCACCCCACACGGAGAGCAGCCCCTGCCTCTGCAGATCTTCCAAGGTATGCTTTTAAGTGATTGCAAGCATTTCAAAGGTTTTCATTTTCAGAAACATTACGTAAATAATTCTGGGATTTGAAATGCTCTTTGAAACTCTAAGACGAAAAACTGAATAATCCCCCCCTTTCAGGGATTATCCATTCTTCCTCCTTACACAAAACACATCAAGAAAAGAACATTTGGGATAAAGTCGGTGGGGTTATTAACAGTGACTATTTTTTATTCAAATCTTTGTTGCGACTATCAGTGATCAAATACATCACACCAGTATGGATAAACCAAGGCAAATTGCAAGTTCAGCCTTCAAATAGCCTGAGCACAATGTTTCTTTGTATTCACAATGATAAATTTGCTTCTACAGTTTTTAATTAGCTGGTCACCATTACACTAAAACACTAGTGACAGAACTGGGCAAGTAATTCATAGGGAATAATTTACTCAATTAATTCAGGCATTTTTCTATTTTCTTATTGTTCATAGGGTGATTTAATATTCTCACATTTATGCCCTCCTTGAATGTGTTCATAAAAAAAGCTCATCATATTATTATCTGTTCATAGTCCCTGCCTCGATCCCACTGGAGCAAGACACAGGATGTGTTCAGGGGCACACAGCAATCTCCAGAGAAGAAAAGACATGAAGATGGAGACACCTCTCATCTCAGAGAAAGGGTGATTAGAAGACAAGCAGTCAAAGTAAACAAAATAATACAAGGGTAAAATGCTGAAAAGGGCAGTTAATTTTCCTCTCCTAATACAAGAAAGAGAGGGTATTCAATGAAATTGCAGGCCAGAAACTATACATTGTCAAAAAATGTCTCAAAAAATATTACAGTGTTGGAATCTACTTCACAAGACAGTACCAGTGCCAAGAGCTTAGAGCAATTCAAAAGAGGATTAGACATTTATATGGATAATGGGAAAAATGGATCTGAGAATACAATTTTAAAAGCAATATAAACCCTTTTGTTTCAGGGCATTGCCAAGGTTTGCAAGGTCAATTCCTTACAAGTGCTCGTATTTGAAATTCAGAGTATGAGCGTCTTGGACTCGTGTGCTCTAAGGACACAGCTTGCATGGTGTATTTCTCTTCCTTGCTGAGATAGGTAGAAATTCAAAATGGGTGAACAGTTTATACATATATCCTTGTCAATTTATTTTTTACAGCATTATCTTCAGCAATATCCCTTACCCCAGTGTTCCCAAGGGTGAGGAGGGTAGCCAGGTCATGTCTGGAGTGCAGACACTATTTCAAGAGGACGTTTCTGAAGGGATGTTTCCAAAGACAACCCAGCTCTGTGGCATCAGCTGTGGCTGCAGGGGAAGATGAAGCCAATTTCCATTTGCAAAGGAAAGAGAAGGAAGAGGGCTGGCAGCCAGAGATGATCTGTGACTTCTCTAGGAGTAAAGAGCAGCACTTGGAAAGACATGGAGAGAGACCTAGGAGTACCATCACCTGCCAGCCTGAGTTGTCTCCCAGCACTTAGATTCTGTATCAGATAATAGAGGAGATCCAACGCAAAAAGATACTAAGAGGTCCCTTTCCCATTTCAGTACCTAAATGTTCTGGATGTCAATGCATTTAGTAAAGCCTTTCCTCATTTTTGATACCCAGGCTTTTACAGCACCAAGAAAAACTGAAGCTTCTTTATAGGTGAGGGAGCTGAAGGTCTTCTCCAGATCCTGTTTTGTATAGATTTCAAATCTTTAGAAGTCAACATTCAGATTTTATACTTCAGATTCACCACCTTTATGACATTTTCCCTCTATTTTTCATAGCACCCTCAGGCCCTTTGTGAGACGTGATCTGTAAAAAGGTAGGCATTTAATCAACTTAGGCATTAAATAGGCTGTGACACAAGAGGCTGGACAATGCTTGCACAGTTCCAGTTCCCTCCAGACCTGCTATGAAAAATCATCTTGTGTTCTATAATGAGAACAGTAAATTACAGAAAGCACATCGGTTAAAATGGCCATGAATCTCCTGCTCTCCCTGATGAGACCCCCACTAATTAGAAAGGTGAAAGAGGATTTTCCTGGAGCAGAGCCAGACTTGTGCCTGTGTCACCATTTCACAAGGTTACTTAGTGGTTTGCAGTGCTGAGTTTCCATTTCTCCTGGGTATTTTAAGTCCTTGCTCCTGAGGCTGAACCTGGCCATGTTCTGCTGATGCACATTAAGTGATGTCAGCCAAGGCCACGGCTCAGGATTCCTCAGGGGAATTTCTCCTGTTCTGGTTTCACTATAAATAAGTGAATAACATTGTAGATGCAAGGGTCCTAACCATCTGGACTCCAAGCACAGTTTTAACTAATCTGTTTCTGCCTCAACCATTTTGTCTAATATATCCTGTCCTGTGCTGCTGGGTACCCACACACACCCTGAGCTCCAGGTGCATCCGTGACCCGTCCGGAGACCAAATGGCACAGCCTGGCCTCAACCACATTATTAAACTCTCCTGACCTCCCAAACTGTGTGGCTGCCTCCAGGCAAGCCCAGGGGAATGACCTCTTGCTGGCCCCTGAGCCAAGCCTGAAGTCCCTGAGATGCTGCCAAGGAACCTTTGCCCATTGCATTGGTTACTATGAGGCAAATTCCTGGGAAAAAAAAATAAGAACTGTAAAGGCTACTGCCTGGCTCTAACAGGCAACTGGATGCCATGTGGGATGAAAAAGTTTCACTTTAAAAGTTCCCATTTCCTCTGGGGCAAGGAGCACAGTTTGTTCTGTTTTGTTACTAAAAAAAAAGTAGAACTGACAAAATGATTTAGGAAACTGTGATTTCCTAGTCTGTTCATCACACCCTATCCTGACTGGTCCATCCCAGGTGAGGCTGTGTAACACCTTCTATTGTTGCCTCTCAAATGCCATCCACCTGTGGGAACTGAAAAGCAAACCCATAATATTAACCCAGCCTTTGACCAACACATAGAGCATCAAGTCACTAGCAGGGAGCAAATATCCTTCCTGTTAGCAAGAGATAATATTCATTTTCTCCATCAGCCTCTCGGTGCACAAACACTGTCTGTCACCAGGAACTGATCTTAGAAATCTCTCACAAAGGACATCCTAGACAGTAATGAAGCTTCAGGTATATCTGACTAAATATCACTCCTATAATTGTCAGGTCAGCTCGCTTATGTTTAAATAGCACCGTCCACACACAGAATAGAAATAGAAATTTGCCATGTACCCCTTTCATCTTCCTCATTCTTTTTCTGTTAAAGAGGAGTGAGTTGGTACATCAGGTTTTCTTCTCTTTCCCTTTTTAAGTAATATCACTGCACTTTGTGGAGCACACCTCCTGCTAGGTCACCTAGCAGAGTCAGAGAGCCAAACCACCAAGAGACCAGGGATATTACCAGAAGATGGCTAAGGGCTCTCACTAAAATAGTCCAATGGGGGTGATACCAAAAGCACAGATTCCAGAACAGGGACAGACGGCAATAGGGGACTCTCATACAAATGTTACACAAGGTCATGGTCTAGCCTTGCACCAAGTGCAAAAGGAGCCATCACAGTTCTTTCTATTAACTACCAAACAGCAGGATCTACATGCAGTGAGAAGAGACAGGGAAAGCTCATTTTAAGGTATCCCTGCTGTCTGCATAGAGAACTGGTAGTTGTGTTGTGGGATTGCAGCATTCACCACCATGAAAGCCCAGGAGTGTGCTTTTGAAAGCGCACTCAAAGGTTTCTAGTCCATCTCAACACACTTGTTTGATGTACATTCAAAATAAAACATATTCTTTTTAAAGGATGTGATAGACCAAATGTGAACATGTGGGGTATGAGATGCAGCATTCTAGTGAAGTAAAAGTACCAGGGCATCAGACTGGGCATGGGAACTCAGTTTTCTGTTAGCAGGCTTTTGGCCTAGATGCACTAGTGCTCTCCCACACACTGCCCACAAGATAATAAAAAATATGGAACATTCCCAAAAGCAGTCTGGATAGAACCACACAGCTCTGGAGGTGAGAAAAGTTCCATA
Source organism: Manacus vitellinus (assembly GCF_001715985.3). Lineage (NCBI taxonomy): Eukaryota > Metazoa > Chordata > Aves > Passeriformes > Pipridae > Manacus > Manacus vitellinus. The sequence goes on from NW_021938895.1 coordinate 6,245,657, forward strand.
GCACAGACTAGGGCAGCTGAGCCAGCCTGACTCAAGGTAGAGACCAGGCTCTGGCAGGGTTTGATTCACTAGTGCTGATGCAGCTAAAGTCCCCTGGATACCAGAATTTGGTTTTTCCTGGGCTTACCTTTAAAAAAATGAGGCTGAGAAGGGAAAATGTTTTTCTCTGTCACTTCACCATCCAGCCTCTTTACTCACTGCCAATGACACCTGCAACAGCCCCATGGTCTGCTCTACTGTAACATTCGTATTTCCTTGCTGACAAATCACACCCTCCTTGAATGGCACCTACATTCAAAAACACCTTGCAGACACCTCCAGTAGGTTAGAGACACTGCTGGCACACCAACCATAATGCAAAACCTGCAGGGATTAGAGGGAGAGTATCAGCAAGAGACCACCAACCTTAGATGTATCTAAGGATCACAATCCCTTCCTTTCCCTTTACTGTGAACAGATAAGTGCCTTGGAGGAACAGGGCTTCCATTACTTTCTTCATCTGAATTCCTTTCATTTGCCTGATTAGCTGCTCTAATCAAAGGGGAAAGAGATGCAGTCAGATATCTTCCCATCTCCTGTACTTCCCCAGGCACTGACTTACGCTAGACAATGGGAGCATCTCTGCTCATCACAGCTGGCATTTCAACCCAGAAAAAAGGATAGTGGGGAAAATGAAAGAGTGGATGACGCACAGAAATGTGTGCACACAGACACAACAGAAGAGCAGACCCTAAGAAGCGACCTGTGGGGAGACGCACAGAGGAGCTTTGTTGTTCTTCCATTTGGTGTCAGAACTCGACATGTAAAACAAGAGGGTTTTTAATTTTCATTTTCATTCATGATTGTCTGCTCTACAGAGCCTAATTAAAGTCCCTCTGTTTCCAGACCAGTGAAAATATGCAACAAGTATATAAATGCTTTCTCTACAAGCTGAAAAGCCAAAATTATGTTATTCAATTCTACTTAAGAAACAAGCAAATTTTAAATCTGGAGCAGCCTCAGAAGTAACTTTCAACTACAAAACAAAGTAATGTGAAAACACAGCTTTGAGAAAACATGGCCCTGCTTCTCATTTAAAAAGACATATTTATTGATGGTAAGATATAATGCACTTCAATCTCAGCTGAATAACTCACCTCAAAGGTTTTGAAAGAGACACAAATCTATTTTGAAAATACATTTCCTTCTGTAAGCATAAAAATTTTTCAATTTACACTTTTCAAGTATATCTTCTTTTCTGAGCAGAAAAGCACATTAAAAGGTGAATGCAGAAGTCTGCAAACTTGCAACATTCTTTCCCAAGAAGATGTGGGGGTTTTGTGCCATAATAAACATAAACAAAACAAGGCAGCATCTAAGAAAATTAAGAGCTAGGCAAAAATGCAGAGGAAGGTATGACAGCAACAGAACACAATATTAAGCATTGTTTATGTATGAAAGTGGGCTTTGGGAGGGTTTAGTGCTTTGCAGTGTAAGGTGCTTAAGTAATTCAGTCCAGAGGCAGGAATTTGGGCTACTGGATCCTCCTGCCAGGAAGAGAAATTTCCTCCCTTTTTTGATGTCAGAAAAAATATATGACTGACATCACGGCATCACCCTGAAAGAGGACCAGCGTATGGATCCTACTGTGGGTAATTTTTGCCTTCCATGACACCTGGGTTTTTACTGCCTTTCCCTGCAGTACTGTGCAGAGATCCCCTTCACTATCTGAGAACAGTTAGATTTACATTTGAGTTGAGAACCATTTTCACTTTCCTCTGACATTTAGTCCTCTCTGCCTGCCTGGTTTTCATGTACTTTACATGCAGTAAGCACTGAATTTCAAAGCAAGTGGCTGCCTCGTGGCGGGGGCTTCCTGTGAAGAGGGTTCCTGTGAAGAGGGTTCCGCAGGGCTGGGCAGCCCCCGGCCCACACTGGCAGATTGCAGGGATAAAACTGAGGCAGGTTTCCACCCGCAGGATTCACCTGCTCACAGATTGCTCTAGGCTAGGATTTTACCATGTACATATGGCCTTACAACTTCAGCAGCTCCCGTTGTAGTTGATATCTGATGATAAGCTGCTGGGAATGGCTTTGGCACCTCCCCAGCCATTTCCTGAGGGAAGAGGTGAAAAAACTGGCACTGTGGCAGCTTCCACAGCAGTGTAGGCACAGCGCTAACTGGGATATGCTGTTGCACAACAGATCCCATCTCTTCCGATAAGGACGGGAGGTGGGGTGCCTATGGCATCCTTAACCTCCTCTGCTAAACCCATCCCTGCATTTACTTATTACTAATGCCCAGCAGTCCACTGCAATATTAGAGGTGGTGTTTTGGGAAGGAGTATGTGAGAGGATAAGATGCTGACACAAACGTTTGATTTGTTTCTGCATTGTACAGGCGAACCCGAACCCCCATGCTCTTATGTCTACTGGTGCAAATGTACCAGGTGGGACTGGGAGCTATGGTTTACTCACCTGTCATTTGCCCACAGTGACATGGGGCAAATGGTCCCCTGTGGACCATTTGTCCCTAAACTATTTTTTCAGTTTGCAGAGACTTGTTGAGGAACACAGTAAACATGAAACTTAACCACTAGGCCGTATTCAGCTCCCCAGAGCAAATATTCTCAAGTATTTGGCACTGTGAGTGTGAAGACAAATAACTTTTTGAGAGCAAAGAGGGTGAATAAGAGCCCTGACAAGCACTGAGGTGTCCTCAGACAGGTCCCTATTCCTCCATCTCTCTGTCCTTCCATCCTGCCTTCCCTCCATCCCTCCTCTCACTGTTTCTCTGAGGATGAATTGCACCTCCCGTGCACCATGACTTCTTTTTTCAGCAGATCCAATCCTTTGGCACTTCTTCCATGTAGCCATTCAGGAGCCATGACTTTGCTGGCTCTGTTCTGGCCTCCAGTGAGCACGACATCTGAGAGGCAAAGCCTGCACAGTTTTGGTAAATTTAGCTTCTAATCATGCTGTGGCTTGATTCCCTGTTTGCAAAATGAGCATATTAATCCTTCCTTTATCCCACTGTTTATCAGCCTTGACTCACAAGATTGTAAACTCTCTATGGCAAGGCAGTCTATTAGGATGTGTGCTTGGTTCAACAGAGCCTTGAAACCCCTAGGAGTTTCTAAATGCTGCTGTTCATGTATTACCATATTATTCATCCTGATTAATTCCTGGGTTGTATCTTTAAGCAAAGATAGCTATTTCCCAAACCTTAACTTCAGAGTCCACAAGCCAGATTTATCCCTGCTGTCGTGCCATTAAGCTACATTACTGTTAATAATTCCTCTCTCTGAACGCACTGGCTTGTACTTTCCCATTTTCTGCTTCTTCTACAAGTGATAAAGGATTGCTTTGAGGAATTTTCATTGCAAAAGAAATCAATTCTCAGCTTGCAAGGGAAGATAGCACGGGCCATATAAGGTGATCACATACCACCAGCATTCCCTTAACAAGAGAATATTTCTTACAAGCTGTACATCTGGATGCCAGCTTTCCAAATGCTGGAGTTGATCTATCAAACACTGCAAAACAATCTATCTTTAAAATGAATGATGATGCAAATTGTTTTCAGAAAAGAAATATGTCAAGAAAAAGGAATATAAATTACAGACTGGACATGTTGGCAGAGGAGGAATGCTATGTGGTTTATATCAAGCTAATCCACTGCCAAAACTTTCCCTGATTTATGTTGAAATGGCAAGTCCAGACTAAAGGTAAAAGGGGCACATTGCCAACACAGACCCTGTTTCTGCAGAGGCTCTGCACGTGCCTAACTCTCTGCGTGCTCCTAGGCTGCTTGGAGGAAGAGCTGCTTAATCCACCACCACCTCGGAAGCACTGATGTTCCTCCAAGGCTGTGGGTGCCCACAAGAAGCCAGCCAAGCAAAAGCTGCTCAGCTGGATGCCCAGTTCCAGCAGCTAGGAGGAGGAGTTTAGTGAGTGATGGCATCTCCTCCATGCCTGGCAGGCCTGGCTCCAAGATAAGCCTTGCTCTCAACCACCAGGGGCTAATACAGGAAGGGAGGGCTGTCACAGAGGAGGCCCAGTGAGTCCCAGCATCACCACTACAGCACTGGCAACTCCCAGCCACGGGGCTCAGCTCCAGCCCCAGGGCTCAGCCTCAGCATGTTCACCCAGTGAACCTTCAGTCCCTGTGATAGGAAGATAGCAAAGACTCTTCACTTACTGTAATTATTGACAGTATGCAGTGCACAGCTGAGACCCCTTTCTATTTAACCACAGGTGTTCTTACTTGGGGGACATTTAATACTGTCTGTTACGTGCAAAAATTCGATTGCATGAACGAACATTGAAACTGCAGCGTAAGGCACTCACGAGCTGAGAAATGCCAGAAATAAGATTGCTAATGTGTCCTTTATTTTGTCTATGTTTGTATATGCACTTGATAAGGTCTTTACACGATCTCAAGTTTGCAGTTGTATTGTAAAACAAACACAGGGAAGCCCAAATCAAGCTGTACAACTTCAGACACAGTTTTTGGTAACTTCCCGGTTCTTAGTGTGAGGAGTAGATTATAGACGAGCATTGTTGTTCATAAAATGCTCATTTGCCAAACGTGTTGTGCTTCTCATACAGTTCTGCTTTGCAGTACCTTTGCTGACATAATGGTAACCAAAGCTATTAGCACTGCTGGGAAGAGCCATCAGAAGCCACAATGTGAAATCGTCAGTCCCTATTACAGGCTGAGAGAGGTTCCAGCTAATTGATGAGACAAAGTAATTTCTGTGATTGAAAGTCTATACTAGAGATAAAGCACTGCACAATTATCAGGTGCAGCTTTGATTTTTCGTTAATTACTATACTAACTTTGGAGGGGCGGGGGGGGAAGTATTTATCCCCCATAAGGCATAGAAAACCAAAGAGTATACTTGGCAGAGACACACTGTATTTGTCTGGGATGAAAAACAGGACATATCTGCTGGTAGACAGCTATCCAGGGAGGTATTTTCCTCCTGCTTCACTGTTTCTCTTGGCAGCACAGTGTGCTAACTTTAGAAGTGTCTGAATGCCTTTGCTAAACTATTAGCACAAAATAAGCTCCTTTGTGTTTCACCCATTCATGCTTCTTAATTTATGTTCTGGCATCACTTTTCCTTGTATTGTGCAAGTCAAGAGCCTGCATATGGGACCAAAGTCTGTTTGTGCACAGGCGACGATCAGGATTAAGTGCTCTTGAAGTCGATACAACTGCTCGGGAGAGCCAGACCCCACTGTGTCTCTTATTTTCAATCCAATTCACACATGCCTACCTTGAAGTCTTGCTCAGAAAGTAACAGTGTACCTTCCTCTACGTTGAAGTCGATGACAGGCTGATCAGAAACAGGAATGAGCCACAGTGCATGGGGCCCAAGCTGTGCTCCCCATGGTGTGCAGGTCTGCACTCCTGGTTTGTCCCATGCTGGGAGAGCCAGAGGCCACCACGAAGTTCATCATCAGGGCCAAAACAGACTTATAGCGAAGAGATCCTTCTTCTTTTGATTTGTGTCTGTGTTACAGCAATGTGTTTTATTGCCTGGGAAAGAGACAATAAAAAAAAAATCTGCAGCCATAAATAATGTGAAACAGGATATTCAAGAACAATAATACAAAGCACTGCATGAAGTGAGGACCTTTCCCTTAAAACACCGCACACTGCAAGCTCCCTGGGGCATCAAACTCCCTTCTTTCATGTTCTTTATGGAACCAAGAGAATTGTTGGTGCTTGACCTATCAAGAAAATATATATTTTATAAACGGTGATACCGAGCCAAGAAGTCTAATGCTATGAAGCTTGGCTGACTGACACAGTTTGCAGAAGCAGCTGCAGCCCAAGAAGTTTAAAACTTCACTTTTCCAAGCCTAGAGTAATTCAGCAGAAGTGCTTGGGGAACATTTACTTCTGGGGCAGAGGGGTGCTCTTTAACTCCACTGAAGACAGCTGCAAGGATTATCCCTAGGGCAGGCTGCTGAATACTGGGATGGGAATTTGCCTGGAAGTCGCAGGTGCTGTAACAGGCATGGCCAAACCCCATGAAAACAGGCTGTTGTTGCCTGTCTGAGGCGAAGAGCCCCTTTAAATAGGAGCCTCCAACTTCCTTTGCTCAACTCACCCTCGCACAAACCAAGCTGCAGCTCTGCCACTCTGGAGGTCAGAGTTGGATATGGGGGCTTAGTGTTGAGGCTGCCTGGCCTTGCTGCCTCCACATCCCCAAGGACAGGAAGGGGGCACTGATGTCTCTGAAACCACCAAAGCACCTGAGTTTTGGCATCCTCAGAGCTGAGCCCTGACACTCTGTGGCCTTTCCTCTCGTGCACGTCCTAAGGCTGCACAGCTACCAAAAAACTGCATGCTGAAAACACACTCCTCCAATCCTGACTTCTTGAGGGCTTTTTCTCAAATTTCAATCCCTAGAAATAGGAATGTTTCATCCTTAACTGTGCCTTGTTCTACCCCCTTCACAAAACAATGCTCCTCCAACATCAGTGAAAAGCTGCAGCTTCAAAGCAAAGCGCAGCTCTCACAGGCAGCCCAGACCACAGATGACTGGTAAAGAGAGAAAGAAGGCTGGAAAGCAAGAGGAAAAGATCTCCCCTGCAAGCACCCAGGGTCTTGTTTCAGCCTTCCAACACACAGGCCAACACAAAGACAGGATGACTGCAAAGCTGGCAGGTAAAAGTTAAATAAAGGTACCTGCCAACTGGAGGGTGAACGTGATGCTGAGAAAACGTGGATAAGTGTAACATATAAAACGGTCCAAAGGAAAACAAAATAAGCATCTACATTATCTCTTTTTGAACTATTTATAGCTGGGCCTAATCATGGTACTATTAAGGTCAATGGACAGATTCCATGTAGCCAGGGCTGAAGTTGGGTTTGGCTCCATATCTTTGGCTCCACAGCTTTGTTCTGGGATGCTAACGAGTACATTTCATGGATAAGAGGGCTCGAAGCACCACTGCTGCCTCTCAGCTACACAGTTCAGAACAAGGAACAGGCTCAACAGCCCTGGGGGAGAAAGGCAGCTCTGTCTGCTGAAGGAACACATCATTGCTTGATTTAGATGCAAAACCTCTAATTTATGCAAACAGACATACTTGTACACAGACAAACATGCTGGGTTTTCATCCCAGTGTATGGATGAGTGGGCTAATGAAAAAAGATGACATATCTTTCTCTTACACACACGCAGTCACCTACACAAAACTGTGCTAAAAACATTTTGTAAAGGCAGCAGTCAAGCACACTGAATAGGGAATGGCAGAATTAAGACTGCCTGTTCATTTTGATACAGTTTTAAGGATTAAAGTTAAGCAATAATAGTATTGCCTTTAGTGCTACGCTAACAATTCCTGCTCTATTCCTTTTGAGAAAAACACATCTTGTATTAAAAATATCTTCTTTTTTTTTTTTCCATCCAAACTCTTGGGGGAAAAAACAGGAAACAAAACCCAAGTCTTTATTTGTAAAAGTTTCTGGAGAGTTTTCTCAGGAAAAAAACAAAAGCAAAACCACAGAGATCAGGAAAGGTCAGAGTAAGAGCTGCCCAAACACGGAGATGCTTTTGATTTACTCATGTGCCCATCTCCAAATAAAGTGAACCAAAACTGCTCAGCCAGGCCTGGTTTTTGAGTGACTAATTCTGCAACCTCAGCGACAATCTTTTAGAAGAAGACATTTACATATTTAAATTCCAGGGGGAGATTTGCAAGTTCGTTTTTAGAAAAGGAAGATGAATGCTGTGCTGGGGTGGTTCCCCCACCACTGGCGGTGTCTGAGTCACTGGCAGTGGTTCAGGCTGCCACCCCCCATCTGAAGAACAGCCTGAAGGAGGAGACACAGTCTGGTGACTAAGCTCGCATGTACTCTCCTTCACAACTATTCCGCACCTGAGCTCTTCTGTTCTTTCCCCTCAAAACTGCCCTGTTCCAGGCCTGTCATATCATTTGTCAGCTCACTGGAGTCTCAGTCTCCTCATCCTGCCAGCCCTATCCCCATTTCTCTGTTCCCACTCCTCATCTCATTGCTCAGCCATTTTTAGTTCCCCGTGTCCGGTCTCTTTGTTATGCATTTCCAGTCCTCCCTTATTTTCTACTCTTTCTATCCCTCATGTCTCATCTTCATCCCATTCATCTCCCTCTCCTAATTTCTTTTCTCTTCTCTTTCAATTCAGTTCAGGCAGCAACATCTGTACTGCCTGGGCTCAGCAGGATTCAGGAACATTGTGAGGCCAAGCCTTGTGGTCTCAGACATGGCAGTGCTCTTCCATCACCAGGATGGTCCTGAATCTCCCTGCACTGGATCTGGCTCTGAACAGATACATCATTTGGGGTCCAAATTGATAACTTCAAGTGAGTCTCTGTTGAGCATGTCAAAACCAGAATTTTTCCTAAAACTTGCCACTGAGGCAGATTTTAGCAAATAATGGAATGGGAGGGAAGGAGTAAAAATGCATGCTGGACATGGGATCAACCTGTGCCAAGCATACCCTTACCATTCAAAAGCAGTGACCTGCCCATCTTTGGTACAGGCAAACAAATAATTTAGAATCTTGGTCACCTCAGAAATGATTCGACAGTAAGCTTTTTGCATCTCTGTCTTAACCAAGACTTTTGGACATGGTTTTTAAGCCTCAGACAATTCTGTTCTCCCAAAGGGCAGGAGAATGACAGATAAACAGATGGAGAATGATGAGCAAGCCATTTATGCACTCACAACAGCCCACCAGCTCCTCAGGTGTCCTGCAGGGCACCCTCTAGGCAGCTCCCCAAAGGTGGAATCTTTCTAGATTACACTTTAACAGTCAACACAAATAGAAGGTTTGCTCTGTGCTTATCACCACACAATTAATTATTTTACCTATGAACAGCACAAAAGAACATGGAGCTTATTAAGATGCTGAGAGACACACCTCCCCCTTCAGAATATAACACCCATGTATTTTCTTGCAGGAATTTAACTTAAACATTTGTATTCCCTGACTTAATTCCTTTCTTAGCTAAGCCAGGATCTCTCATTAAACTGCCAGGACCTCTCCCTAGAGAAACCTGACCCTCCCTTTCTACATTCATGGATTCTGCTCAAAGAGTCTCTCATATACCTGTATATGAGATGACTTCTAGTTAATATCTGTACTATTCTATGCCTACTTTTCTTCATCACCTGAACATGTTTATCATCACTAAATATTCAATTGGAACTTGCAGACATGAACCAAAATGGCATAATCTCAATCTTTTGTCTGCAAGAGACAGAGTGGGTAATTTATCAGAAAATAGGTGGGAAAAAAAGTACCTTTTTGCTTTCCAGTGTCTAGGAGACACCTGGAACTCCATTTGAAATCATATCTGAAAAGTAAAAGCCATAAAGACTTGAAAGACAGCACTAAGGCTTCCCATGCTACCTTCCTACACTGACTTTACCACTTGGACCTGAAGAGCCTGAACAACACGTTTTGGTTATTACAGAGAACTTCACCAAAACAGGCAGGTGCTGGCATGATTTTAGGGTTGCAGATGAAGTTCTCAGAGGAAAAGTTGGGCTACATTTGCCAGTCTGTCTCCCCAGTCTATTTCTGCAGCCATAACTAAGGAAGTTGTTTACATAAAGACCATAAAATGCAGCTAATGAAATGCAGTAACATACATTGTCTGTCAGTCAGTGCCAAGAAAGAAGATGGGCAGAAAGGTATTTCTGTTGATGTATGATGAATTTGGGGGGCTGGTAAACCACAGAATTAGAAACTTAGCTAGGAATTTTCTGAATTTTTATAATTTTAAAACTGAATCTCTCAGGCTTACAGGTGTTTGTACCATTTTTTCTCAGGTCCTCTATGGAGTATGGAGAAACAATTCCTTTTCTATTCACACATCACTTGGCTTATTTATGCAGCAACAAATAAAATCATGATTCTTCATGTCATCCCTTAAGCCTGGGTTGACGCATTTTCATCTGGGATTTCTCAAGATAAAATATATGTCCACACATCCAGGAAGTCTGCATGCAGCTACAGTGGTGGGAATGCCAATGTGCTCCCTTCAGCTGGTCTAAACACATTTCATGATGACTCTACAAATCAAACAGACAAATCAAACAGCTACAGGCACATCATGCAAGTCCAGTGCTCCCCAGAATTCCAGGTGCACTGTGCCTGCAGTGTGCAGCCAATGCACAGCTGGGCAGTAAATCCACTCAGCACAGTGCAGTGAGACCTATTGCTGAGGCCCACAGCAACTGGGCTGTGCTGACACAGTAAAGTGCAATGCTTTCCAAAACCATCAGACTTGTGCACACACCATGGACACGAAGAAGGTTTCTGGACACGTGGTAGCCCAGATAGATCTCTAACCTTTTAACTCCAAGCTGGCCACTTAACATCTGGAAACCCTGGAAAAATACAGAAAAAAATCAAGACTTTCTGGGTGAGGTTTTGGTCAAAAAAAGTGATTGTGCCAGTGGAATTGAACAAAACATCATGGCTAAATTGCAATTTGGCAGTAAGATCCACTGGTGTGGTCCACCTGCATCCAGACCACAGGTTGATGCATATATGCCATGGGCAAGTGACTGGCTGCATTGTTTGTAAAAGCATTTTTTATTCTTTGCGAAAGAAAATGTTGTTTGAATGCATGTTGTCAGTGAAGCAGAATTACTTGTACTCAATCTTTTGACTAGCACCTATGACAGGTCTACAGGAAAACATCCTTTTAACTAAACATGTGACTGTTGGACATATTTGATGACAATGTATTTCAAAATGATCAAAGTCAGCTGTCAGAAAAATTAAATTAGTCATTATTAGTCTTTAGTAGTTCCCATGAGAACCTTAAACAGTTGGTGGTTCTTCTTAAAAGATTAGAGTAAGCCTTGTAATGTGTCATGATGAAAGTAGTAAAGATTTGGAATAAAGGGCAGAGTGCTGTCTTTATTTCTGCAAGTAGATGTTTTCTAATTGAGACTTTTAATTGTGCTGAATTTTATTAGCCTGTGATACAGAGAACATTGGAAAAAGGCCTATATCTTTCTGTGAACTGATGGAAATGGCATTTTAAATTCATTCCTCTGAAAGAATTTGGGTCCTAGTGGCCAGTGTCAATGCCAGCAGATATCCTTATTTCCACACCATTTCACCTTGCTCTGTTCAGTTCTTACTAATGCCAAGATGAGAAATGATGCTGATATGTGGTCATAGGACTAATTATAAGACTACAGTCTTATCAGTGAAGTTGAAACAAATTTGGCAGTATAATAGCCATGACCTAAAAATAAAGATGGGGAGTTTCAAAGCAAAATGAGATGAGGCTTTAAACCATCACTACTGCTGTTGTGAAGTACCATAAAAAATATGTATTCATTGACTGTTTTATTCCTTCCACAACTGGAAACTTCTATGATGTGAAACACTGTGTGTAAAAATGGAAATCCTATAAATTCAAATAATAAAGGGTATCACTTAAGTAATATTTAATCCAAAGAGGCATTCAGATAATCTAGAATATCTGAGAACAATGACTTCTTCAAAGCATTAGGCAAGAATTCTCTTTGAAACAGCTTGTTTGAAGTCTTTTTGCACAGCCATAAAACAAAAGACTCTCTGTTTAAAAGGATTACATTTAAGGAGTCTTTTTTTTCTTGCATTTATTTGTTGGAAAATGCTGACAAGGGAGAGACCCCCAAACTGCAATGGAGAGTATTATAACTGTCATTTCAAAGAAGACTGATAACTTCTTTAGATCTTTCTCCAACAGTGAGGTAATCATGCAACCTTGTCCTCTCATTATGATTTCTTAGCCCAAAAATTTATCAAAGAGCATTATTTTACTGTATTTTGATGTTCTTTACTATCAGTGTTTCTTTTCAATTTTTTTCCATCCCTGAAGCACAGACTCAGATAACACAAAAGGACTTAAACCTTAAAGTATATAATAGTATGGGACTTATAAAAAACAAGGTACCTGTTGACAAGACTTTCATACTCCTTACTTGTGTAATTGTCTACAACTGTAGTTAAGGCCATTTTTTCATTACATGAGAAAAATCATAGCATAACAATGCACAGTCCTTGCTGAGGTACTTTTGGTTATGTGAGGTCGTCATGAAAGCAGCCCTTTTCCTGGTGTATCTGGCCAATGCAGTCCCTCCAAAACCACTACAGCAACAACAGCAATAATACATTAAGTCCCTATAGCCAGGGGGTTTTAAGGACAGAAGGGATACCTGTGGGCATTTGCCTGGATGACACTGGCACAAAGGCCATGGAAATGTACCCCAGGGTTCCCGTGACCAACCCCTGGCTGAACTGAAGTGGTGGTTGGAATCTCACCCAGCCTGCACACAGCTGCTGGTTTTCCAGAAGAATTGTGGACTCTTGGTAGTGAATTCAAGTTTCCAGACCAGATATTTGCTTTTCCCAGTTACCCTCCACAAACCCCTCTAGACCTGTGGACTCCTTGGCTATACTGGTACCAGTGAGGTGATAAGAACTGGGATGGCAGCTCCAATGCTGCACCAAATGACTCACACCACTTGACCTGTAGCACTCCACTTAGCAAAGTTTTGGCCCTGGCCAGCTCTTCCAAATAATGCTGAGGCAGCCAGGCCAGGGAACACTCCCAGTTGGTGGTTATGGACAAGGCTGCCCTGTTTTGGGAAGGAAAGGGGATGGAGTATAGCCAGATGGATGCAAATCAGGCCATGTATTTCTTGCCCTCATGGCCAACAGTCCCTGTGGTTTAGGGATTTCCTGAGTCAGAGCTGGAGTCTTTTTAAGAGTTTGACTGTTCTCAATTAATTTATCTTCCATGAATTTGTCCAAATGCCTGTGGGATTCATGAAAAGCTTTAGTATCCTGCACATCCTTTGGCAAAGAGTTTCATAGCTCATTTTAGTGTTATTAATACCACTCTTAAATGTAAGTGATAATAAATCTATCGTGTCTTGGCAAAATCTTCCAGGGGGTAATAGTTTTAATAACTGTTAAAAAGGTTTGCTGTGCTTTCTGTCTGAGTATCCCTAGCTTCAAATTTCAGCTATTTGGTTCCTGCGAATGCCTTGTTCATTAGCTGGTAAAAAAAAAACGTATTGCCAGATACTTCCTCCGAGTAAACTGTGATGAAAACACTTCTTAACCTTTTCCTTTGTACACTAAATCAACTGAGATCTTGAAATCTCTTCTAAAGTGACATGCTTTCAAAACTCAAATAATTACACTAAATATGTTGAGGCATGATTTTCCTTTTAAAAAGGAGCCCTTTTTGGTTGCATAAAACACACCTTGATGAAAATAAATAACATTCACTCTCTCTTTAGTTTTTGACATTGTGAAGACGTTATAGAGAAAACTTTGGCCTGACTCCAGGCCAAATAAACAATTTCACAATTAGCATCCCAGAATATCCCCTTCTGTGCAAACTGTGCTCCAAAATAAAAGTGAATTTTAGTCCAAAAATGTTAGTCTGAGTTCAAAGAGTGCTAAGGAGTATAAACAGCTTATTCAGCACTATATGCTTTGGGAAATTTTTCCATGGAGACAAGCTCTTTCTGAACATGAGAATGGCACTAATTTGTCCATATGCATATAATTAACTTCATTCCTCTGATTTTCTTGGAGATTTGTTAGAAGATGAAGAGTACTCTATATACTTCACACCATTAAATGTGAAACAGCAGATCTTCTTATAAGATATATATTGCCAAAGGAATTAAAAATACATCAATGTAGTTCTATTGATTTGGCAGTAGAAATACTCAGCATTTCATGTTAGATCTGGATTTCACGTGTATTTTTTCTCACATCCTCAGATTGTTGTGTTGTATAAGATTGATGTGGAAGCATGATCTTCTGGTTGAATGAAATGGTGAAAACTGAAAAGGAAGCATGCATTCAATTTGTTTCATGGTGATTATACAGTGATGATAGCTACTGAAAAAATTAACCCCTCCTTAAATCTTGATTTTCAAGTTCATACCACTCCTTAGACTTCCAGGCATACACCGTAGGAAGGAATACATTTTCCCAAATGTTAATCTTTCATTCTACACATCCACCTTGCCAAATCTTACAACTCAATTTACTCTGCAGAGATTTTGTTTTCTGCAGTGCTGATACCAGAAGCACTCGCTGCATGGAGATGTAAATCACATTCTGATACACTGTATTTCCAGAATCCTCACTGAGACAGGAATGGGTAAAAACTGGTGAGAGGACTTTTCAAAGCAGATGACATGGAGCAGTATTACCACAGAGAACTTTTACTCCATAAATAAATGTATGTTTTAAAACTCCCCAGAGTACCTCCACAGATTCAGACAAGGTGCAAGTAAAATGGGCTGTATCTGAAGCTCAGCAGGAATTGTTCATAGAAGGAGATCCAAATTCACATGAGAAAGCTGCGTAGGGTTCTCTGTTAGGACTGAGCACCTTCATCAAAACACAACCCTTGGGCTTGTGCATTGCACCAGGTTTCATCAAAGCCCTGCTGGAAACCAGTGTTTTTAACTTATGAAAATATTGAGTTTCAGTCTTTATGGTTGGAACCTGAATCCTGAGTATAAGCAAGATGATTCTCTTTCGTCTTCAGAGGCAGACCAGATTCCACATACTACACATTTGGGCAGACAGTCGCTTGATTCAGAGGACTGACAAACTAAATTCTTACCACACTGCGATGTGCATATTAGGCAAGGGACTGCCATTTTACTAATTCTCTCTTCCTTTATTAACAGGAGACTTTAGTATATCATTAGAGTCCATTTTCACATTTACTGCAGGAGAAACAAGACCATGCCAGTTGTGCTGGCACAAGAGCTACAAAAAATATTGAGGTACCTCAGGATTGCCTGAACAGCATTATTTGGGAATTTTCTAGGTTGCTAATACTTTAATAGCACTAATCTTGCTCTGAAATTAACATCCAAACAGACACTCGGGTATTTCAGACCTTCTTTTGAAATTTAATTCATTATCATAAGGTTGACCCTCGCCTCACAGGCCCTCTCCCCCATGGTGACATGCTTTAATCTCAGAGGAAAGGGCTCAAAGCTTTCAAACAAGTCAGGCTGGAACGTGATTCCACTTTCCTCCTCTGCATTTTTTTCTCACCAACTTTTCTCATCACCAGTTTCAGCCTCCCTTTAAAGCAGATTTTCTATTTAATTTTGCTTCATGTCTCCCACACTGCAATTTAATGCCACCCTCTTTAAATTAAAAGAACATTGTTTTACAGATTAAAAAAAAAAAAAAAAGAAAGGAAAAAGAAAAAGCAAGCCTTTTAATCTTTCCTATTTTTTTCTCTAGAGGGCAAATTTCTTTTAATCACTTTCCTGAGCACAATTTAGCACATGTAATTATACCTCAAAACAAAAGGAAGTGAATCAGTGCAATACTTTGATTTTAGGAAATACTAAATATAGTTAATCTAAGGATTTTTTACTACTCTTCTGATACAGTTGTCATTGCCAAGGACCAAAGCGCTTCTTAGGGGAGAATAAATAAGATGATGTGGCACTTGCTACAGAACAGTCATTCTGAAATGCAGAATTGTTGTCTGGAGGGATTATGGTTCAGGTCTAACTTTTAAACCTGCTGCAAAATAACACACATTTAGGTTCTGGCACACTGCTGCAGTTTTGCTTTCAGAAAAATAATTTTTTTGTTTGCTTTTTTAGTACCACAGTCACCCAAGTTCACACTCATGTCCTAAAAGCCAGACCTTCCTAAACCTGTGCAACTGTTGTTATGCACAACAAAAAAAAAAGGATGTTCCCTGAAAGACAAGCAATCCTCTCTCAACACAGTTATCTACTGAACAGCAGAGTAACAGCCTGCAGGTCACTTCTCAGGGTCAGTATATCTATCTCTGGGAGCTTCCTCCCTATCTGACCGTGGTTTTACAAAGACCTTGATGCCCCTTCAATGTCATACATCTTAGCTACAACCTTTGTGGCTGGTGAGAAGCTGGTTTGCTCCAGTGTTCCTCACAAGGGTCACTCTCCAGCTGTGCAAGCGTTTTCCTCCCGCTAGTGACCCATCATGTTGACTTTGCAATGCCCTTCTTTATTTACAATCTTTATTAATTTATCCAGTCTCAGTTCCTAAAGTATTGTACAGCATACTCTGATAAAACAAAGAAAAACACTAATCAGGATTAATAGCACTATTATAACCCAATGGATTCAATAGAATTGCAATGGTTAAGAGGGAACATTAATTTGCAGATGAAGAACACATGCAGGAAACACAAGATGTCGGAAATCGACATCTTTTTTTCAAGAATTATTCACAATTAATCAGCTGCAGTGGGCCCTTCATGTACCCTTCACCATGCCTGCAAACCAGGGCAAAATGAGCTGAATTTTGAGGATGTCAGGAAGTGGAAGGTGTTTTGTACTGAGTTCCCCATTTTCAACATCACATGTGCCTGGGCATACATAGTGGGAACTGACATCGCCAGTAGTTCTGGTGAAGACCCAAGTAGCACTAAGCACTTTTGGAGCCCAAATCCACTTTTCTAAGAAGACACAGGCACTTGGGACAGGATCCATAAAGTGCCACAGCACTGAGGTGCACAGCAGTCAGTTCCCAGGCACTCACTGTGTCCAACAACAGAGCTGAGTGAGGCGTTTGGGCTCCCTAAACAGTGTTTCCTGAAAACAGGAGCCACAAACCAGCCCAGTGGGCAAGGAGCCACCTAAAGTAGTCACTGAGAAATCTTGAAGTGGTGTCAAGCCTCACCCCACTCAAGGGTGCCACACATGGATAGTGTTCACAGCCCTGTGGGGTGAAGAGCCCCATTCCCACCCTCCACTGGAGTGCCTTTTCCCATAAGACACAACCCCA
The DNA here is from genome assembly GCF_001715985.3 of Manacus vitellinus. Classification (NCBI taxonomy): domain Eukaryota; kingdom Metazoa; phylum Chordata; class Aves; order Passeriformes; family Pipridae; genus Manacus; species Manacus vitellinus. The sequence goes on from NW_021938895.1 coordinate 6,262,486, forward strand.
GGATGCAGGAAATGGGAGTTCACATCATTCCCTGGCCTAAGGAAATGTCTGCACATCAGAGGGCTGGTTTCAGGGTTGTATTTTTCCTTCAGGGCAAAAAAGGAAGATGCAAAGCATCTAAACTACAAAACTTAGCCTTTCCAGTTCTGGGTTTTTTGATGTTGGGTTTTCATTTTTGTGGGTTTTTTCCAACAAAGAAGAAAACAAAAGAGAAAAAGAATACCAAATTTTGGCAAGAATAAAAATCTATTCTGAGTGAAAAGGAAGTTTCCCCTTCCTCTGTCACATGAAAACTACTCAGCAACTTGAACTACTTGCTGTTCAAGAAAAACCTTTATACACCCCTAAACCCCCTCTGCCTCTTGGGTAGAATGCTAGGGGTGTATGAGAAACAACCAGCAACGCCTTATCAACCCTCTGCTAAAAGCAGCGGTGATGAAACAAAACCATCGAATGTGGCCTGTGGTGAAAACAGGAGCTATTGAAAGGCTGGCCATGTGCAGCAGCCGTGTGCCAAGGGCCACAGCAGAGAGGCTGAGGAGATTTCCCAGTGGGAAGGATGTTTTGGCAGCCTGTGGTCATCAAGGTGAAGTCTGGTCCTCCCACCAGTCTCCCCAGGACCCCCCTTCTTGATGTTCACTCCCAGCAATGTTATATAATAACAAAAGGGAAAATAAAGCCAATTCCAAATGACAACCCTCCATGAATGTGTCCACACCCTGGTGCATGACACCACCGCACACAGGTGGGAACACACGTGGGCCCCAAATACAGTCCGAGTCCTTGGGTACCTGAAGCAGGGAGGAAAAACTTTTGGCTCTCCCCCATGTCCCGCTCAGACTGCTTTCTTTGAACTGTGCTGTAAGTTTTCTCTTCTTGATCTGTAGTTAATCTGCTCACAGAGTCGCACAGAATATGGAATTAAAAATGTGACAAGCATTTTTTTGTTGTCTGCTTTTTGACAGTTTCTGGAAAAGAAGTCCAACTTCTGGCTTCTTACCAGCAGGATTATGTTGTTTCACTTATGAAGAATGCATTTTTCATAAGCAACTATTTTACATTGCAAGCTTTGGGCTCTTATTCCAGACAGATAGACTATTTTTAATAAAGTTTCCTTCAAGATCTCAGTTGGCTTTTAAGTCCATGACTGTTAACCTAGAAATACTGTACTTAGAGAACTGCACACAAAGGTATATTCATCAGATCTGGGGCTGCTCTTACACTGAAATAACCCTTTAGAAGTTAAAAAAAATTACAATACATTAATAAAAGTGAACCAATTATAGAGAACCTGTGCTTGGTCTCAGAAGGCTGTGATTGCAACCTAAGGCTGCGGCTGGGCAGGAAACACTTTTCCTGCCTTGCAAATATTCCTGGGATTTCAGAAATTACTCCCATTTCCATATGTAGAAAAAGAGAGCTATTTTACAGTTTTCCTTTAAATGAAAGAGCAGAGAGACAGGCAGACAGGCCACAGGGCTGTGGCTAGGGCTCTCACCTAGGATGAAAGGGATTTAGGATCAGATTAGCTGTGTTTGCTGTGGTTTGCAGAGGGGATGGGGCACTGGGCTCTCAGAGGCTCCAAGTGCTCATTAGAGGCTTTTTCAGCCCTCTCAGTTGAAGATTTTCAGTTTTGTAGAGATAATTAACTGTCCACCAGATCAGGGACTTGAACCTAATGAACTTCCACAGGAGACTGATGCCAAAACCCATCTACTTTAGGCACCCAAACTGGTCAGGCACGACAAGTACCAGTCAGGTGGGTAAGGCATCACAGGAGTAATTCAGCTCATCCGAACTCCCTGTCTTGACTCCTGGCAGGTCTCCTGGGCAGACCTGCTGTTCCTGAGTCTGTCTGGTGTGCCCACACCAGCAGCTGCCTCTGTCTGCCCACCCTGGGCAACGCTGAAGGGGCACTTTGTGAGTGAGGATGTACCAGGAACCATCTCAGAGGAACGGGGTGCTGGCTGTGCCACACGTCCCTGAGGTGCAAGCAGCAGGTCCCTGTTCCACCAGGAGTCCTGACACCTGAACGTGGGTGGCTCCTGCACAGTGTACTAACCCTGCACCTTCACCCACATCTGCCCTCAGAGGGACAGGTCTGGCTTTCAGGCTAGAAACTGGTCTAAAGTAGAGATGATTTCTGTCCTTCATAAACAGACCACGCTATTGCTGTGGAAAAACTCATGGGAGTGGCAGAAAGGGTGACCTAAGTTGGGTTCAGTGTAGTCTCCTGAGAAAGAAGACCCCGTAACTCTCTCCCTGCACCCAGCACCAGGTGATAAATATAATCCTCCTTACTCCCTTTTCACCTACTCCTTGCACACCTATATCATGCTCACTGACCTGTTTCATGCTCACTGGGTAAAAGCAAGACCTCCAGGTTTCTCCAGCTCCAGAAACTGCCCTAAAACATAAGATTTCTTGTGTTTTAGATAGATTGCCAGTATTGTGGGGAGCCAGGCCAGGAGGGAATCTCACCCAGTCTCCTGCATATAGAAGGAAATTAATTATCACACATATTCCCTAGTGGGAGCACAGTTCAGAGGAACAAAATGTTACATTTCAGCATTTGCTTTTTATCCCTGTTTGTTCTTCTCTGTATATTCTCTCCTCTACTAAACAAATAAGCAAAATGAGGGTGCAGGGGAGGTAAAATATGAATGGAAAACTCCTACTTAGAAATACTTTCAACTTAGGTTGTTACTCTGGGGAGGAGAGAAAGGTACTGGAAAAAATGTGAAAGAAAACATTTTCTACATTTATTTTTTTCACTTTATTTGTCAAAGTCAAAATCATTTTCATGGCAGGAAGTTTACTTGTACACAATCCATTTACTGGAACCAGCCCTGCTGTGGGGGAGCTCAGCCCCCACAACACACCACACTCTGTGTCCCAGGCACCTGAAAAGGGGAACCCAAGTCAGAGGTTAAGGTATTCCTCATTTTTTCCTGGAGTTGCTTTCACCTAGAGCAGGGCCAATGACAGACTGGTCAAGGATACACTTGCAAATGTGTGTTATTGAGGTGATAACCTAATGAATGAAATTTAACAGTGCATGAGCTTAGATGTCTGTCGCTAAAGAAGTCAACATTTCTTGTTCAGTTTTCCAGGAATATCTTTAGGATGAGTTACAACATACAGCAAGTAATTCGGCAAGTTACAACATACAGCCTGCATAGATCCTCCCCTGACTCCATGGTGGCTCCAGGTGCTTATTATGAAACAATTTTCAGTATCTTATTTATCATATTTTCTTTTTAAACTCACTATTGCCTGGCTTTAAACTCACTATGCCTTGTTAAATTTGATACTGTGCTTAAAGGAAAAGTCATTTATATCTCAGATAACTCAGAAAAGATGGCTAGAAAAGAAGATACCCTGGGATTACTGTGGGGATGAAACTTCTCCCTCTTGGGGCCAGCAGTACCTTTTCATGAGCACATGTTCTGGGCACCTTTGGGCTGGCCAGCTGCATCCTTGACCTTCACCCCCGGCATCCCACATGTGATTAGTCTGTAAATGCATTTATTTGAGGGCTTGACTTTGGGGTTTGAGCTTTCAGAAGCAGTTTGCATCAGTGGCTAACGTGCTTAGGTGGTTAGACTCAGAATGAGATGGAGGAACCGCAATTTAGTCAAGAGATGACAACCCCAAGAAACTCCATATTAATGGCAACCCCTGAGAATGCTACTGTGGTTGGGTTTAGTTCTAAAATCCTCAGATATAGATAGGTCTTGGACTTGCATCCTTTTCAAGAAATCTTGGCCCAGACATTTTGCAGAGATGTATAAAATTAGATGGGTAGACAACACTTAATGCCGTACTAGTGACTGCAATGTAAAATGCAAGTGGGGAAAAAAATTCATTTCTTTAGGGGATGAAGTGAGCCTCACTCTTGAATGCCATTAACTGCTCTGTTTCTCTCAAACATTCTTCAGGCAGCAGGAGAAAAAAAGGATCCTTTTCAAATGGTGAAAAAGACATCCCTGAAAAGAAACTCCTGATAGCATGTGGCTTAAGGTACAGCAGGTATAGCAGCTGCAGCAGATAGCAAAATGATTCTTGCTATTTAGGTTTGAACTCTAATATTTTATTGTATGCTTTGACATAGAGTTTTCCTAAACATTTTCAGAGAAGATACTGTAGCTGGAGTATAATCAGCACAAAGAAGAACGACCTTTCTTTTCTGATTTATGCTTTTTTTAAAAAAAAATCTCGCTATTACTCCCATTGCCAGCTTTAGCATAGTCACTAAATGGAGGACAGACTGCACACAGGCACACAAATACACACAGAGAAACAAGAAGTTGTTTTCATAATATTCATCATCCATCCAAATCCATTCTCTCTCTTGTTCAAATAGACAACGTTATGAGCTTTACCCTTTATCCTTTCATTACCAAGCACATCATGAGTTATGAGGCCAGTCTTGCAGCACTCCCTCAACTTCAGAGCAGCATGGAGCTCAAACAAACAAACAGAAACAAACAAACAGAAGAGCATTTTTTTCCTTGGATTTCCATGCACACTGATGCTAAAAAGCAGAGAGGAGACTTTAAAGGGGAAAACATGACCCTTAGAGTTCAGTATCAATTTTAGTTCTCTTGACCCTCACTTTGGGCTCTTGCACGATTTTGAGAATTGTTTTGTAATGTAAAGGTGGTGCAAACACCCTTATTCACATTACAGTGCTCACCTGAAGATCAGTCAGGCAGTTCAAATGCCACCCCAGTAAACCACTTTACTGTTCAAAGGAGATGAGGTGTGTGCTATGCACACATTCTCTAAGGGGCATAATTACCTAATAACAGTGCAAAAGATTGTAGGAGATGTGCAATAATAATAAAATAATAATTATTATTAATTATAATAACACTAATAAAATTAAAATAACATGCAATAATTAGGCCAGGGAGGGACAGGAAAGGAGGGGAGCAATTGACTGAGATCTGAAAAACTACGGCAGATTTCTCTGGGATGTGTTCTCCAGTACTTCATTAAATCACCCAAAAGTAAAAGACTACTTCTGACTAAGAGTGTTTCATCACCAAGAACATGTTCCCACATTCAGCAACAGCTTTTGCTCAACTTTAACTGAATTGTCTTGCATCAAAAATGTCCCTGGGCTCTTACATCACCCTGGCTGTGGACACAGCTGTAAAATCACGCCCTTCCCTAGTCAATGCAAGGCAAAATATTTGTTTTAATAGTGCTGGCTAGGCCAATTTCATTCATAATTGAATCAGTGGTTTATTTCTAGGTCTTTTCACTGTCCACCCATTCATCACTTCCAGCCACAGGGTTCAAAGACCTGCTGGAAGGCACACATTGTAAAATCTTTTCAAAACCCAGCAGTAGTAGAATGGCAAACCCCAAGGGCCAGGTTGTCAGCCCTCTGAGGCAGCCGTGTTTTGCCACCACAGGCCATTAGCCTCGACCAGGACCCTGCAGCAGGAAGGCCAGGACACTCCAGCAAAGATTCCTACAGCAACTGGTACTTGGGGCATGCATTCAGTGGCAATGGAAAATGCACTGGTTGAGTCAAAGGCAGCCCAACCCAAGCTCATCCCACTGTCCTGGTGTCCCCTTAGAGCTACTGATGGTCCCCGGGGAGCAGAGCTTTTCAGGTCCTGTGATCTTCACCAGCGTGTGGTTGCTCACAATCTGTCATGGATGCACACTGAACCCATGTTCTCTTTTTTTTTCTGGTGTGGGGGACCAAGAAAGCTGTATGTGCTTTCTTGCAGCTGTTACCATTTTACAGTTCCTGTCCTCTAGACAAGAAGAAGATGCACCAAAGTTCCCCCTTGCACAGTGGTGCAGAGACACAGGAGGGGAGTTGCTTTTCCAGCTCTGTCCCACAACACTGCACACATTGTAAGAGAAGAGATCTGAAAAAGATTTGAAGAGGTTGGGAGCAATATTTTAGACCAGTCATGTATCTCAAGCATGTCTTGCAGCAAGGAGTTCCCATGCACAGCAGTACAAAGAGAAGCCAACTTCCTTCCTCAAATAACTGCATTGTACAGGTTGTGGAAGCAAAAGTGATAGCAATAAGAGTCTATGATTTGGAGCAAACAACAAAGGCACCAGATACAAGTCCCTGCAAGCCCCAGCTCCCAGCAGGCAGTCAGGCTAACACATACCCAGGACAGCTTGGTAATATCTTCTTGTGGAGTCCTACTATTTAGGTCTCCATATTCTGTAACTTTTTAGGCTTCTCCCTTCCAAGTAGAATGATTCACTCTCCTGCATCTCCTGCCACAGTGTCTGCTAACTGGACCCAGGACTGCACACATTTCAAGAAAAACACTTTATTTCAGTCACTTCTGTACCTCTCTTGTAACAGTTTTTCACAACAATAAAAATTTCACTGTGACCAGACCCCAGTCTCCTTTTCTAGTTTCACATCTTGAAAATATTTTGATCAACTTTCCAGTCTCTCCTCCAGCCACTCCTCCACTTCAGGTCAGCTGATTGTTTCATGGAGCTTTCGATCCATTAGAAATTTGCCCAGCATCCACCACTAAAGCCAGCTGGAACACAATTTGCAGAAGGAGAACATAAATCAGTAGTAAGTTTGTGATTTACATGCAAACCACACAGGAGCCAGTGACTGCTACTGGTTTAGTCAAATCATCCATTCACCTGACCAGCAGAGTCTGAGGCCTTTTTCTCTGGAGAACTATACTGGAAAAACTTCAGATAATCTTGCTCTCAGAAGAGGATCCTAAGCTAGGCAATACTTATTTTAGTTGAAAAAGTAATTATTTTATTGTAGGTTCCTAGATGGAAAAAAAATCTCTTAAGAGTGAGCTGCAGGAGGGATATTATTTCCACTTTGGTAACGCATTGATCAAGATAAGAAATAATTAATTATACAACCCCTCTGAAATATTATACAAACAGAGAAAATGGTTCTATCTAAAAAGCCAGAAATATGTGTCTTGGAACAAATCCAGATGCACCAAATGTCTACTTTTAAACTCAGTGACTAATGGAAAGAAAGCTACAGTAATTAGTTACAGTAATGTTAAATAAATATAAACTAGGAATGGCTCTGACTAGATCTGGGCAAACTGACCTCCAGAGTTGAGAAGTGACCCTCAGACTTCAGAAGGATGTAGTATGTGGAAAGGGGAGAGCCACTTGGAAGAGCAGAGACTGAGCAGTGTTCCATGATGTGATTTCCAGAGAACTCTTAGGGAACCTTGCCCCTGTTCTCAAAAAAGTCCAAACAGCTTTGGTGTCTTGCTGTATGAAAATTTCCAGTGTGAAAATTTGATCTATGGAGGGGACAGCACAAGATAACAACCTCTGGCAGTGTGGAAATAGACAGTAGTGATGATGAGGAACAGGCACCCAAACCCTTTGTGCAGTGCTTTGAGTTCTGCCTTCTCTGGGTGGGCTTGCTTGCAAGAGCCATGAAATGCTCACTTTTTTAATAAATAATTTTGAAATGGCTGTGTGGTCTGTGGTCAAGTCACACCTCATTTATAGAGCTCCTCAGCCACTGATGCACTTGCCTGCCCAGATGTCTGAAATGCCCATTGCCCCATTCCCTGCTTTGCCCTCAGAATCGATCCTGTTGATATCTGGGCACACTTATGCCTGTGGGTTCTACTGCCAAGTATGTATCCAAGCTATGGGACTGGTTGAACTAAACCCTCTTTTCTCTCTTGGGTAAAGATATTGTGAATTCAAGCCTAGAGCTAAATGCAACAAATCTTCAGGAATTTGAAGAGCAGAGGAGACATAAGACTCAAGGCTCAGGCCATGCATATTGCTAAATGTTTTGTACAAGATGTGTTTTATCAGATCAGAATGGCACACACTAATGAATGCAGTGACACAAATGGCGTTGCAAGTACTGCCTGTGCATTGCACAATAATTGTCAGACAAAGGATGGAAAGGAAGCAGAGACTCACATAAAATTAGATTAAAAACTTTAACTCTTGGTGCATCGTATGCTGTGTTTCTATGGATCTGTAATGACCCAGGGAAAGAATTTGCAGTGGAGAGCAAAGAGGTTTGTTCTGAATTTCCAGTAAGCAGTTCACTGCTGCTAAGGCTGCAAACACAAGCAAGCCATGGACAGCTGACATCTCTGAGTGCACATCATCCTGAACTCTGATTTATGTTTGAAAGCTTAGGAAGGATTTATCCTCAGAATCAGCTCAAGGAGTATTATGTGAAAGGGGAATGAATAAAGCAAGAAAGTCATAAATTTCCCTTTCAGTACAAAAAGTTGGACACTGAGTAACCATGCAGAGCCAAGAATGGGCTGAGGGGAGCACATCAGGATGAGTGCCCTGATCTATGTTTAAAACCTTCCCTAAGTTCCTCACTAGCATTCCTTGCTAATTTCTTGCCTGAGAGGGGAAGGTGTTTATATATCATGAAATAACATTGATTTTTAAATCATCTACTGTTTTAAGTCACTTCCTCACTCAACCCCCTAACAAACAGAGAAAGAAGTTAGAGTCTGGGGAGAGAAATGATCTCCCTTTAACCAGACTCGCTGCACAGAATATCCGGAGCTAATTCTCCTTTCTGCTGGCATAAAGGGGATCAAACTTGGCAAATTGTTTTAAATGTCCAGTGTGGCTACTTGCAACAGAAAGGTGTTGAAGTAAGTAATTTTTTTTTTTTTAACATTGAAGAACACAGACAAACTGGCAGAAACAGCTGGATAAAAATCTAGGCTACGCAATGCTGCTTTAATTATATTTTCTATTTAAGTCTCATCTCCTAGTGTTAAGTTCTTACTGAGTCGCTCTTGTCTCAGATTTCTTCCCCCTATGCTTTAGTAGTGCATTCAAAAGGCATTCTGAAAACAAACCTTTGTAAATTTTAGTGTAAAAAAATGAAGAATTGTCACTGACAAGAGACATATGGCCATACATAGACAAAAAACTCAAGCACTCCCTTTATGGAATGTTGTCTAGTAGTAGAAAGGAAGCATACAGGAAAGCAGCAAGGATGTTGTACCTACAGGAACTGCAAAAGAGTAATCTTTAAAATTCCATTCCTTCCCTGCAGGACAGAGAAGGTAGTGAATAAGGAAAACCCAGCTCAGAGGACAGAGAACTCCTGTGGTCCACAGATGGGTGATGTGGGAACTGCAAACTTCAATAGAAAGTGCATGGCTGCTAAAAAGACAGCACATTTCCTGAATGTACCCCACTGTTAAACTCACATTACTGAGGTCAATCAGGAGCACACAGGCTTGTTTAGGCAGAATAACAGTTCTTGTAGAATATAAAAAACAATGAAGAAGAAAAATAAATTCACCTGAGAGACAACAGAAGTAGAAAAACAAAGAAAGTGCTTAGGCTAGAGCCAGGCCTCAACCCAAAGCCTGTTCTGCCTCTGACCCCAAGCACACCGATAAACAACTGACCTCTGTAAAATCCTGGCCAGGTACTTTTCAAGCCCTTGTGCTATGGAAGACAAGAATTTACAAGCCTCCTGGGAACAAAATGTGAAGAGTAGCAACACTGCAAAAACCAACTGCAAACTATACCAACACACACTCCTGAGACAAGCTCCATGCAAGTACTTAGTCTCTTCAGCTATTCTTCATATTTATTTAAAAATAAACTTTTTTATATATTAGTACTGATTAACTAGAACTCAGCAATTCACAACCTATTATCAACGTGATGGACCAAGGCATTTAGAAACAACAAATTAACAATTTATAGTTAATAAAGTCATAAAATCACAAATAGATGCCCTTCTCTTTTGCCTGTGGCCTCATTCTACAGCAACATTACTGTGTCTTCAGGGAATAAATAGGGCCATATAATGGCAATTATTGTCATGGGCTTACTGCAGACATGACCTCACCCTCAGGACTTGGAATCTGCCCCCGACTGGGCTGGAGCTCGGGAGGAATTTTAATGATGGGGTGTGAGGGTCAGGCGTGATAGCTCTTTTGCATAATAGAAGCCCATCTTGGTGGGTCTGACTGAGGCTGATTGCTATCTGAGGACCCCTTAGTGTCTCCAAGGAAGCGTTTGGGTTCAACAGGTAGCTGGAACACCCACACTCAGTGTTTAGTTACTGTAAGTGCCCTGGCAGAAATATTAAAAAAAAAATTCTATGGTGACATCCTGAAATCTGTACACTTGTTAATAACCACAGAAACCTCTGTCTCAGAGCAACACTTGCTTTCCTCATGGATTTGGAACAGCCTTTGCCTGTTATACTCCAGATAACAGGGCAAGGCTGTCTTGTGCTCTCAGCTTTTATCCATCTGTAGCTATGTGGCTACATCTGACTGGCTACATCTGGGATGCCCATCTTACCCAGAATCTCAGAAGAGCATTCAGCAGCACCCAGGGAACATGAGGAAATGGATATTCAGCTGGCAGAGACCTGTAAGCTACAGACTGCTCACTCCTTCACCCTCTGGGAGCTACCAAGCACAATGGGAAGACTGGTCTGCTGTAATGTCCAACCATTCTCAGCTAAGAAACATCTTCCGAATATTCTGCAGAAAGCTAATTCCAGTTTCCACTTGGCACCAAATCCAAGTATCCCTGGGACCCAGTTTAACCGGTGAAGTCTTCATACTGTCAGTCTCTGACATAACAGTCCATTAACCTCAGTGAATTACCTTGTAGTCCCATCCATCAAAGTGTCTGCCTACCTGATGAAATGAAGAGTTATTTCTCGGGTCTGTCACTATGTGTCAGCTCAGAGACTAAAACATTTATTCAATATGATTAATCCATTATATCCTGACTGTGGTGTCTGCCTTGTCAATCTGAAGAGGTGTCCAGGAAAGTTCCCAGGATCACCAGAGACGACAGCAAAGGGACAGACAAATCCCAGATGTGTATGGTGTGCCAGGGGCATCTAAGAAGACATAAATTCCCTCTGCTCCCACACTGGTGTTACAGCACCACTTCGTTTGAGGGCAATGAACTTCAACAGGAAGCAGAAAGGGCAGGAACCACTCAAGGAGCAGTAAGAAGCATTTCACAAATACTTTCTCACCGCCTAAGTGATCTGAAATGCTGTGTGGTGAGAAAGAGCTTTCATTGTGAAGATAAGAGTGTTCAGATCCCACGATGACCATCAAACCCAGAAATGCAAATCCTCTCACCTGATGAAACACCTAGGATCTCCCAGATCTATACCATCACTTTGTGTTTTAGTCTTGCTACACCAGACTTCCACCTCACAACCTGAGGGCTACATGATCCCCAGTTATAGACAGCACTGATGAATGAATGACATCAGTCGTAGCTGATCTACCACTTGCATTGCACCTAATCTCCATTCAGCACTGCAGAACCGGGCTAGCTGCTGCCTTTATTCCTTCACTGACATCTAATCCTTGAACCTGGTTCCTCTGATACAAAAGAATCTGAAATACTGCAACATCCATCAGGTGCTAGCAAGGAGATGACTGTGGACCAAGCCCAGCAGCACTGGTGACAGAAGAAAGCATTTACCAGGGTGGTTTACACAGAAGGATAGGCAGATGCTCATATTCATTCCTGAATATTTACTGGGCTTGCTTCAATTACAAGGCTTAGTAGCATGAACTTTAGATGTATGATCCTAAGTATTTTTCTAAGGTCATGGGCAGTAATTGAAAGTCGACTTTGACACTCACATTAAAAAATACTGTTAATAGGGAACTGCTCTGAAATCAGCCCAGCATGATGCCTTTCAGTCTTAGTAATAATGAATATACATGCAATTCGTAACAGTGGAAACAAAACACAGTTTGGCTGGTCATTTGTTTTTGTTCATCTTTTGTTGGGGGAATGGGAGGGGAGACAAGTCCTGTGGCAATAGCCTTGAACAGCCCATCTCCGTTTTGAATCTGCTGAGATGAAATATATCCTTTCAACAACAAAGGCTGAACTCTGATCAAAGCCCCACCAGCAGCACACCCTACAGTGGGATACACCAGATCCTAATTCCTGCAAGTGCCTGAGGGGATGTGAGACTCCCATCAGTCAAGACAAGGACAGGAGAAAGCACTGTAATTTTCAGTTTGGCCCAACAAACCCTCCAGTCTCTTGGCTTTCAGTAAAGTGGAATGCATCCTGCAAACAATTAGCAAGATGTCTTTCCAAGCCCATCAACACCACATGGCTCTTCTTTGATATTGTTTTATTCTTCTTCCCCTCCCTCCCAAGAGCTCTTTCAGGAACTCTACATACACACTCCACGTACAATTATAGGAAGGCATGTACAGCCGAAATTCATTCAGCATGTTTCTGGGATCCCTTGTTTTTATGTAAGGGTCTCTATGCCTGTTCTGCCTGCACCCAGGGTGTGTGCAGTTATACTCAATGCTTGGACAAGCAATTACCCATCATGTGTGAACAAAGGCTTGTTTTGTCAAGCAAACATATGTGTGCAAAAATGTACAATCCTGTGTTGTAATTGCCTAAAATACCATTGTGGCATGACAGTGAGTTACAACACGCACAGGGATAGCCTGTCTCTGAGTAATTACTTATCTTCTGCATAGACCCTCCCAGAAGATCCTTTCCATCTGTACTGCAGCCATTAATGTAGGACAAACACTGCCAGTAACAGACTGAATTAAAAAAATTATTTTCTGTACTTAAACTCAGATAGTAGAACTTCTACTACAGCTCAATTGTAACGTTTGCAGGACGAAAAGGGGACCTGCACCAGCCACTCACAGGCATGCAGGGTTCAACAGTGGGCAAGTGCTGTCATCCCCACTCTCACCTTGCTCATTTTCCCTTTGTCCTTCCTTCTGCACCCAGTAGGAGCAATTCTCTCCCAGCCTTCTGCATTATGCCTACCAAGTATTTCTGCTGAGAAATTACCTCCCAACTAGGCAAGTCCCTCACAAATCCCTCACAAATAACATCTGAAAATGTCAGGTTTGTCTGTTCTGTTCTCTGTCGATCAGGAGAGGGGGATCCTAAATCCAGGCTGTTCTGATTATAGTCACTGCATGGAAAAGGCAGGTATCACCTAGGGATAGCCCCCAGGATTATAAAAGATCTCAGCAGCTCCTATTTCCCTGCTGCTGAGGGTGATGGTGCAAGGGACAACAGCACAGTACAAGGACTCTGGGCTGGTGAGGTGGATTGGCCTCTTACTGCCCAGAAGGAAACATGGCTTCAAATCTAGGCTGACCTATGGGTAGTCGATGTGTTGTTGATCAAACTATCAGTTCTTATTTGTCTCTTTTCCAAGATGGAATCAGGGCTCTAGGAGTCTGTGCAACTCAGCATAAGTGTGCAGTTTTGTGAAATTGGTAACTGTTAATGTAAATGTTTCCAAGTCAAAATTCTCTTTCATAATTTTAAATACTTAAGAAGATGACCCACTCCAAGTCTGTAGTTTTATTCTGTATCTTTGGTCTAGAAATAAATTGAGAATTTCCTTTTCTATTTTTAGGAGTGCAATTATTTTAAGAAAGTCACTTAAATTTGTTGGAGAGGTGCATTTCCATGCATATCATACAATTACTTTTGAAAGAGAAAACATTAAAATGCTATCTCCTATCTGTCCCTTAGCATTGAAAGATAACCAACCAAGCAATTCATAGTATACAATCAGTCACAGAATCATAGAATCACTTAGGCTGGATCATCAAGTCCAACTGTTAAGCCAGGACTGCCAAGCCCACCACTTAACCATGATCCCAAGTGCCACATTTGCACATCATTTAAATCCCTCCAGGGATGGTGACTCAACTGCTTCCAGGGGCAGCCTGTTCCAATGTTTGGGAACCCTTTCAGTGAAGAAATTTTCCCTAATATCCATTCTAAACCTTCCCTGGAGCAATTTGAGGCCATTTCCTCTCATCCTGTCATTTGTTACTTGGGAGAAGAGACTGAGCCCCACCTTACCACAACCTCCTTTCAGGTAGTTGTAGAGAACAATAAGGTACCATCTGAACCTTCCTCACCCCCAGCTCCCTCAGCTGCTCCTCATCAGACCTCTGCTCCAGACCCTTCATGTGTTTGGAATGCGAATCATTTAAATATTTCTTATTCAGCAACTGCTCTGTTAAATTTCACTGAAACCCATAAATAAAAATCTAGGTGCTTTTTCAGACAGGGATGTAGTTACCTGCAGAGCCAGGTCACACTGCAGGGAAGAGTGTGCACCGGCATGGATATGGTCTTTTATTTTCTGTGATCCTGTGTTTATCTGCAGAGCTGTGAATTCTCTTTGTGTGTACTGACAACTATCTGATAAATTGCATGGCCCCTGCAAAAAAGAGATAAACCCTACTGCAGCAGTTTACTGATAGTATCAGTGTTCAATTTAAGGCCAACGCTAAATCACGGAAATCAACAGTTCATGAAGAGATATGAGATTACTGGGTTTCAGAAGCTAAGAAGTGCTGTGACTTTGCTTTGGAATACAGGAAATCATAGTTCAACTTTCCATGTAAGTGTAATAATGAATAAGACGCAGATTTGGCAAAACAATTTTAGGAATTTGGAGGAAGAAGGGAAACTGCTTGTGACTTTTTAAAAATGCTTATTATGATGATGATTTTGTATATTTTCTCCACAAATAGCCCTTTCCTGTAGCTCTTCTAGAGGTGTTTTTTTTTTGTATTCAATAAACATAATCTCAGGTTGGGGACACACATCAAACAGCATATTTGTGATCTCTGACTGTGTAATAGTCATTCTCAGGATCAAACAGCATATTTGTGATCTCTGACTGTGTAATAGTCATTCTCAGGGTCATATTTCCTGTGTGAGATTCATGATTATGAGCTCAAAAAAATCACTTTATGTGCATGATTTGTAATCATTGCTTAAAAGTCAGTAAACAAAACAGTTAACTCATTCAGCCAAATACTCTTACAGAGGAAACACAAGTGGCTGTAATTCAGTCAAAGCAAATCTAAAGCTGTATCCAAGCAGAATCCTGGCTGTATTTCTTCTAAACTAACAGCCCCACTTGGGTATATATTTTTGGTTTTCAATTAAAAAAAAATGCCAATATTACCATGAAGGGATGAGATCAGTTATCTTGTTAACAAGGAAAAGCCTAGGTAACATCCTAACTGTTTATATTTTCTTACAGTTTTCTTGTCTGTCTGTTGTGGAAAGCATAAACTGTAGCTCCAGGCAGAAATCCTAGTCCCATCTGATCTCAAACACATTTCGTTCTGCTTCAAGAAGAAAACAGGATTTCAGGTCCATTGATTCACCTGGATTCATACTGCCTTAATTGTTTTGAAAAATGAAAGTTTCATATCACAACTCCCAGTGAAAATCAATAAGGGAAATGTTTTTGATAAATGTTAGTCCTACAGAATTATTCATCATCCAGAATGTCTTTTTTATTTCAGCAGAAAGTTTCTGTACTTTTCTCATACTCCTTGACTTTATAGAGATCTTGGGTGTTTCCCAAAATTTCTAAGCATTAATGTTTCCATTTCTAAATAATTCCAGCTACTTTATGGTTTTTCTACCCAGCTCTTTCACAGCATCATCAGTGCTAGATCTATAAGGTCTAGCTGCATCTGATAGCCATGTAAATGCAAAGAAGGGCATAATTTTGAAAGTTAATGCTCACACAAAAGTAATAAAAAATAATAAAAAAGAGAGTGACAGAAGTATTACTATCAAGATATTCCAATAACTTGGTTTTTTTAAGGTATAAAAGTCTATGTCAGGAATGAGTATTACACAGAGCAAAGGATGCATCCCACTTCTGCTGAGCCCAAACTCCAAAGCATCCAAGTCTGCTATTTCCTATGGCCTAGATATCCTTGATGTCTTGGAACTAGGCAATCAGAAACTCTAGGCACTGACTTGGAGGCCACCTTCATCTTTCCCAAACCAACCAGTCAATGTTTGCAGGAGAAAAAGGCCTTCACCACCCTGCATTCTGCCTGGTCATTGCCTAGCAATTGATTTTACTCCAGTCCTGAATCATTTCTGTACCCCTGTATGTATTCATCAAGAAGAGAAGCAGATTGGAAGGGTCTGCTCTCCTCCCGTTCTGGGGAAAGGGAGGACTACAGCTTTAGGGAGTCTTTCTTCAGGCTGACTACTGGAGCAACAGAGGGAGAACCAAAGGAACCATTTATTCAGAAGAAGGAGCGGAGCCATCAAGTGCTGTTGAACTTTTCTTACTCCTTAAAATCCTATGGGAACAGGATCCTAATCAGGCAGAAAAGCCATGGCTCCTACCTAAGAATTTAGTCACTAGGATGGGCAGTCTGCTCTCAGGTGGCAGTAAAATCCGTAACGCTCAGGGGCACCATTATTTCCTAGGAGCTGTATTTCTTCAGTTAGTGATGCATCCTCACCTCGTGCTCTCCAAGCACTGATTTGCACTGTATATACTGAGTAAGTTTTAAATCCATAAACACCATTCCAAAATGTAGAGTATAATTAATCAACTGTCTCTTCAATGAAGATCTCAATATTGCGCAAAGCTCATAGTTCACTAAGTGAAAACAGAGGGCTGTTCTTTTCCTCCAGCAAGAATTCTCCTTGCAAAATCCAGAGCTATTCCATTTAAGTGTTCACAGTTTGCCAAGGGAAAGAAATCTTTTTTTTTTCTTAGCATGTGGCAACCAAAACCAAATAAAGCTTTTCCTGAAAGCTGGACAATGTACAACATCTTTCCAAAGTAATAAATAGCTGCTTGTTGTCTGACTAAAACCAGCTCAGAAAAATGCATCCAGTTTTCTAAAGCAATCACAAACAACCCAGGCCTGGAGGCTAAGGACAGACCCTAGCATAAGCAGTGACTTAGGTCTTCAGAGTCAAACACTGCTTGAGAAATGGAGCCGAAAGAAGAAAAGCAGGATAAGTACTGACGGATGGACGGACGGATGGATAGATGGATGGATGGATGGATGAGAAGCCCTCTCTCTTTCCTTTCAGCAGGATCCCAGTAAGCCAGATTCCATGTCAGTTTATATCAGAACAGTCTGCTCCGGAGATGTGGAGTTTCACTGCTGCTGCTGCTATGGTTTTAATTTTTTAAGTTTATGCTGAAATTGAGAAACTAGATTGTTACTATCAAAGTGTCTCGAATCCAGTACCAAGTTCTAGACTGAGGTTGGTATGCATCTGATAAATTTCTGGTCTTTGATTGCATAGGAGAAAAAAATCAGATTTTATGTCAGCAGTGACTGGATCAGCCTGATAAACCAGTGTCTCGCCAGAAGCATTTGCAAGGTTTCCTTATCTTCATCTCCTGGACTCAAGTCCAACTGGAGAGCTAGCAGGTTTCTAGAGGTTCAAATTTATTTCTTTCTCAGTGCAAGGAACCATCATGAAACCTCATTTACTTTACCAGAGAGAAGATTTTTTTAATTTATTGGGCAGTTTGTTAGTCAAGTTAATAGCCTTTGCATTATTAGGAGAAGATGGAGACAGCAAGAATTTTCTTACTTTAACCACAGGGTAGACTCTTGCAAGACCATTGGCAACAGCGATCAATTATGCCATACACATTATGGCCCTTCCTCCAAGACGTGGTTAGATGCCAGCTCTATGCCTGGGCATGTATAGCAGAGAGCTTAGGCTCTCTTTGAAGCTTGTGATAGGCAGGGGATAAGGTCCTACTGGTAATATCTTTGATGTCTTGATGGCTCTAAAGGTAAGATTTGATGTGGACTCATTGAGTGATCAGGTGAGCTTCAGAGTTAGTAATATGCTGGTTAATGATTTCTGCCTTGTAGACTTTTTTGTCCAGTCACAGAGTAAGTGAGTGGTGGAAGCTATAATAGAAGATCAAACTCCTTTCCTCCAAAGAACTATTCCCTACTCTTATGGCTATGTGTCAAGTGCTCCAGCTTTTACCTCAGCACCCTTCCACAGTGACTAAGCTAACCCCTCATTAAACCTTGGAGCCTCTAAAACAGGAGACTCAAGTCCCATTCCAGCTAGGCAATATAATCACATCAGATCAAATTTGACACAGTATTCTGACTATTCCAGAAAGCCTGGAATTTATTTCCCTTCCATCCTAGAAGCGGAGGTCTGAATAACTGGTTAAATTTCTGTAATTTACATAACCAGGACCTGTATGCAAAATTTTATCCTGCTATTTGTAAAGCTCAGTGCCAGCCTGAAAGTTTCTTGGGAACTCCCAAACTCAGAAGGTGTCAGCAGCTACAACCCAGACTGGGACATGAACACAGAAGATTATGGAACAGAGTGGATGAATTGCATGAACATTGTGTTTAATCCTTTCTGTTATACTCACCTCTTTGAAAACCTTCTTCTACTATACAACAAAGGCAATTTTCCAAGCAGGTATTATTGGCTGTTTCACTGTTATTGCTATGAAGGTGCCACCCACCAAAGCTGTGGCTGCTCCAGCCTTTGAATCAGCCATAGAATCATAGAATGGTTTAGGTTGGAAGGGATCTTAAAGATCATCTAGTTCCAACCCCCCTGCCATGGGCAGGGACACTTCCCACTAGACCAGGTTGCTCATATCTACATTTCTTCAACACTTCCAGTGGTGCTCAGCTTGCAGCCAGTGACAAAACCCCTGCTTGAACAACCCCTTGGTGATCTCCTTTTCTCACAGAAGGGGGTAATTGGTGCAAGTTCCCCACCATGCTCAGGAGAATCAAGGAGAAGAGGAAGCCCAGAGTATCAAAGCTAAAGGTATCTGACTCTGGGTCAAAGCACAGGGTGCCCAGACAGAGCGTGTCCCTCGCACGGCGCCAGGAGCTATCACCAGTGGATAGGACTGAGCAGCAAGAGCGAGGGTTATGGTGGTGAATAGCACAGATCAAGTACTGTCAGGAAATGTTCTAGTAACAGCAGATACAGCACAAGTGACCTGCCTCCTGCCAAGCCCTGCCAGCATGTTTTTAGATGGCAGCTCATCCAAACACAGATTCTCCTGCCCTGACCTCACAGCCCCTCTGTTGCTCAATACAGAGGTTAGCTGCGGGTTTTGTTTCTCTACCCTTCTCCAGTCCCCATCCTGACATGGCCCTCGTGCAAAGTTTTAGCTCTCTGTTTCACCTGCACCCCCTGTGCCATCTTCTGAAGCACAGAAAAGGTGTTTGTAGAACAGGCAGTTCCCTGCTCCAGAGAGTGCCTAAAGCATAAAAGGATATATGGCTGCAGGTCTCATCATGTTCTTCACATGTCATAAGCAAAGCTCAAGACCCTAGGTACATTTAACGTCCTTATTGCTTCACTTTATGCTGTGTTCTCTTCAATGGGTAATTCAGTGTTCCTGGGAGAATAGGGAAATAACAGTTTTCCAGAAGGTCATTTGTTTTATCTTGTTTCAGAAGCTTGAGGACTTGTTTTATTTTTCCTGTCCTCTTTATGAGATAAAGATTGCAAAACCCTGTGAAATTCACTAATGGAAGTGCCACTAGCACACAAATTACTCAGAGTTCTGCTTTAGATTTTGGGGATTAACTCTGAATAACCAGCATACATCAGTCAGTCTTTCTCAAATAGAGTGTGCCCCCATTAATACAAAAATCACACTCTAAATAAAACTTTGCAATTCTATTTTATTTTAATACTTTCTGGTTATTTGAATTTTACCATTTGTTTTTTGAGGCTTCTGAGTTTGCTCATTTATGAAGAAGATGTACAAAGATATCAAATCTCAAATATCAAGCTGAGAAAGAGAAAGTAAGTCTTCTTTCAAAGGAAATTAGTGAGAATTAAGGTCTTTGATCACCCTTAAGTTATCCCTTTGAAATATCTAGAAAAACACTTTTTTTTTCTCCTTAGAATAACTGAATTAAGGCTCCTAGCTCACTACTTGTCTACAGAAATTTGGACTTTATGCAAAACACTAAACATATGGGACTGAGAATAGAAACATATGGGACTGAGAATAGAAACAACAAGTGATAGAAGTGAAACTTGAGCTGCTGCCTTATCCCACAGTATAGAACTATGTTTAGACTGTCCTTGTCTTCAAAATCAACCCATCCGTGAGTGTCTGAACCTCACAGTCAGGTTCAGCTGGGGCAAGCAATGGGGCTCGTCACTTTATTACTATGTTCTGCTTTTCCTAAATGTGTGACAGCACGTAAATGGGGACATTTCCTTAGCAGCTTTAAAATACTTCTAGTGCTGACTGGTTGCCATGGCAAGGAGGCATGTTGAGGCGGCAGGCATGGAACAGGGACCTGCTTGGCCAACTGTAGGAGAGGGGGAAGTGTCTGTGTGGTGATTTTGTAACTTCAGACCTCAGATATGATCAGGCTGTGGGACTTTGCATCCAACTGCTTCCTTTTAGTAGCTTTATTTCAGACAAGAGAATCAAGGATAAACAAATCGCTGTTTCCAGACCAAGAGAACAGAACAGATGTTTGAACACCATGAAATGTCAGCATTAGTGGTAAAATAGCATGTCTTGCTTTCCTGTTTTCCTTACACCCATCCCATACATCACAGCCTATTGGTTATGCCAATGAAACTGAGGCTGCACTGCAAAAAAAGTCACTGGAATAATCTGGGTTCAACTTTTTTGGAGGGCTGGCCAGTTGAAGAAAGATGTAGGACCCCCCCATTATCTTACTCTTCTTAAGTCAAACAAACCCACTTCTTCCAGCCTCTTTGAGACATCGCACTTGTGCTCCAGCCCTGTGGTCAAGCCTTGTGGTGAGACCCATGACTATCTTAGTGGCCTTTGTTGGACTCACTCTTGCCCATCAAAGCCTTTGTGGAACAGGGAGCCCAGAACAGTACATCATACTCCAGAGGCAGTCTTGCAAGAGCTGACTAGAGAAGAGGAGTTTCAAGGAGTAACTCAGGTTGGAGAGGACTTGGGGAGGTCATAGAATCCAAGTGCCTGCTCAAAGTTGGGCCAGTAACCACCTCCCTGGACTTGCTGCTGAGCCATTTCCAACACAGCCCAGGATGAAGCCAGCTGCCTTCACTGTGAGGGCACACTGTCCACTCATGCTCATCTGGTTCACTCTTAGATGTCTAGAATGTACATCTCTGTTTCTGAACTGGGATCCAAAGGCAGCCTTTGAAAATAATGACAGAAATAGGTGCCTGACCCATTTCAGACATCTGCTTCAGCAGGGGATGAATCACACTCCAGTAATGCCTGGTTCCCTCCACTGACTACAAAGGGAGACCAGGGCGATTAGCTCTAATATAAACATCCATACCAGTCGTATTTACTTTCAGCCAGATTAATCCTGCCTCATAAGTTTTGCCACATCCCCAGATTTTACTGTAAAATGTTACACATTTGCATATGTGTGTTGTGAGCATGAGCTTGCAGGGTCCTTTTGAATGTGAAGAGAATACAATTAATAAGGTTATATATACACAAAAATGCACCAAACGAGGTGTTTAAAAGAGCTGATTCACATATCAATGGCAGATATTTTAGCAAATATCAACCCTAGTGGTTTCTGAATGTTAGCTTCCTTTAAACATATGCCAGAGATTCTATTTTTAATACTCTAGGTAGCATGAAGATATCTTTCTTTTTCTTTTCCTTCTTTTATTTTAGTAATATCAATTTGATTTTCTAAGGGGAAATATAAAATTCCGCTTTGAAGCAGTCGAGAGTATCAAACTCAGTGCAACTCACACTGAGATCATCCTTAATTCTGTTTTTTCTCAATGAGAGCTTCAAAAAGGAGCATGTAGTCAGCAAATCTTTCTGATTTTAGCTTCTGGTGGAAAGGTCAGATAAAGTTCAACTCCTTTATAACAGAGCAACAATTCAGGAGGTCTTTAATTGTTTGTCCTGTAGACTAGCACAGTCATCATCTTTCAGTGAACATGATGGTTAAAAATTACATTAAACTTCCCCTTTTTGAGCAACTGCTCTCCTTTTGACCCCTCTGTAACCCTGAGTATTATGGCCTGCTATCCTATTTGAATCACAGATGAGTGTTGCACTTTTTAGATGCATGTTAAATAATCTTCCACTTCTGACCAAAGACAGACACACCGTCTACACAGAAAAATCCGGCCAGATAAGGGAAAAAGCATCACAACCCATTCCCAGAAACCAGCCTAGACAAGCAAAGTGCGTATTCTTTTAATAAGTATGTTTTGAAATGTTGAGAAACCATTGATCTTAATCTTAAGAGCTGACTTTAGCCTTCTTTCATGTACTTTGCAGTGGCTTCCTCAGAAATCCACCTCAAGCCTTCCCTGTCATACAATGTCACAGCCTGCTTGCAGGAGGGACCAAGGTAAGTATGTCCAAGCAACTGACCATGTACATACAAAATAGAGAAGAAGGTTGTTCATGCTGGTCAGAGTAAGTAGGAAAAAATCAGAAGACAGGATTGTTCCAAAGTCACTTTGAATGATGAGCTTTATCCTCCTCTTCAATTATTACTCCATGGAAATTGTGGATAATCCAGCTTCTTGAGTCCTAGGGCACACATACGACATTGTGTTTAGACTACTGCATCAGCAGAGGATGGTCTAAACATTCAATCCAATGTGAGGGGCTTTTCAAATCACTTGGTTGGGTCTTAGCATAGCATTGCCAAGCCTTCCTTCAATGATGAAGTTTTCTACAGAAATATCTCAGACAGGTCTCCAGAGAAATTTAGGGGAACCTTGGGGCAATTGCTTTCACAATGAAGAAGGAAGCGTAACTAAAGAGGAGTCTGGCCCATCATGCTAGGAGGTTTCTGAAGCAGAAACTGGTGTTCTCCAGTTTGTTCTATTTATTTATGACTTTCTGCATTCTTCTGTTACTCAAGTTCAGAAGTTGGCAGACAGCTCCTCTCTTAGTTTCCTGTTTCTCTGCTAATTTAACTTTTGGTGCCACATGTAACTCTAACCTCACTGGAATTTATAACAGGCCTGGGATGACAAAGATTCTTGTTCCTGGGGAGAGATGTCTGGGCTCAGAAACACTGTGAGTTGTGTCCTAACAGCAGTGCAAACCCTGCTCCTTCAGGGACAGGAAACAGGCATTACAGATAAACAAGACAGGATATTAGGAAAATGTCCTCACTGAAGGGGTTGTCAAACCTTGGGACAGGCTGCCCAGGGAAGTGGTGGAATCACCGTCCCTAGAAGTGCTCAAGAAGTGTGCAGATGTGGTGCTTAGGGACATGGTTTAGGCATAGACCTGGCAGTGTTGAGTTCACGGTCTTAGTGGCCTTTTCCAACCTTTATGATTCTGTGGCTTGAGGTAGAGTTATGCTCTGACTGAGCAAGTTCGCTTCTACTGCTTTTTTAGCCCTCTCACTTCATGGTAATTACTACAGAACTGGACATATTCATCAAGCAATAAACTACTACACTGCTCATCACAACTCCTCACTTCTCATATCAGGTTTATGTCTTTGTTCACATGACATGAGCCAGTGTTTTACAGGTAATGGGTAAAAACATACAACCAAGGCAAACAAAACCCATAGCTCAACTAGTTTTGAGGTGCAGGCAAATCCCTCCTTGTTTTTAAGAAAGCTAACAGTGAATTCATGTACGAGATGCACATGACATACTTATTAGCAATAACTCTGGATTTATTAGTAGTA
Source organism: Manacus vitellinus (assembly GCF_001715985.3). NCBI lineage: Eukaryota > Metazoa > Chordata > Aves > Passeriformes > Pipridae > Manacus > Manacus vitellinus. Next base: position 6,285,957 of record NW_021938895.1, read on the forward strand.
GTTCTATCTGAGGCACATATCCACCAATTTCATAGATGGGCATAACACCTCCAGATCTGCAGAGAATCTTTCAAAGGATATACAGACCTCAAACATGCGTTACCTCTAAGCTATACATGGACCACATAGTCCAGGAACATGACCAACCCTTTGGACGATGCTTATCTTATTATCTGATTCCTGGGCTATTACTAATATTCTATCAGAAAAGAAATTATTTTGAAGCAAAAATGTTATCACTGAGACTAGCAACACAACCCAGCCTTTGTTATTTTAAATAAGTGTCCCATATTTTGAGCAGAATTAGTAGGATGCAGCAGACGTTCAGTGCAAAAGGTTCATTTTCTACTCAGGAAGTTGGAGATTTAATAATAAATGTGGCCTGAGGATTCAGATTTAGAGTCTGATCTTATGGGAGCTTTTAAGCACTCAGTGCCTTTGAATCAAGCCAGCAGTGTCTGTGAGAGATATTAAAGGAGTTCCTCTGGGCCAGGCAAAGGCCAAGGCTATGAGTGAAGCACTCCTGCTCAGGTAGTGTCTGGATAGACACCCCCCAAAAAACCAGCAAGCCTTGTTTTGGACTCCTCCTTCAGCAACCCAGCCTCCAGCTACTACAGAACCCACTTGTGCCATGCCTGTTCCAGGGCTTCTTGTCTCTGTTCATGATCCACAGCCTCCCCCTTGCAGTTCAGTTGGACAGTCACTATACCTGGACTAAATCAATTTTCAAGGTCATCACACCCAATCCATACACTGCTTGCAATAGTGACTTGAAAAAAAAAAAAGAAATCATAGAATCACAGAATGGTTTGGGATGGAAGGGACCTTAAAGATCATCCAGTTCCAACCTCCCTGCCATGGGACACTTCCCACTAGACCAGGTTGCTCAGAGCCCCACCCAACTTGAACACTTTGAGGGATGGGGCATCCACAGCTTCTCTGGGCAACCTGTTCCAATGTCTGAGCACACTCACAGTAAAAATGTCCCTGTACATCACATATTTCTTATTTTGTTGTCTCCTTTTACACTTTTTCATGAAAGTTGTAGGAAATATTATGTTTACACAGCAGGAAGGGGAATATGAAAGTTTAACAGCAATGCAAAGATCAAGCAAGCATTTTATCACAACAAAACCCCTGGCAGCCTCTGGTTACTCTCACAAGCTCCCTGGTAAGAGCACAACAAATGCTAAATGTCAGCAGAAAGTCTCTGTGGAAAACCAGTTCTTAAAAAAGGGTTGCAAATATCGATTTTGTTTTTCCAGATCATCCTATTTCTCCAGCCATTTGTGAGCAGGGTATGTACCTCCCTCTGTAGGATGTGTATTACCTGTGACTGCAAGTTAGGTATTACTTCAGGGGCCTTCAGGGCCCTTACAGCAGGAATGGCAGCAGCATTACATCATCTGATGCCCCACTATCTGAGGTGACCTCACAGTCCTCTGGAAACGCCTGCTGTCAGCACATGTTATCTTCTCTAGTGTCTGATAAGGTGTTGATTTTAAAATCTGCATGTTACCTCACCTGCCCCCAACTCCAGCTACTGGCTGAACATATTCTAGAGGTACTTCAGCAGTTTATTGCAGCAGTAAAAGTCACGTGCTTTTCATAAGCATTTTGGTAAAACATTATGCGGGTGTTTCTATCAAGCACATTCTCTCATTTGTTGAAGTAAATAAAAGTCTCTTGTGAGGTCTCAAGTCCCCAATTTGTGCTTATTTGCAAATCTCATATATCACTGTCAAAAACTGTATGAAAAGAAAAAAATACTTTAATATAGGGCATAGAACAAAGGACATGCAGACAGCACACACTCAGACCAGGGGCACAGCATCCCCTGGGGCACAGCAAAAACAAGCCCAGACGCTGCATGGGGAGCCCAGGAGCACCCCCACAGGTAGACAGATTAGTCAAAAGACAATTTGCTCTTCTGTAGCACAACCCAACCTCGTGAGAAATGAAACAGAGGGCTGCTGGGGGCTGGAGATGGATGCCTGGGGGAAAGTCTGCAAAAATGGGGCATGGGGAGGAGGGGAGCTGATTCACATTTCAGTGGCAGATGTTCTAACAAACATCAGCCCTAGTGGTTTCTGAATGTTAGTTTGTTTTAAACATATGCCAGAGATTTTATTTTTAATACTCTAGGTAGCACGAAGATCCTTCCTTTTTCTTCTTTTAGTTTGGTAATATTAATTTGATTTTCTAAGGGGAAATATAAAATTCTGCTTTGAAGCAGTCAAGAGGACCAAATTCTGCATGCAACTCACACTGAGATCATCCTTAACTCTGGTTTTGATAACCAAAACTTAAAGGACTGGGGTCATGAACATCCATGGCAATGTGGGGACACCCCTGAGGCACTGAAGCCGTGGGGGACCCACACCAGTACAGGAATATCCTAAAGGACTCTGGTCATGGGAAAAACATAGCCATGCAGGGACACCCTGAGGGACTGCAGACGTAGGTGACCCTCACCATAGTGGGGACACTAAGAAACAACTCTAAGAAAACAAGCTAAAAGCAAAGAGCAGTAGAGAAAAACCTAGAAAAGCAAATGGTGGTAGAGAAAATGAACAAGCAAAAAGCATCAGCAAGAAATGCATGGCCCCAAGCTCTTCTACCACCAATGAATTGGGCCCGGATAACTTCGATAGGGGGTGAAAGTCAGGGAAGTTGAGGTTGGGAAGGGGGGAGGTGATAAGTGTTTGATTCAAGGAAAGGAGGACAAAAGGTGTTTGTGTCCTTTTTGTTTGGTCAATACTAATTAGTCATCAGGAATTTGTGCTGTTTGGAAATAAGTAAAAATTCCCAGAGTTAAGTCTGTTTTAACTGCAACTTCCCTCTCCATAAGAATTAGTCTGTTTGAGGCTTTCATCAAGTAGCTTCCCTGGCAAATCAGCTGTTTCTCCTCAAAGAAGCAGGCACAGAGTGCTGCCATGCATGCCTGATGCCAGAGACCACACACAGACACTGTTTATTCCTGCAGATTTGTTTGGGAGGCTAAGGGGAGCAGCGTGTTTTGCTGAAGTTTGTTCAGAGGCGTAGAAGTCTTAGTGCTATTTGCTTTCACTTTACACAGGTGCTTGTGCCACGTGTGCTAGAAGGAGACCAGGCACTGAAATAGAATCACCCAATTTTCAGCACTTCCTCTGTAAGGTGGATGCATTTGCTGTGCACTCAACCCTTAAACCACCCCGGGCCAGGCTTGAACCAGCAATGCTGCTGAGTGAGCTGAGAAGAAAATTCCCTGTGCCCAGAGTGGGAAGATCTGAGTAACAGGCATCTCAGATACAGCTCTTCCTTAGTGAAGCCTGCCTGATGGATGCTTGATTTCCAGGCTTTTTAAAGATACACAGACTTTCATTTACATCCCTAAACACATGGAAATTGCTCAACAAAGTGGGATGTGTGCCCACCCATCAGCATTCCCATTTGGATGAGAATAATTAGCAGCTCTCTACATTTTTTTTTCTGTTTAGAATGATCATGTTATAGTCTCCATGAATTCATTTCTTATTTGAGTTGTTTCTTATGACAGACCACACACACTCTCTACTTGTGGCCTACCACCTTGCTCACTTCCCAAGTACACTACACAATGTGTCTCACTTTATGGAATCATGGAATCATTACAGCTGGAAAAGATCTCTAAGGTCATTGAGTCCAATCATTAACCCAGCACTGCCAAGCCCTAAACCATGTCAAGTACCACATCTGCATGTGTTTTAAATACCTCGGGGTGGTGACTCGGCCACTTCCCTGGGCAGCCTGCTGCAATGCCTGATCACCTTTTCAGATGCAACTTGAGGCCATGTCCTCTTGTCCTATCCCTTATTACTTGGGAGAAGAGACCAACTCCCACCTGTCTACAAGTTCCTTTCAGGTGGAGAGTGAGAAGGTCTCCCCTCAGCCTCCTTTTCTCCAGGCTCCAGTACCTTTCCTACTGATCTCATGTGCAGGATTGCCTATTTCCAACTTACTAACTGCTATCAATGCCACTGACTTACTGAATAGAATCCAATTCTCTAACCTGCCTGACTGCAAATGCAGCTCCCCTGACTGTTCTGCAGCACAGAGCTAGAGATTGCTCTTCCAGGAAGCCCTCCTGCTAATAAATTGTTTGTGGGTGACAAGCACAAAGATGAGTGTAAGTCAGGGCAAATGTTTTTAAAATTTCACACGTTTATTTTTATCTTTTCCCAATATTTGCCCAGCTGTCTAATCTTCCTAAAAACTACATAAATTAGGTTAACTTTTACCCACTGAAAAAAACCATGCCAAATTCTCCCAGGCAGAGCTGGAGGTGGGTTTTTAAGTCATGTCCCCCATCCTTTCCACACACACCCCCCAGAAAAACAGTCCAGCAAAATAATGTCTCTAATTTTGACCTTAAACAGTATGTTGTGGTAAAAGAAATAAATTTCTTCCAAAATCTAAAAATTACTTTCATCAAAGAAAATGTTCTTTCTTCAAGTCTAACCCTGCATCATGGTGTCACTCAGACAATGAGATTTATCCTTGGTTTCAGTTATTAAAGTCTTCAGCACAAGTAATTTTACCTTAGGTATGCTGCTCTCATCTCTGCCTTTTCAAAACCAACATTTTCACTGTGTGCCAGCGTAGAAGCTCTGGACAAAAACCCCCTCAATTTCCCTGCATGCAAAACTCAAATGAAGCTAACCACCTACCACTGATATCTCAGAAATACACCCCCATGTTTTCCCTTGCTCTTCTCCCATACTATGCTGCCTTACCAGTCTCAGTAACTTGGCTTCCAGCCTCAAATTATGCAGAAATATAAATGGCAATAGAACTGTGAAGAACCCACTCTCCAACCTCACATCTTACCAATACACACTGGTTGGCCAAAGATGAGCTGTGTCATCCTGGTAAGGTGTTGAGGGGATCATGTCCTAGGCCAGTATGACACTGTCATGGAGCCAAGAATATGCCCTGAGGGTCTTTAAGAGTCTCAGCCAATGCAGCAAAATCATAGAATCATAGAATGTCCTGAGTTGGAAGGGATCCACAAGGACATTGAGTCCAACTCCTGGCCCTGCACAGGACAGCCTCAAGAATCGCACCATGTGCCTGAGAGTGTTCTCCAAATGCTTCTTGATCTCTCGCAGGCTTGGTGCCATGACCATTTCCCTGGGAAGCCTGTTCCAGTGTCCAGCCACTCTCTGGGTGAAGAATCTTTTCCTAATATCCAGCCTAAACCTCCGCTGAGACAACTTCAGGCCATTTCCTCATGTCCTGACACTGGTCACCACAGATAAGAGATCTCTCTGCCTGCCCTTCTGCTTTCCCTCGTGAGGAAGCTGTAGACTACAGTGAGGTCTCCCCTCAGTCTCTTCTTCTTCAGGCTGAACAAGCCAAGTGGCCTCAAATGCCTCTCATAAGACTTCACCGCTAGAGCCTTCACCGTGTTTATAGTCCTACTTTGGATGCTTTCTAATAGCTGTATATCTTTTCTTTCATGACAATTTTGGCAAAGGGAAAGCTGGAGATCTTTGTTGTCACCTACTGCCTCTCTTCCTTCTCAATGTCTACGCAACACATCAACTCTCACTGGCCCAGAGGATCCAATACTCCAAGGCAGGACTCCCAAACCCTCTATGGGAAGAACTGCAGAGAAGGAGACCTGAGTATATGCACAGAGACGTCTCCTCTGCCTCCAGGACTGCATTTGCTCCATGAACTGTGGCTTGCACATCCACCAGTGATGTGTGTCACATTCAACAAGATCATCCCACCCAGTGGCTTAGTGGACACTCCCAACTGCAAGTCTAGTAATGTTTTCTCCCCCTGTTGTGTCTGTGGGTCCTCCCATTGTGCTGGGATGCTGAGGGGGACTCAACATTATCCAATGGAATTTTGTCCCTTGGCAAGGGCAGAACAACTTAATTTAAATTAAGTTAAATTTAAAGTCTAGCATCATTTAATGTTAGAAGGTTGTAACATCTCCAGTACCACTGCAAAACAAGGTGCATTTTGATCTCTGCTGCTGAAGAAAGCAAGAATAAGTCAATTCAAAAACCCCCATGACTAAGTCAGAAAAAGAACCTGGATTATCTGAGGTTCAAGATGGCAATGACCACAAGTTCTGCCTTGATGGAAGCACATTGGGCCTTAGGAAACTTCCTAAGCAGGACAAGAATTCAGTCCTGGAAGAAAATATCTCTGCCATACAGAGGGATAGTAGAATCTGCATCCCTAGAGATGAAGTGTAAATCAGGCTAGCAACAGCTTTGTCTGATGCTGGCAATAGTCCTGCCTTCAGCTTGAGGGTGGACTGGAGGCCTTCAGAGGTCTCTTACAACCAGCATTCCAATGATTCTGTAAAAATGTAACCAGAATTGGGAGCTGTATACAGCTGCTTTATTATTTGCATAATATCATTCAGTCTTATCTGCCTGGAAGTTTATCCCTTGCCTACATGTTGCAACACCATATCTAAATATTTCTCAGTTTTTCTGCCTTAAAATACTGACTATGATACCCACAAGCAGTCTGTTCTTTGAAGGCTCCTTTCTGTTAGGCTGAAGCATCCTCTTCCTGTGTAGGAATAAGTACAACAGAGAAGAAGGAAAAGGGGACAAGCCCTCAGATAAGGTAAAAACTTAAAGCTGACCCACTTACAGAATTTGTCATCAGATGCTGCAAATGGATCTGACTTTTTCAAGTTTAAGACCTGCGTTACTACACACTGTTGCACATCTATGTCAGTAACTCAGAGCTCATAAATAATGTTAGATAGACTAATTTCTGATTATACACTAAATGCCTTGTGCCAGTCATTAGGAGGTGAATGGAACTGTCACTTTTGGTGGGATAGACTTGTGTTGCACAAGTAACAGAAGGAGATGGGCTAATGCTGCACAAGTAAGCATGTTTCTGCACTACCCTGACCCTGCTGAATCTTCCCTGAAAAGGTCCATGAAATGTTGTTTCACAGCTCCGTTCCCCTTAGTCTGATTTGCCACCACCCAAATGCTGGTGGTGCTGAATTCACATCGGGAGACTGAAGCGTCACAAGAAGAGTGACACCACCAAGTAGGATTTGTTCCCTGTTACTGAGCAGTTTCTAGCATGCCCCGTTATGATTTTTCACTCCTTATGCACAGAGACTGAAAAGGTCAGTCATTTCTGAGCAGTGTTGACAGGACTGGATTGTAGCAAGGTGCGCTCACTAGATTTGCACAGCTATTCTAAAGATTAAGTGTGGTTTAGACAGCTGGCAGGCCTTTCAAACTGATGCTGTTTCAAGGGAATAACTAGCACAATCCAGGCACCTTCTTCATGATATGATAGGGAAGATGTTCTTTCTACATCTGTAAGAATCATGAAACATCTATCCTAGGCTAGTTTAAAGCCAGATCTTTACTTTCTCACAGTTCTGAAATTCATTTGTAAAGTTATTCCCTTTTTTCTATACTACCAAGGCAGAGCAGAGCACATTTAGTCATTTGTCTGTTAGAAGAATCGATGCCTTCATGCATACTTGTTCATAGCTGTAACTTAATGTTTTTTTGCCAAGAAAGAAAAATCATGTAAACACAGAATGGTGTGGGTTGGAAGGATCCTTAAAGACCATCTATTCAACCCTCGCTGCCATGAACAGGGAACCTTCCACTAGACCAAGTAGCTCAAAGCTCCATCCAGCCTGACCTTGAACACTTCCAGAAATGGGGCACCCACAACCTCTCCAGGCAACCTGTTCCAGTGTCTCACCACCCTCACAGTAAAGAATTGAATTAATTGCCAGAACAACGGAGCACACAGTGTCTTCCTCAGTTCTGTCGGAAGGATGCAGGTTTAAAAATTTACATATTGAGAACCTTTAGGATGACATGGATCATTTGGCAGGACCAGGTTAAGGAGTATGTACACATGACAAAATATCTGCAGATTTTAGGAGGTAGGAATCAAAAAGTTCTCATCCAAGCTGTCTCAATAGGAAGCAGAAATGGACTTGGGGCAGCAACCTTAAAACACACTTCAGCCACATCATTACAAGGCTTGGCCACGTCTGCCAGAGGCTGTGGTGTCACCTGAAAGGCACCACAAGCTGGGCACAGAAAAACTGTTATGCTGTATCAAGCAGCATGTAGGTTATAGTACCTGGGGGTATATGTAAGAGTCCTCCCGAAGCTAAGCTAGTTGTTTGATGTTTCAGCATGGTGAGGCAGCTAGTCTGCTTCTAGCTCTAGAAGGAGCTTGTGCGCTCTGCAGAAGGTTGTGTTGTGCAGGTGCACTCCAAAATCAATATGGAAGTGAGCAGCTGAGACTGCACAAGAGCACACCCATCTCTGTCAGCATCATCCCTCCTTCACTAATGCAGATCACTGTCTCAGCTGGCCCTTCTGTGAGTTCCCAGTTTGTAACCTTTGTCCCAGGCATTCATTTCTCACACAAGCAATTAATCCCACTATCTGTAACACATGCCATGGTTCCTGGCTTCCCTGTGCTGCTTAACAGCCCTACTGCTCCCTGGCAGGCTGGCAGAGCACAGTCAGTGCCAATAGCACGATGGGCCCTTTCCACAGGGAAAAGGTTATGGAGGCTGTTCATGCAGAATGATCCTGCTGTCCAGAAGCCATGGGTTAATTTCCCCTTTATGCTAGAAAATCCTTCTGGGACCCCATCAGAAGCCTTACAAAACAACCGCTTGCGGTCCTGCCCGGATAGCAGTTCTTGGAAGAGTGGAGCGAGGGTTGGCAAGGACAGCTTTTTTGCTTGAGAGTCACTTTCATTGCAGGGGAAGCATTCATTCCATCTGAGCCTGAAGGCAAGCCATGGGAGAAATATCTCATTTCAAGGGCTGGGTTGAGGGAACAGACAGCTGCACTGCTGGTGGGCAGAGCACTCGCATAGATAAGGATGATGTTACCAGCATTTAAGCTGCCAGCACCTCTTTGTCTCTGGCTTAGAACTGGCTCTAGAAAGGAGGGTAAACAACTTGTGTTGGTCACAAATACCTGTGTTTTACATGTGCAGGAGAAGGATCTGTCACCATTTGGGGGAAAAGCATGACAAGTACATCTGAGGTTGCAGACAAGCAGATGATCTCAAGATCATCAGATCTTGGATTTCTTAAAGCCAGATCTCCCCACGTGCTTAGAACTGGGCAGCATCCAGCATGTTGCACAAATTTGTTAAAATTCTTTCATGTGATTAAACAGCAGTGCTCCCTAAAATAGCCAGAGCACCTGGAATGGGATATAGAAGTAGGATTAAAGATCTGACAGTCCTATAAGAGAGAACTAACTTGGTCTTCTGCTACAGGAACTGAACTGGAAAATGGAGCCAGGGTGTGAGTATTACACCTCCCTCCAGCTCATAGAACAAAGTCTGCTCTGCAGCTAAATCCCCCATCAAAAAATGAGAGAAGTTTACCATGTCCCTTTCCCTGCCCTCTCAGTGCCATTTTTTAGGCCCGTGAAAGCACTGTAGAGAAGTTCTTTTGCATTGCATTCACACACTACACTAGGAGCTGAGGTGGGCTTCATCTGATCAAACGTATCCCCTTTAGACATCCAGGAATCCCCTCATGGCACTCTTAGGATTGTTCACCTAATCCTAAAGGAGACACCTAAACTGGGACATATGAATTGTTCCCTAAAACACCTGTTTCTCTCCATCAGCAAAGAAGAAAACAAAGGGTGGTATCTCAAATCAAGGGAAAGGAATCACATTAATTTTCTAGCTTTTCTAGTTCTCAGAGTGTAAAAGTAGCAGAGGTTCTCACATGTCACAGATACCTGAATGATTACGAGGAGTAAGTTGCAACTCAAAGATAAATGCCTCATGAGACAAAGAAAATTTTGCCACCAATTGCCATTTAGTGAAACAATTCACCCAAAGAGACACAAATACTGCAGGAAGGACATCGACCTGTTGGAGCGAATCCAGAGGAGAGCCACCAAGATGATTAAAAGAATGGAGTATCCTACAAGGAAAGACTAATAGAGTTTGTTCAGCCTGGAAAAAAGACAGCTTAGGGGTGACCTAATTACAGCCTTCCAGTACCAGAAGAAAGCCTACAAGAAAGATGGAGAGGCGCTTCTTACAAGAGCATGTAGTGGTAGGACAAAGGGGGAATAGACTCAAACTAAAAGAGAATAGGTTTAGATTAGATATGAGAGGGAAGTTCTTTGCTGTGAGGGTGGTGAGGCACTGAAACAGGTTGCCCAGAGAAGCTGAGGATGCCCCATCCCTGGTGGTGTTCAAGGCCAGGTTGGATGGGGCTCTGAGCAACCTGGTCCCATGGAAGGTGCCTCTGCCTATGGCAGGTGGGTTGGAAGTGGATGATCTTTAAGGTCCCTTCCAACCCAAACCATTCTATGATTCTGTGATTTCCTCTCCAGATAAAGGAGAGAGAAAAAGCAAAGGAGGAATCATCATCTGCTGCAAGACTCAAAGTCCATGAGTTGGATGTCCATGCCAAGCTGGATGGACAAGATGACTTTCAGCTTTCAACCACCCTGTGGATAAAAAAAAGTCCTGCTGAAGCTCTTTTGTGCTGATCTGAGAGATTTCATGTCATGGTGTGGTAAATATAAGAGTTTCTCCTATAGCTCTGAAAACTTGGCTGTGATTGCTTACAAAAGATGTGACTTATCTCACAAAATCCTCCCCTGCCCCCCAGAAATGTCACTGCACAAGATAAACACAGCTTGCTTCTAGAAGAATGACATGACTCAAAAACTAAGATAGAAATATCCTTGGGCTGGCACACAAGGAACGTGATGCCAAATGGGGACAGGATGATGATGGACAAGATGAATGGCATCACCGTGATCTGGCACCACTCTCACATGTTTGTGGTTCACTAAAAGGCACTACAGAGGGTGGAACAAAAGCATAACACTTTTCTGGTGATTTAATCTCACTGTTGAATGACTAAGGCATCTTAGAGCAGCTTGACAATTGTGAGAAGAGGGCTGGCTTCAAAGGATATCAGGAACAAGCAGGGAGTCTCTCGGGAACGCAAAAAAGGAACCTCATAAACATAAAGGGACAAAAGTGAAAGAAAGAGTATGGAGTAACATCTAAGGATCATATAGGCAAAGCTTGAAAGTAAAAATTATACTTTATGATATTTTAACTAGGATACATGCCATGGTTCATTGTGTGGACAAGGTGAGGTGGCTAAATGGGAATAAGCACACAGGGCTGGAAAGGAAACTGTCTGAAGGGAAAAAAGACATCAAGGAACCCTGAACCAGGTGCACTTGAATCAGGGACTAAATTACTTCTATCCCAAATGTTACAGATGTGCATATTGTGCAGGAAACTGGGTCTGGCAGCAAGTCTGTCTGAACAAATCTATCCAGGAAGGGTGGCTTCCTGAGTGGCACCCAGAGCCTGGCTTTCCGAGCCTAGGAAACCAAAGGCTAAAAAGGTATGTTCATTGCCTTCCACAAATATAGCAGGGAGGAAGGGGAAAGCAAATAGAGGAGAGGAAAGGTTCCATTTAACCTAAAGCACAGTCTTGGCAGGAGAACAAATAGGTACAGACTGTCCACAAATATACTTAGGCTGAAAATTAGAAGGTTTCTTGCCTCTACAGTGATCGTTACCTCTTTCAAAGGCAAAACAACATTTCTTTGAAAACAGAGTTTCAGGCTGGCTCCTTTCAAAAGCTTATAAAAGAGATTTCTGTGATAGCAGTGAGGTTGGCTAATAAGCTGGAAGGTCTCCCGTTCCTAAAAACAGCTGTGTAGATCCAGAATAGTTATAAGAAGGTGGTTTAAAAATATTTATTTTGCATGCTGAACTAGAAATAATTCAGCAGCAATTATGTAAAACCCCACTAGTCCCTTCATTGACTTCAGTGAAGCCCTGTTTGTGAACCTTCAACTCATTTATTGCTACTTTATCTCCCTGAGAGCAAAAGGAATGGGGAGAATAGCTCCACAGAGCTGGCACAAAAATCGACAAATACATTTCTCCCCCCAAATCATACGAAACTAAACAGAAAAAAGATCTGGACTTCATAAGCTCTACCATGGAGCAGCAAAGCTGTTCTGAGAGTGCCACCAAAACCACAGATGTGATATAAAAAAGAATTGTTTAGAATGAGGGTGGTAAAACACTGGCATAGGTTGCCCAGAGAGGTGGTGGATGTCTCATCTCTAGAAACATTTAAGGTCAGGTTGGATGGGTGTCTGAGCAACTTGACCTTTAAAGGTTCCTTTCACCCACACCATTCTATTATTTTATGGTTCTACAACTCTATGACCTTGGTCCTTTCTAAACCAGTGCCTGTGCAGAGCCACTCCTGTGCAGCTGTGATGATTCAGGTTTACACTGCACCTTATTCTGCAGGAACCTCCCTCTGTGAGGAATTTGACTGGCTTTGGCCAGTGCTACCTGCAGTCAGGTGGCCCTGACTGCTTTCTGATTACTGATCCTGCATCGAGGTTCACAGAACAAAAGCAGAGAGGGACACATGACATATGCATGTCTTTGAAGCTGCAAATGACTTTGAAACAAAACCACAAGTAGTTAATTTGCCAAGTGACAGAGAAGACAAAGTGCCAGATTTTCCCTGTGTTTCCCATGGAGCCCAAACTCTTTGCCAGGGCAGCAGCTTTAGAGGGGGGTATAGCTGAGCATTTGACACATGCACTATTTTGGGCTGTAAGAATTGTTAATAACTTTTTATGAAAACAATCCACTAAGTTTGCTCCCTGCTCCTTTCCAGCCATTTTCACTGCCTCATTTGCTGGGACTTTTTGTTACGAGCGGTCATTTCATGTGGTTCATTGTGTTGAGATATTTTAGTACATTGTTCAAAACGCAACACTTTGCATTTGAAATAAATGCTGTGGTCTACTTCTCTGGCTTTTTTTTTTTTTTTTTCTTAAACTCTGGCAGGTAACTGACTAGGGACAAACTGACTTGCATTTTCTCAGAGAATTCACACTTCTTAGATCTGTATAGGATGAGACTTGGTGGTGTGTGATTTGAACCTCCAGCCATGGAGGTATCCCATCCTTTAGTAGAAATTCAGAAATACCTTTTCTTTACATGGGGTTTTCCCTTAATTTTAAACACCACTGAAGGAATGCCAGCATCAGGACCTATTGTGGAAAGGAGGTCCAAAGGAGTCCATGAAGACAGTGAAGGGTCTAAAGGGGAAACCATACAAAGAGTGGTTGAGGTCACTTGGCTTGTTCAGCCTGCAGAAAAATGAAGGGAGACCTCATCACAGTCTACAGCTTCCTCACGAGGGGAAGGGGAGGGGCAGACACTGATCTCTTCTCTGTGGTGACCAGTGACAGGACCCAAGGAAATGGCATGAAGTTGCATCAGGGAAGGTTTAGGTTGGATATTAGGGAAAAGTTCTTCACCCAGAGGGTGGTTGGGCACTGCAATAGGCTCCCCAGGAAGTGGTCATGGCATCAAGCCTGCAAGAGATCGAGAAGCATTTGTAGAACACTCTCAGGCACATGGTGTGATTCTTGGGATTGTCCTGTGCAGGGCCAGGAGTTGGACTCTATGATCCTTGTGAGTCCCTTCCAACTCAGGATATTCTATGATCCTATGAGCAGTTCCAATGGGAAAAAAAACATTCCAGAATGGAAGTTATTCCTAATCAGTTCAGGACATTCTGAGTGCAGCCCTTACCTGAATCCACGCTCTATGGGGGTCCTTGGTGATGGGTGTCTTGTTTGGACCTATGGTTCTGGCTTGGGTGAGAGGTTAGGTGAGGGTGAGAATTGGGGGTAGGGAAAGGGCAGAGCCCCCTTGTTGGTGGGCTGTCAAGAGATCTGAAGTGGTCTCAAATTCATAGGGTCTCTTTCCTTCCTGCTTTCAAAGATGGATGCTACAGCTGTCCTTTCCCAAGCTGCAACAGTTGTGCATGTGCTTCAGGAGCTCTATAAAATAAAGCTTAATAGTTTAGAAATTCATCTTGCTGCCCCTTAGGTACCCCAAAGTGTATTTCATCAGGCTCTTCCTTATTTGAATCCATCTAACCTGACTAGATTTAAAGCCTTAGATATGATGTCTCAGATCTCTTTCAAAAGCAGAAAGGTTTCAGTTCCTATACAGGGCACCACTGACTTCAGGCTAGTTACCCACAAATCTGTATTTCTTATTACCATCAAAGTGAGACAGAGAACTATTTCAGAGTTATATCAGCATTTGAAAGACCCTGAATGTCCTGAGCAGAAAGGATGAATTATCACCCTGGGTGGAAATTTTCACTTCTGTAATTTTTAACAGACTTTACTGAATCAGATGCTCCAAATCTGTCCTATTCTTTGCTGGAAATTACTTTTTCTTTTCCTGCAATTTCCTGGTTTATTGTTATTGTCTATTTGCCTTTAGCACCCCAGTCCAAATGCTATTTATTGTGGGAAGCATGCACAAGACTCTTCCCACTCAAATTGAGAACTTTGGGTTTCATTTAGAAATGCTGTGCCGGAGATTTTTGCCATTTCAGGTAGTATCATAAACATCTCTGTATTCACAGTCAGTGAGAATTTGTTGTAACACTTAATTCACTACTAGAAGGTGCTTGAAACAGAGCACACGAGCCTAGTTTAAAAGCCAGCATACAGCAGAATCAGCAGCATAACTCTACCATAAGAAATTGCAACTTGTCTCTACTTGAGTAAAAATTCACAGAGAAGTTACTTGCTAATCTTCGAACTAACTTTTAAGTCAGTCTGCCTGATTTCACAGGATGGAAACGAATAAAAACAAAGGTAAACCCTTGATATTTTGCAATGTAAGATGTTTTCCATAAAGCCAGGACAAAATTAGAGTTTGTGTGCAATAATGCTGAAGACCCTTGGCTGTGGCTCAGCATCCCACCCTATTACACAAGGCAACAACAAAACAAACCCACTGTCCTTCTGCAGCTCACCATTCACTTCAGGACACCTCCTTACAACTCTCCTGCGTTCCTCTGCTTCCCCTCAGGAAATCTCACTGTGGCAATGTGCCAGGGAAGGAGCCACAGACCAGACTTGGCTTCAGTATGAGCTGAGCTGCATGAGGGACTCAACTGAGGCACTGGCCAGAAGGATTCACATTTGCGTCCTGTCCCTAAGGGTCTCCTTGCTCCAGGACCAGACCAGAACCCAGGTTTCACCTGGGCAGGGCTGCTAGATTTCACAGAAAAAGCATCACCTGACTATTATTTTTCTTTCAGATTCCTTTTTAATACCCAATTCATTCAAGTAGGGGTGATGATTAAGGTTAACAACCTACTTAAAAATATAAAGTTACTACATTGAAGCAAGAGGATGAGCCACAAATATCTTTCCTGAGCTTTTGCAAGGTAACAGATTGGCTTGTGGGTGCATAGAACTGTTTGGTTTGGATTGGAGGCACCTAAGATCATCTAGTTCCAGCACCTCTACCATGGCCAGGGACACCTTCCACTAGACCAGGTCACCCAAAGCCCTGTCCAACCCGGTCTTGAACACTTCTAGGGATATAGAAAGGACACTTCAAGTCATTTAAAACACACAAAAAAATCTCTTTTAGGGAGGAAATCTCATCCGTTTCCCTGGTCCTTCCATGCACCTGCTAAATTTTGGCATTTGACAATTGGCTTTGGCTGAGGACAAAAAATGCCAGCCAGGCTTGTCTAGAGGGTGCCACTGACACTGTGAGAGGTATCTTAAACTCTCAGGAAGAAACCTCTACATGACAAATTCTGTTCCATCAGCCAGTGCTATAATTTCTGTCAGTGCCACTAATGCTGACAGCTGAACAGAAAAACCTGGAAGCCCTCATCTGTACCACAGCCAAAGAATACTTCTACAAAAATGCTTGGGTTTCATTTATTGGACAGGGCATGTCATGTAACTGTCCTCAAAATCTTTTATGATCACCTGCTGTACCAAACTGAGAAGACATTTGAAATGTGTACTGTGGCATTCTACTTTAGATACAGTATTATTCCAGTGTTACTGTTAATTTCTATGAACAGTTTGGACAATGAACTACATGTGATACTTCAAAAATTTGCTGGCAACAAGAATATCCCAGCAGATAAACTCAGAGGCTAAAAAGCTTGAAAGAAATTCATAAATGAATCAAACTCTGCATGATTTAATTCATTACATGCACATGCAAAATATTAAACTTGAGAACCATAGGCACAGACACAAATGAAGAACATGCAGGTTGGCAGCAGTGCAGCAAAAAAGGGCCTGGAGTTATAATGGATCAAAAAATAAGGATGTGCCAACAATATGAGGCTCTCTGTGAGACAGGAGATAATTACTCTGTTCTGGCCCACTCTGGAAAAGCTTCAACTAGACCACTGTGGCTCAATTAGAATGAACAGAGACAAACTGGGGAGATTAAAGCACAGCAGCCAGAATGATGAAAGGACTCAAAACTGTGACCTACAGGCAAAAGCTGAAGAACAGGGCTTATTTTCTCTAATAAAGAGGAAGCCTAAGGGGTTAAAACTTGCAGCTTTCTGCTATGTAAAAGGTCAAAACTGAGTTATTTCCCAGTAAAGTGGGAGAAAGATAAAAATCATCTTTGCAACAAGAGAAATGCAGGTAGTTTATTGCATACCTGTACAAGCACAGATCCCCTGACATAAATGTAAGATTTTAGACAGACTAGATATTCTTAATCCCATGTCACTATTAATTATGCTTAATGTCATTCCCAGGGAGTTGCCCTGCTGGGGCTATACCTGTCTAGACCCATATCTGAACCCACACTGAGCACAGTATCCTGAGCAGATGGAGTTAGTGCTGGACAGTTGATAGGGGCCCAGAGTGAAAAGCTGCCATGACCTGCACTGAGTGAGAGTGTGATCCTCTGCTCTGCTGAAAGTAAAGCTCATGTGTGGCCTTACCTAAATCCTGTATCTGACAGCATGGGAAAGGGAGCACGTGCCATGTGGGAGCTGTCTTGGTGACTCACAGGAAGGTTTCTTGCCTGTGCTTCCAGGGAGGGAGAGTATTTTGTTGTGGTATAGGTGAGTTAAAAAAAGAAGGGGAGGTTCTTTAAACCAAGGAGATTGCTGCACCGTGTAGGCAAATCTTGGTTTTATAACACAACTGTCTGAAACAAGGTCACGACTGTTCTTAGCAACACTGGTATTTTTCTGCAGCAAAAAGCTACTTCCAAGAGTATCCTTCTGTCCAGTCATCGGCAAAGCATGACACAGAGCACTATTCAGTGAATTTCTTTCCTCATAACCCCCCCGAGAGCTTGAAATCTGCCAGGGTAAGGGCTTACTACACTCCTACTCTTGCTGAAGGAAGTTAAAAGGTTTGCCTCAAATCCATCCTAAAAGGCAGCAGATATAACTTCTATCTCCTTGCTGGAGGTGCATCCAGCTGTGCTGCTCCTTTGTGTGCACGCTGTCTTTGTCCTGCATGGCCCGGATGCAACAGCAAAAGCCTCAGACCAAAATCTTTCAACCAAGTCAGTGATCAGCTTCTGCAGAGCAGCTGTTTCTGGTGGAGTAGCCTTGATCTCCATGAGCTGCTGGAATAAGAGAAGTTTGACTGTGTGAAAAGGGATAAAGAAGCAAGTCCTTAAACACTGAGTCTGAAACAACCTGGGAATGTTCCACCACGCTGTGAGCAACCCAGCACTCAGTCAACTGAAGTAGCTGCTCTGACAGCATTTAAGTCCCCATAATTAGGTCTTTCACATAAAAAAATCCGAGGCACAGCCTTTCAGTTTTAAATAGTCCTTGCCTGTGTTCACCCTGCTGCCTGGGTTCTGTGCAGCTCTGCCTCGTGTGTGTGGAGGCTGTGTCATTATCCACCCGCGGCAGCAGCAGGAAATTTTCCTGGGCCCGAACCTAACTTTTGTTTTAGTTCAGTTTCTGACACCTCATTCCTACTCCTGTCCTCAGGATCAACTCCCATAGTGGGTGAGTCACTTCACAGCATTGGGGAGATGGAAATGAGGAGCTTGTTCTGGCTCCAGTACCTTCCTAAAACAGTTTGTGCAGTCTTGGGGCATGTGTTGGTGCAGCCCTTGAAGCACTGCAGCCAACACAGAGACCCTTCCCTGCCACTGACTGGGAATCTCAAAGGAAGCAGGCTTTATAGAAGGTCTTGAGAATTTTCCCCCATTCCCTCAGCACACAGACATAAAACACAGGCCACATTCACTCTTCCCAGCTGAGGTGTGACTGCAAACCAGGAGGCATGAGCCTGCGGGGATGGGCAGCAGGCAAAGTGGCAGCTGATGGCTGTGGGAGCTGCTGGTGCCTTCTGCTGTACCTTTCACAGATCTCCTTCTTTCTCTCTTCCCTGAGCTTGCTCAGGTGGTTTCATCCTCTGTCTCTGTCCTGGAACTCTCCTCACTACCGTGCTCCGCATTCCTTTCCTGGCAGCACCTCAGTCACAGAGAAGCTCCAAGACACAAGTACCTGGGAAGGTGGCAATGGTGCTGTTGATCACCTTTAAGCCCCTGACAAGGTGAGAGAATAGCGAGAAGGTCTCTGGGTGGCAACTGCCAGCTGGGAAAGTGCTCTGGACAGAGAAGGCAGAGAGCTGGCAGCTGATAGATAGCCTCCACAAGCAGAAGTAAGTTGATATTAGAGACTTAGAGATTGGAAAGAGTTAGTGATAATGCCTAAACACAATTTGTCATCAAAGGAGAGCTCATGTTCAAAGCAGGAAACTTTTGGACAACTTCATGGCAGATAATCATGATACTCATCCTTGTCACAAAAGTTGTTGATGTGTCTGTATGAGCTTCAGGGTGCTTCAAAGAGAGGTGAGAACTTAGATGTCCTAAACACACATGAAATTGAGGATTAGTCACATAAGAAAAGCAACATAAAGCTCACCTTATTGCCTTACTGTGTCTGTAAGAGTATTTGTCTAGTCACAAATAATTGTCAGAATATTTAGATCTGAATCAGACATCCATCTGAACCCTCCGAACCCTCTCTTTGCAAATGCAGGCTGTGATCCTCACACAACTGGGCTTTCCTGTTGAGTCCCCTGGCACTGCTGTGTGTGTTCATGGCTAGACACACTACAAGTGAAACCTCTCCTGTGTGTAAAGGGTGGCTGTGCCTGCAGTCTTAGCCAGGAAAGCAAACAAAACTGAAATGTAAATGTTAACTGACCACTTCCAAACTTCAAAAGCTGTGATGTTGGTATATAGATATATATTAAAAAATAGCAGCAGTTGGAAGGGCAGAGCAAAGAAGCTTCCTGTGTTTTTTTTTTTCTTTTCCCAGACTGGATTTCCTGTCCAAGTACACCCCAAGTCAGGAGAAAGGCACAATTCTGTGAATCAGGAGGAAGAAAGTAAAAGGTGATCCCTGATGAAGACTGAACAGGTAGGAGTTGTGGGTGCAACTGAACTCCAGGGCTCCTTTCACAATCTCAGCCTGGCACTGAACATGCTCCAGGCAGTCCATGGCACATATGATGCCCATCATACAGCCCTCTGACACACAGCATTTCCTCATAGGCACTTTCCCAACATCTCCTGTGTAACATGGACCTGCCCATGACTTAATGTTATACATAACTGAGCAGGAGAGACTGAAAAAAGTACAGTGCAATTAGGCACATGTGTTCAAATTGCCATGTCAAACTATAACCTGACATAGATATTGAAGTTAATTATAGAAATTCCATTTTTTAACCCACCTACTTGCTTTTTTTCCCTCTGCAAACTCACAACTTAGATACTCTTTGCCAAATGAAGCACTATGCAACTTGTTAATTAAGGCAGCTACAGACTTTGCAATCCTAAATTCTGCCTGAGAGGCTGTCCTATGGCACAGGGTTCCCCTGGGCTTCTAAGGGCAAGCAGCTGGTTTTGGCCATATCAGGAGCAAACATTCCCATCTTCCATGGCAAAGCTCTTTTACAGCATTCCCATGGCAACAGGGGGACTAATCTAATAAACACACAGCCATCTGACCCACAGAAGCACGTAAATCAATTTTGTTTGAACTCAAACTTTTCTGTGTGAGTGCGAAGTCACTAAGGGGTGTGTTTCGCCAATGTTTGAGACTGGTCATTTCCATTTGCAGAAAGACTGTGCAGTTTTCTGAGCCTGCACAGTGAAAGGCAACTGATGTCAGGCATGAGAACACGTGTGACTCAATCGTAGAATCATAGAATCATAGAATTATAGAATTATAGAATGCTTTGGGTTGGAAGAACCTTAACGATCATCTCATTCCAACCCCTCCACCCACTAGATCAGGTTGCCCAGGGCTTCATCCAACCTGGCCTTGAACACTTCCAGGGATGAAACATTCTCAACCTCTCTGGGCAACCTGTTCCTTTAGACTGGTCCTTCCTTGTCACATCCACTCAGAGTCTCTGAGAGCTCAGCTGGTTTATTGTTGGCACTAATTCAGTGGCTACAGCCCGATCTCCAGGCAGCACACAGTGACCTGCAGGTGGCTGTAACCTGCGTTGGGAAGGCAGGTGTCCTCCTTCATCACTGCACCAAGCAGTCTCTGTTCTCAGGACAAGCTCTTGGCAAATCCCTCCTCATGTATTACCTGTGCTTACAGACAGGGCTCACACAAGCACAAATAACAGCACAAACTGAGTAGCTCGCAGGGCTGTGTGAGGTGTCTGCTAGTCTGCTCGAGTGGCACATTGGCTGCACATGACAGCAGAGCAGTGCTCTGGTTGGGAGGAGGCTGCTTCAGCACATCCAGACAACAGAGGGTCAGTGAGCTAGGACAGCCAGCACTCCTCCAGAGCCTGCAGGGAACCTAGAGACTGGGACAATCCCATGTAACTGTGACCATGCAACAATGCTGCCTTTTCCTGGAAAGACAGACCTATCCGCATGCCAAACCCACCACAGTAGCAGGCAAATTCATCCCTTACTGGTGTACAGGCAGCTGGCATCGGACCCAGTGACTCTGTGGCCACCCAAGGATAGGGATTCAGCCCTGAATGCATAAACTTAGATGTTGCCTTGAAACAATAATTTCCCCTCTTCTTAGGGGAGATGTGAGCTTTGCCACAGCACTGTCTGACAGTGCTGTCTTGTCAGAGGGCACCTTCCTGTCATTTTTAGGGCTAAGAAACTCAGCTCTGTCCCACTGACTCAAATGAGTGCTCCTCCTCTAAGGCTTATGGAGGACTGAGCTGGGAGACCTGGATGGTTTCACTTCCTGCCTAGAAATGCCAGGACTGAGAGTGCAGTGGGGCTCATTAGGCAGCAAGAGCACTGAAAATAAGCTCTGTGGCTTTTCAGAAGCAGACATGAAGGAAATGACATGTTTTAGGGTGGCTGTCAGAGGGGGAAAGGTGGCATTCATGTCACCTTAATGCTGGAGAAGCCTGACTGGGTTTCATTGTTGCTCTCAGCACAGCACAAATCTGCTGCCCTGCCCAGGTGAGAGGTGGTTATTCATTCA
This sequence comes from Manacus vitellinus, assembly GCF_001715985.3. Taxonomy (NCBI): domain Eukaryota; kingdom Metazoa; phylum Chordata; class Aves; order Passeriformes; family Pipridae; genus Manacus; species Manacus vitellinus. The sequence continues at coordinate 6,307,321 of NW_021938895.1, forward strand.
CCAAACTTCAAATGCTGGAGGAAGGTCATTTAGCACCTGAGCACCTGCACGTAAATCATCAGCCATGTCAAAGAGTCTGAGGAGTTTCAAAAGGCACCTTGCCTATTCACACAGCCTCCTTGGTGCACAGCAAAGGCACCACCAGCCTTTCATAAGAGAAGCAAAGAAAGCAATGACTGGTAGAGGCAAAGAGTTAATTCTTGGCTACCAGCTTCAGCCCTGGGATACCACCTTACAACACAGCTTTCTCCTTCAGACTATGGAATTGGAGAGAAAAGAAAACCAAAGTGTTATCCCAGTTTTAATGATCCGTTGTTTCAAGTCATACTTGGGAGACTGAAGACTGCAGACTGAAGTTAAAGAGCATGGAAAATGCAAGGTGTACCTTCAGGACAAGGTCCCCAGGGCATATGTCTTTTTGACAGCCTGCTCTTGGTTCATTTGGCATTTAATTGCTAAGGCTACTCCTGCTGTGTCTTCTGCATGGCAGAAAATAAGGGTGATCTGGAGAAGTGAAGGTCACAACTGGGTAGCACATATCTCTGACACTTAAAGCCTTGGTAGATAATGAGTGGAGACAGAAGGGTTAGGGGGAGCTACAACATTACAACACTTCCCTCATCAAGAGGGAAAACAAAGAGCAAAGCCAGAACCAAAAAAAAATTGTTCTGTCTCTGCACATGATCCCAAAGGACCACACACCTAAAAAGCCCTCTGTGGACTTGAAACAGGGTATTCAAGAGATGGAGGAAAGGTTCAAGGTACATCAAGTTCTCTTTGTTACATGAACAAAAGGTGACAGATAAATCTCCATAATGGCACAACTGCCTCCAGGGCATGTCCCCTTTGACTAGAAAGTCAGCCTTGTGGGCTTTGTTTTGCCAGTGGCTGAGAAGAAAATAATACAGGAGCACAGTAGGTTGTCACTGCCTTCCAGCTAGCTTATGGAAGCCCAGGGCTATTGCAGGAGAGATGAGGGTTTTGTGGAAGAAATCCAGTTCTGCCTCTGCTTACTCAAGGTAACAAACCACCCCTATTCCAGGTGATGGAAAGCCCTCAGATGTCCAAGTCTTGGGCTTCTTAGGAAAATCTTGCCTGTAGGAGCTCATTTTCCCCCATAGTTAAACTTATCCCCTTTTTAGTTTAGATATCATTCCATACACAAATTTCAGAGGGCTGAAAAGGAGGGGATATTAAAATAGAATGAGTCCCTCAGGCCAGGAAGAGAGAGAATATAAAACAGGGCAGCAAAGCACGCCCTTTCTGAGGATAGATGAGGCTTTCCATACTTTTCCCCTCTGTTATGATCAATTCAACCTAGCAGAGCATCGGTTTTTGCAATATATTGTTCTAGGATGACCACCAAGTAACGGGATGTTGGAGCAGCACTGCCCATCACAGAGCATGTTTAACAAGGGCATGGCAACACATCAGAGGCATGGCAGAGCTGAAGAGAGGTTTTTCTTCCTGTCTGTCTGTGTACAATAGCAAAGGAAAGCTTAACCAGGCCTTTACAGATCTTAATTTTTCTGTTACACTTGCCATATCAGAAATTTCCTCACTAAACAAAAAACCAAGGCATTTCTTGTGGCATCGAAGCTGCAAATTGGAATGTCAAGTAAATTGAAGACTTATAGGGTTGTAAGTCCCTAGGACAAAAGAGGGGCTGCTTCTATAAAACATTTCTGTCAGCTCCATAGAAATCTTTCCAGCAGGCTTAGCCTCTGAAGGAGGAATTTACAAGCTGGGGATGATTAAAAATCAGAATTGTGAAAACGGCTAGCAGCTCTTGCTTCAAGGGCTAATTTGATCCAAGTCAATAATAGCACAGCTAATGGAAAGGCAGTATGTATTCAATACAGAGTTTCACCCACTGTCCCAAATGCAGGGAGAAACTCCACCACAATCCTGGATATTCACTCCAATCACAAGCTGCAGATCTGCCACTTCACATCAGGACCTATAACCTTTCAGATTCCCTCCAAGGAACACTCGGGACCTAGCACGGACATAGTTAAATGCATGAAAATGGGGCAAAATCCAAAATGAATGGCCACACTCTGCCTTCTTGATATTCAGGTCCAGAGCAGAACCTGGCTTGGAGGTCTCTCGTGAGCCTGCACTGACTCTACCCTCTGTTAGGTTACTTCTCATGCAACTCTGGTCATGCAGTGTTCCCCAAATAGAAGTTCATATACCTTTTCACCTTCTGAGCTGGCCTATTTCTGCTCTCTGGTATTCAAAAATAAGTTTCACTCCCTCCCAGGAAGGAGCCAGGCTATAAATATCCATGTGCATTTTTCCTGAGTCCTAATGTTTCTTGCAGAAGCATGTGGCTCCTTGTCCAGCAGCGACAAGCCTGGTTGTTTCTGCAATGCCTTTACTAATGTCCTTGTGCTGCTGTGGCTGCAGAGAAGGAATGGAGACACAGGCAGAAGCAGTAGTGTTGCTGTAGCCAGGGTGGTCTAGACACCAGTGAGACAAAGTTAGGATAATCTCTTCTAACTTAATGTAACTTAATACCCCTGTTCTCAGTATTGATGAGGCTGCACCTCAAATCCCACATTCAGTTCTGAGTCCCTCACTCCAAGGACACTGAGGCGTCCAGAGAAGGGCAACAGAGCTAGTGAAGGGTTTGGAGCACAAGTCTGATGAAGAGAGGCTGAGGGACCTGGGGGTGTTTAGCTCCACAACTACCTGAAAGGAGGCTGTAGGCAGGTGGGAGTCAGTTTCTCCTCTCAAGGAACAAGTGACAGGACAAGAGAAAATGGCCTCAAGTTGCACCAGGAGGGGTAGAGATTAGATATTAGGAAAATTTATTTCACTGAAAAGGTGATCGAGCATTGGAACAGGCTGCCCACGGAAGTGGTGGAGTCGCCAAGCCTGGAATTGTTAAAAAAAACACGTGAGAAGAAGAAGAACTGAGAAAGGAAAAAAATTCCTTTGTGAGTCAGCTATAAATGAACATGAGGAGAGGGAGTCAGGTGTCCCTGGGACCTCCTTGCTCTCATTTACTTCTTATCTATAAGGGTAAAAATACAAGCAAGGAGAGCCGAGAGTTTCCTCAGCTGTCCAGAAATGACTCGGGTGAAGGGCAAGCACAGTACAGTGAATGTCTGTGGCCAGATAAGAGCTGTGTAGAGAGGCAGATAGAGGTGACATTTCTTATCCAGTTATCAAGCAGTTTGGGAGTTTGACAGCCATGCCACATGTTTGACATGAAAGGAAGGGACTCCCCACATCCCCTCTGCACTGGCTGCTCACTTCTTGCTGAAGTGCCTGGTTGATAATCCCGTTCACGTTGGGAGGAATACTGCTGGTTTTGGAGGGGCAGAATATTTTCTTCTGCTAAAAAAAATGCATATAATTAAAAATAAAAAATAGAAAACAAAAGCTCATACAAACTGCTTTCAGTGCTGATTAAACTGTTGAGCAAGCTTGAAAAGCAAGTGGTGCCCTACACACATCTAATCCTTGAGCTCACCTAGGAAGCATCCCTTTGTTAGGCTAGTGACTACAGTCTGAGCAGGCAGAGGACACACACATCGGCTTTGAAGGCACAGTTTTGTAAGAGTAATTTGTTGATCTCGCAGCATGAAGCTGACTTACTGAGGGTGTAGGAGGAATAAATGTTCTGCAGGCACAGCCCAGCTCCATCAGCTTTAATCAGTAATAGGCAGTTCCAGGCTCTCACCACTGTTTTTCCTTCCTCATTTAAAACAGAAAAAAACCAAAACTGTTTTCCATGACTGACAGCTTTGGAAAATAAAATCAGTTGTTTTGGCCATGAAAACGGGCTGAGTGTGAGAATCATCAGTGACTCAGCTCCCTCTCACCTTCCCCACTGCTGGTTTGGTGTCAGTGCTGGTGAGAGGCGTTCCTCCAGGGGCAGCAAAGGGGGCTCAGGAGCTTGGTATATCCTGAGATCACACGATGATGCTCACAGGAGCCCTGGAGTTGTGATCACTGGTGCTGTGTCCTCACCTGCATAAGCTCCCTGTGCTGCAGCTTCCTCAGTTGTCCTGCAAAACCATGTCTGAGCCTGGTTGCCTTCCCCAGGAGTGGGGGAGTGTGCTATATTTGTATCTGTACTATTCCCCATGACAAAAGCTTCATCAAGCACAGGCAGGAGGGTTCCACGTGAAGCCAAAAGAAAGGCTGGAGGTAATACTCTAAATTAATAGTCCTTGCTCGTGCTTGCACTGGGAAATGTTGCACACATGCTGCTGCATCACAGGAACCATGAATCTCCCCTAGAGATGCTTAAGAGAAAAAACAGGGACTGAAACATTTCCACAGTAGAAGTCCGGATGAAAATTTTCCATCTGTAAATGTGGGAGCATCCATCAGGCTTTAGTTCTTCCACGAACATTTAGGAAAGGGCCAAAACTCAGGTGCTTGACAGGATAAAGGACATTTGCCTTCTTTCTAAAAATGTCAGACTCATTTATGAAGAGTGGAACGAAGGAAAACAGTCATGGGTAGAGAGGAATGACTTGGAAGTGCACAAGCCAGATGTAAATTCCAGCAACAAACACAACCTTCTCAGCACAGAGAATTAAATGCTCCCTGTTTAGGAACTGATTTGATCCAACACTTCCTCTCATTTTGTAGAGACAGGAAAGACCTGCATTCGGTAATGTAGCAATGTGGTTTTCCTATACCAGGGAAAAGGTCCATTAATCTTGGCATATTAATAAATGGGCATCTATTAGCAACAAACAGGCTGGAGATCAGATTTCAAGTGCAAGGAGGTGATCCTCAGAGCAGCTTTCTGATGTGAGAAGTAGAGGTCAGGAGAGGAAAAAAGTTAAAATCTGACTGACTTCCAGAGGGATTTTGATAATAAAGGAAAATCACAGGGAATTAGCATGTCCACAGGGAATTAGAGAGACTACACAGGCACCCCAGTTGGGGTCCAGATGGGGTCTGCAGCCAAGACCAGGGCTCTCAGTGCAGCTGCAAATGCCCATGCAAAGGGGAGCACCTGGGACACCAGGGTTAGCTGTGGCTGGATGGGAAGGAGCTACCAGGCTGGTGAGTGCCCACTGGTGTGTGGGTGGGCTGGGGGGAGTCCTGACCTCCGTGTCTGCTGAATGGCTGATATTACATCTGATTCTGTCCTGCCAAGGGGGCAGCACAAGAGCAGGAGCCACAGCTGGAGCACATGGATCTCTGTCCAGACAGGTGACAGGTGGGATGCTGCCAGCACTGCACGTGGTGCAGGGAAAACACGAGGAAGACAGAATTACGTGGCAAAGCAGCAAACAAGTGAGGTTTCACTGGGTGTTTGTCTGCCATTTGGGAGACAAAAGTACTGTCAGCACATCGTAGTTTGTCAGCTGCACAGAGCTGCATAGAAATACAGAACACATACCATGGAGCTTCAAACCCTAAGGGTCAGTAAGAAAACATCCTCCCAGTGCAGGGCATGGCCACAGTGCTGGAGAAGCTCTGTCAGTGGACAGAGCAAGCTTGGAGAAGGTACTCTCCTCTGTGCTAGCACCTCACTTTACTCATCTGGTGTTCCATGTGGGTGAGGACTGGATACTCTGGTCCTTGTTAGACCTGTGAAACTCACTCATCATCCCCCAATTTAAATAATGCCCTCAGAGTTTAGCAGGATGGAAAGAGGTCACTTTTGATCATGCAGACTTGGTGACTACCTGCATAAGCTGCAGCGTGGTGGGTAGGACAGTCACTGTGACATTTAAGCTGTTCATCAAAGAAGAAACACCTAAACATAAGCCTACTCAGGAAATAATATGTGAATCATGAGTTTGACTCCCTCCCAACTTTGTGAGTGACAGCTAAGCTTTGATGTACAGAACTAGTGTAATTTAGGTTGGAAGGACCTCAGGAGATCCCCTGGTGAGTAGTGGGCTAACACTGACATTAGTTCAGGTGGATCACTGGCATTAATTTTTCCTGAATTCACAGACAGCTTCTGTTTGATCAAACCTCTGCTTGGCAGCAAATAACACATTCAGCAAAGAAAAAGACAAACAACAATCCTGGCTCTTACTGTGGGCTGGGCTTTGCCATTCAGTGCTCTACTCCCCACAGACACAGCCCATCCATCTGGGTGAAAGAGCTTTGGCTCACAGGGAAAGGAAGGGGTTAACAAACCCCTCAGCAGATGAAGCACCATTAGAAAAAGCAGGATATATACTTTCTAGGATCTACAACCCTTAGCCAAGGGACTCAGCCTGATGGGAATCGGTCCCAGAGCACCATGGGTAGCCCAGACAGTGTGACTAAGTGCTGGCATGATGCCTGTCACACTGGGAGAAAACTTCTAACGCTATTTTTTGGGTTTGGGGTTTTTTTGGTTTTTGGTTTGATTTTTGGGTTTTTTCACTTGAGGGCTATAAATTATTTTTATGGAATTATTTTCTAGGACAACAGGAATTGTCTAATCAGAGTTGTTTATAAAAAAGGCTGAAGAGCTTTATGAGAGACACCATGAAATTCTGCAGAACAGTTATGAAAGTCACAAATTCTGGAAAATTTATGGATGAAATCCCATTAACACAGCTATATCCACATGATTTTGCAGACCTACCTTTTTTTTCCAGAAAAATATCCCCCATCTCTGTTATCTGTAGTGTTTGTGAGACACCTGGATAAACTTATCTGCAACAGTTCCCTCATACAGAAATGCACATTACAGTCTCAAACCCGCCAGGAATTAGGTTGTATCTGCCCGACAACAATAGCACACATTGGTTGTAAGGACAATATTATTATCATTTCAGAGAGACTCGAATATATTGTCCAACAAATGTTTCTGGAAAAGGAAGCAATCTTTGCACAACCTTTACTTGAATTTGCTTCAGTTTGATGGTTTTGTAGGTTTGAGAAGCTGGTGACAGAAGGTTGGATACGGCCCCTGCTTCATTCACAGAACACACAGTGATGCTCAGTGCCACCCAGCACTGATGCCACGAGGTGAGTTGTAGTCAGCCTACCATCGGGGGATGGAAGACCCCACCAGCCCCATGGCCCAGCCCCACCGCATCCTCTGTTTTTTCATTCAACAATGCAGCAAATTTTGGCACGTGAGCACTTTATGGGCTGCTTTTTTTTGGTTGTTTTTTTTTTCCTAACTTTCAAAGCACAGCCACTGGATTGCCTTGCAAAATTAACATGTAAGAATGTATATTTTTCTTGGGTTTTTTAAAACCATTCATGTACAGACATAACAGGGTCTAACAGTGGAAGAGCTGCAAGTTCTGAGACCGGTGTGTGACTGCTTTATGAAATAGCCATCTGGGAATGCCTAATAAACAATTCCTTTTAATTTTAAACAGCTGTATCTATAACAATAAGCACAGACTACGTCGTCCTCCATCAGTCCCAGGCTCTGGCTTTAGTTGAGTAAGGACTGGCTGCAGCCTGAAACCGATCTTGTCTGGCCCTGCTGCTTCATACGCTGTAATTCTAGCCCTCTGCGGCTTGTCCTGGCTGATTTTCCCCTGAAACTTGATCCTTCTTCGACGGATCAAAGGAGCAAAATGAGAAACAAGAAACTTTTGCAGTGAAATTTCAGCCACGGCAGTCTGAGCTGCATCTCCAGTTTAATCCTTGCTCCTGGCCACTGGCTGCTGCCTGTGAAGGAGCGTGCTGGTGTTTCCACCTTTGTGTCCTCATCCTGCTGGCACAGTTTGCCACAGGTCACTCCTACTTGGAGGAGACTAGCCTGCAAAAGGGCAGCCTTGCTCCTAATCGCACAGGGAAGTTTTACCAGTGCAACAAAAGTGATTTTGCTATGGGATGATTCTGCTGATAAACTGATCTCCTGAGATAAACGAGTATAGTCCCAAAATTTAACAGAGTTCATGAGGTTAACATCACCATAAGAGTGAATCATACATTATTAACAACTTGTCTGCTATGTGGAACAGGGGGACTCTGCCTCCCTGTGAAGTGACTGTGCCCCAGGCCCCCATCTCTGCATGACAGCATAACCCCAGGACAGGAGGGAGCTGGCACCAAACACACCCACCATCAGCTTCCCTGGCCTCCCACAGCCCTTGCACAGCCTTCAGCAGCATGTAGGTAGCAGTCAGTTAGGGAAGAACTTCCTTCCATGGGCATTTCTGCAGGGTTTGCAGAGGAGTGGGGGTCCCTAAACCTGCCAGGCTTGGGATCCTCTAAGTGACTGTGGACTCTACTTTCTCATGATCACATGGAAGAAATATATCTGGCTTATTCTTTGGCTAGTGAGATGTAAAATTTCAGAAGTTTGTTTCAAATACATGCTTAGGCTAAGGAGTGTAAAAAGTGGCTGAAAGCAATGTCTCAGGATACACATTATCACTGTTACAGCCATGTCAATCTAAGTGTGCAAGCGAAGCATCCTGCAATCCTTAGCTGCCTCCCTGACACGATGAAGAATTAAGAGCATTCTTAGATGAAAAATGTGCAGAGGAATGGCTTTCTATTAAATCCAGAGGTACTGGTGGAAAAGACAGAGAATCCCTCAGGCACCAAAACCCTTCTTTCCAGTTTGAAATCTTCCCATCTGAACATAGGCTGAGAACAGTTGCTCTGAATTTCACAGGATGGTGTTAAATCTGAGCCCACCCAAGAGGAGAGGTCGCTGGTGTGTGGGAGCCAGGCAGGCTGTTAGCAAGTTCCTCAGGCATTAGGCACACCTTTGCTAAATTCCTGGCTGCAAGGTAATTACTACAATTTACTTCCCTTGTCACCATTTTATGTGTGTCTTTATCATGCCAACCTCTCATTCCAGTTAATCCTTGGGAGTGTTCTGAGTGAAATGCAGCAGTCACCATCAATGCAAAGTGTTCTGTTACCATCAAGAGGGAATGAACTCATTTCTGTCCCTAGCTGAAGGGCACTTTGTTTGGGAAAACTTCCATAAAGGGCAAGCGTGGGAGTGACATACATCTTCCTGCCCATTGCCTCACCGTGGGGAGATGGGTTGGTTTGGAAGATGGGCTGTTTTGACATGAGCTCTCTCCCATCCAGTTTCCTCGGCCCTGTAGATGCTGACACTTTAGTGTCCCTCCAGGCTGAGTGTCAGAGAAACTGGAAATGAATTATGAGTACTTTTACAGTAGTCTGAAACTTGGGGCTTCTTTCAGACGCTCACAAGGGCATGGTTGGTTTAAACCCAAACTGTACAGATTATTTTTTTATCAGAATTAAATATACATCTTTATCTTTCTGTCACTGATGTTAGGTGACACTTGCACACCAAGGAGTGACATTCTTCAAAATTTTCCAAGCTGAGGAGGTTGAAAATACAAAGTGCCCAATTATTCCTATGAGAACCTTGAATGCAGAAGCCTGGATTTTCATCTTTTTCTACTTTTACACAGATAGCGTGACTACATCTAGCTATGCACACACATAATGAAAAGTCCTGGTCTAAAACTCACTCTGTTTTCACGGGAAGAGAAAGTTGTCTGTCACCAGGAAGGGTCAGGCTGCTGCCATCAAACCCCAGCGACTCCAGCAAAATGGGACCCGATTCTGCAGTCCTGGCTTGTGCTGCTGCACTCAGTGAGAAGAGTCCCATAGAGCAAGGGCTGTAGGGTCAAACCTCCTTGTATAAAAATCCCACTGCATAAAAGCTTAGGAACAGAGAAAAGGCTCTTCCAGGGCAGACCCCTACAGAGCCTCCCTCCCACCTCCTCAAACCCTGGAGGCTCCCCACTGCCACCACCCTCCCCTCCGTGCGGGAGGAATGGGGACATTCTCATGCAAATGAGGATGATTTCCCACCAGGAAACCCACTTTGTCTCCAAATTCCTATCTCCAGCCCTGCCACATCAAGATTTCAATGCAGAAGAGGATGGATGACCTAAAAGAAACAAAATTAGAGTTTAGCATAAAATCCCACCCATTGGTCCCCTTTACTGGGAAACAATATTTAGCAACACAGACAAAACCCACACAGACTAGCAAGTGGGGAGGGAAATGTATACATATAGTTAGTGTGTGCTGTAGGCAGAGGTCTAATGCTCTTCTTACTCTCCAGCTACAGCTCCATGTAGGCATCACATCAGTGCCTCCGGCTTTAACCCCACGCTTACACCCCACCTTTTAGCATCAGTTTGATATTTCAATCGTGAGAAAAGCAGATATGCCCATCGTTGTCATTATACCAAATGGTATTAGCTACTGAGTTATGAGTGGATAATACATTGCTGACACATAGAGGCACCTCTGACCACAGAGCCTCTCACTTCATGGACCCTCTGAAAGAACTGGACAGAGGTTTGTCCGACACAGGGTGTGAGTGGCCACAAAACTGAATTTACCTGGCTGCTGCTTATCACAGACTGTGGCTTACCACTGTCACTGAGAGCAAATCTGAAGAAAACTCTGCTCCCAAACATAATTTTTCCATTACTTGAAAAAATTCAAGGGAACAGGGTGGGAGAGGCAAGCGCAACTCATCCATTTGATTGATTGAATTGAAATCAATTATCATTGAAAGAAATGTCCATCCATTACACCAAGCTACTCAAATACAAGCACTTGAATAAATAGAATCATGGACAGGTCAAAACGAGCATTTTTTTACTTTCTGCAGTTAAGGAATAAAATCTGTGAGTGAATTACAGTAAGTTATGCTGATTCTAGTAAAATGTGGACTCTCAGAGTATTTTTTTTCTCTTACTGTAAGGAAATTATGTCAAAACTTTATTGAGTTGCTAAGTCTGTCCAACATAGTGTAAGGCAAATGAAGCTACATTAAGTTATTGTTGCAAAACCAGAAAACCATATAAAAGGACATGGCTTCAAAATCTGCACCCACTGGCACTTGTGCCACTCCACTGTAGTGTGTGGATATGCATGAGGGTTAAAAAAAACTAGCAAAAATATGTAGCCTAATTCCTTTGCATAAAAGTGCTTTAACAAACATTTTGCCAAAAATATCAAGGAGTTTTAATTTCTTCTTTCTCCTATGTCATAAAGATGACTTATCCTGTCTTTGGCACACCCTACAGAATGTGTTTTCTATTCAATCTACTCACAGCTGCTGTGGCTGGATCTCCAGAAGCGCAGAAGGTGGTTCTGACCTCCCCAGGATGGCTTCATTTTCAGGCTGCCCAGACAGGACAACCTCACACTGCCAGAGGATTCAACCTGGTCTTGAGGTGGGAGTGCACAAGCAGTCTCCTCACCTCAATGCAGAATGAGGGAGATGAGTGTACCTCTCAGTAAGGCTTTTCTACATTTCCAGAATTTGCTGCTAAGGATGCCCTGGTACCATTACAGAGCTCTGGCTCTCACCAGAAGAAAGACCTTTAGCAGAAGCTAAACTCGGCCTGTATAGAGTAAGGGAAAGGTGTGACCTTTCCTCAGCTGAGGACATCTGTGCAGGCATGTGGACACATCAGGGAACATCTTTGTGTGCCCCACAATGTGCAGAGGGACTGTGAGATGAGTTGGTGGTTGACCTTCCTTTGATGCTCTGACTTGCTCAGTGCCACCGCTTCTCCTGCCAAGAGGTTACAGCAGACAGACTGGGATCAGATGAACAGGAGTCAGGGGGCCAGATGAAGATAAGCAAGGGGAGGTCCACATGAAACCAATCCTCTGTCTGAATACACCGTGTATGTCCTTGGGCACCTGTCCTGACCTCGGGCACCTGGCTGGCCCTGGTGCTGGGCAGACCCTCCGGAGACACTCAGAAAGATGCAGCTGTGGGGTGGAGTTGGTCAGTGTGACATCCTCACACCCTGGGGCGTCACCCTGGCCCTGTCAGGGTGTCTGATGGGGTTGGTCAGTGTAACATCCTCACACCCTGAGGCATCAGCCTAGCCCTGTCAGGGTGTCTGAGTCACAAAGGGTGGGATGTGCCTTATGTCCCCCCTCCACCAAAGCAAGCCCAACAATGTGACACAAAGCTCTGATTCCACCATCTGACCCCAATGGGTGGACTCCCACAGTGATCTCACTCTGTGGGTTTGCTCACAGCTTCACAAGTAGCAGAGAAAGGTCACGCTCAGTTAAAACCGAAATGTGCTTTCTTGCAGCTTTTCCCCGTTGGGCCAGAGGCTGTAGCCCTGACTTGGGCAAAAGTCCAATTGGAAATAATGAATGTAATTACCTTGTAAGCACCTCAGTGGAAAATATTGGTACAGTTAATTATACAGGGATGCAATGCTAACTCATTTCCCAGTGTTTAAAATACAAATATTAATGCTTTCTCCTTTGGGGTTTTGAGAAGATTAGTTATTGCTGCAGTCTAACAGAACTGATAAATTTTGCAGCTATTGCAATCATTTTAATGATAAGGTTTCCAATGCAGATTTTAATATCACTGGCTGGCATCATGCAGAAGAGTGCTATGCTGAGTAGAGCCTGGGGTTTGAGTGGCTCTGCAAGAAAGAGATCTTTGGTCATGATCTTTAAGCATCCACAACCAAGATCTTTTTCAAAGGATGTTCGATTTTAGTGTTCTCAAACTGAGGATAAGAAACTCACACTTTGAATATCAGGGGAATTGAAATTGAAATTCAAATATCAGTAGAATTGAGAAGGATACCCAAAACCTGGGATTTAGGTACCTTTCAAGGCAAATTGCCTAACTGGTGAAATTGCCTGTGAAAATGTCCCTGTCTTTCATTAGGGTTTATAGGAAGAATAATAAACGCACAGCATGGACTATGTGTGTACTCTAACATTTGAAATCTTCAAAATGCAAATACAGGTATTTTCACATTAACTCTGATTGACTTTCCAGGTGTTGGACAAAGAACCTGCTATTTCCATGTCAGCCTGTCTAAAAAGCCCCACCATGTTCAGTCGCAGCTGGCAGAACCCTCTGTAAGCATTTAAGCAAAAGCCATTAAATGTGCCTTGTTTGCCTTGGTATTTGTTAACATTAGTTAACAGTTCTGAACAATCTGTACCCTAGCAGATATTCATAGGTCAGAAAAAGAAAAGGCTTGACTCCTTTCTCTCATCTCTGCAAAAGGAGTGAAGAGGATTTATGAAAATATAAAATTGTACTGAAATTTCCCTAGAAGGTATCTAAGGGGTTTTACAGGAAAAAAAAAAAGGAGGGGGGGGGGGGAAAGAGACATCAGCACTTTGGGCATAGGCCTTATTGTTCAGCAAAAATCATGTAACACATTTTGCCCTATGCCACCTCTCCTGCCAAGAGCCAATGCCTGTGGCAGCATCACAGGGCCTTGAGCACCTGACCAGGCAGTTGATTCTTGGAGCAGGCTAGGGAAGGGATAGGGATAATGCCCTGCTGGGGATCCCCGACATGGAAAGGCCTTGACTTTTTACATTGCTATGGGAATTAATGAAGCCAGCAATTAGGAAAGCTGGCTTGGCAGCTTAGGAGACTCCTGTTCAACAGCAAACCTGTGCCCATCCTCATGCCCTACTGCAGCAAGCAGGGCCACACACTCCAAGCAAAGTGGGGGTCACTAATAAAAATTGCTTTTATGTTAGTATTTTCTTGAACAATAAACCTTATTGCCTCTGCTACTTTTCAGTTTCTTGCCCCCTTTGCTGCTACACCAACCCACTGGAAGCATAAGCTCACCATGCACAAGACACAGAAGCTTCTTGCACTCAACAAGCATGGATTAGTCACCACCTTGAATTTTGAGTACACACGCCATGCACAGAAAAAAACTAAGGAAGCAGCTCCCCCGAAGGGAAATAAAATCACCATCCTCTGAAAGCTGCCAGACAGGTATTTCAGCCAGTGGAAAAAAAATCCAAATAAAAGCATGTGCAGGCAGGGGGCAAACTCTGGTCTAGTTCAATGCCATCCAGGTGTACTGCTGCAAACTGAGGACAGTCTCCATGAATCACAACACTGCTCTCACAAGTGTCAGCATAGTCTTTTAATACTTTACATAAAAAACTGCATACACTGTTCATAGTTTTATGTAAACATCAAATACATCTCAGTTTTTGCCATGTCAATTTATTAAAAACAAACAGTCTCAGTACCACTGTTGAGGGAAGAGGGAAAAAAGTAAACAAACATAAATGGATACATTTGTTCTCTGAACCAGAGAAACACAAAATTATTTTCACCCAGGTTAGCCACCCTGTGAAAATAAGTTTTAAATAAACCTCAATTCTTTAAACTGCCCTTTAGTACTAAAGTCTGATGTACTTGCTGCATAAGGAACAGTGCTTTCACCCATTTTTTCCAAGGCAAAAAAATATACAGTGGTTTTATTTTGTCTTGTTTTAAATTGATTTCAACACAAGACCCAGATGAGGTTACTGAGTAAGAATGTTTCCAATGCTACAGTGTTGTATGCAGATGAGTGCATTGAGTGTTTAATTAAAAAAAAAAAAAATCCACCAAGTTGTGCAAAGTAACTTCTTTTGAAAATAAACTTTTAAATAAACCCAAATCAACACACTTGCAGAAGACAACATTAAAGGAAGGAGCAGGCACCAAGATCATAATATGGCAATATCATCCCCTTGCTCATCCTGCCTCATCTGTCAGGAGGTGGATGTCCAGCAAGGAGGACAGTTCAGCTTTACTTTCCCGCCTGGTGGCTTCTGCAGCTGGAGTCAGTTCAAGGCTCGCATTATCAGCAGGCATCAGTCACTCAGGGCAAGTTCCTTTGCACAACACAAGTCCCAGCTGGGCACCCCCTCCCCACCTCACTTTATATAAGCACCCCCTGCACTACCCCAATTTGCACAAGACAGAAATGTAAGATATATACAGGTTTCGCTTGGGATGACCCTCCCCTCCCAGCCTCGGTCTTCAGGGCACTAACTTCCACAGCAGGTCAGGCTCAGGCCGAAACATGTGCGGGAGAGGCGAGAATGCTGCGGGCAGTTTGGGACATGCAGCCCCTTTCCCCAGCCCGCCTGGGGGGAGGCACATGCAGGCAGGAGGCAAAAGTCCCTTCGAGCATCGGCTCCACCGCCCTCCTCTTGCAAAAGAGAGGAGGCTGTCTAGGAGCGGGGAGCAGCAGGTGGTGGTAAAAGGGAAGAGCCGGGGTGCAACGTTTGCTCAGTCCAGTCTCAGCAGCTTTTTGTTTTTGAGTCCGCGACCAACTCGCAGGGGCCAGTGGTAGGAGAAGGCTTCTCCCCACCTTATTCCCAAGACTCAGGGCATGCAATCCCCCCCTCCCTCTGTCCCCGCGGCTGAGCCAGCACAACCCTTTTCGGCCAAGGCTCAGGGAGCGCGGTGCTCCCTCCCTTAGCCCCCACCCCGATCCACCGCCAGCCCCCAGCGGAGGGGACCGGCAGATGCCGTGTGCGTGCATAACCCAGCTCCTCTCCACCCGCCAACAGGTGACCCGGGCGCTGCGCCCAGCGCTCCAGACACGCCCTATAGCACTTTGCAGCAGTTGATGCAGCCGTTCTGGGTGCCGTAGCGCTTCTGCAGGGCCGCCCGGGTGGCCGTCTCGAAGACCTCCCGGACACCCTCCTTGGTCTTGGCCGAGCACTCTAGGTAGTCGTAGGCCTGGATGCGGATGGCCATGGCCCGGCCGTCCTCGGTGCGCACCGGCTCCTGCTTCATGCGGGCCAGCTCGTTCCGTACGTGCTCGTCGTTCCGCAGGTCCTTCTTGTTGGCCACCAGGATGATGGGCACGTTGGGGCAGAAGTGCTTGACTTCGGGCACCCACTTCTCCGGGATGTTCTCCAGCGAGTCCGGGCTGTCCACGGAGAAGCACATGAGGATCACGTCGGTGTCGGGGTAGGAGAGGGGGCGCAGGCGGTCATAGTCCTCCTGGCCGGCCGTGTCCCACAGGGCCAGCTCCACCTGCTTGCCGTCCACCTCGATGTCCGCCACGTAGTTCTCGAAGACGGTGGGCACGTAGACCTCGGGGAATCTCCTGCTGAAAGACGATGAGGAGCAATCTTGCCACACACCGTCCCCCACCACCACCAGCTATCTTGCCGGTATGGCGGCCATGCCAGTCGCCAAAGCTGGCCTTGCGTGCAGCGGACGATAGCAGCGCCTCCTTCCCGGCGCCGCCGCTCTCCCCTCCTCTCGCTTCTCACAAGCACGCGTGGCGAGCCGCCCGCGCAGGCAGGCGGGCCGCCCTCCTCTCTCCACGGAACCAGCACCGCGCCTCAGACCCCTGCCTCGGGGGAGCGCGACGGCCGCAGTGCAGCCCGTCGTCCCGGAGTCTCGAGGCTGAAAGCGCCGCCGCCGTTACCCGCCCTCACAAGCACCCACACACCGCCCCGCCCGCCAACTGCCGCACACTTGCGCCCTGCGCCGCTATTTAAATGCGCTCGCGACTTTCTTAATATAGGCCGCCAATGGGAAGGCAGAGGGTGAGGTATCCCGGGCAGAGGCGCCCGATTGGCGAGCTGCCCGCGCGGGGCGGGCCGAGATGAGGCGGGGACGCGCCCGGCCGGGCCGGGCCGGGCAGGGCCGTAGGGGGCGGCGGGGCCGCGGGCCGGGGGGCGCAGGGGTCGGATCGGTGGTGCGGGCAGGCCGCATCCCCACAATTGTCACTCTCCGGCCCCGGAGTACCCCGGCTGTGCGGCAGGGCAGGGCCGGCCCTCGCAGTCCCGCTGCCCGGGATGGCCGGTGTGAAGAGTCTGGGCGGGCAGCCGAGAGAAACACACAGAGGGAACGCCGCTGGGTCCGCGGGGCTGCTTTAAAGCCCAGGCAAAGTGAGCTGAGAGGGTTGCAGGCGGTTAAATAAAACAAAAGCCTCCGCTGGGTGCTACTGGAAAAGCGCTGGAGTCGACTCTGTTACTTAAAAAATTCATCATGTTCGAGTCTCTGTCTTGCCGGCTCTTGGCCAAAAGGGAGCGGAGGAATTGTGAGCCGGGAGAAGTAGCAGGTTCGAGTTCAAGCCCTAACTGAAACGGCGGTTCAGAGATATCGGAAGTCACAGTGATGAGAAAAACAGCGTGGAAAACAAACGCAAAACGCCGGGATTTCGGTGTGCTCGGAGGGCAGGGTGTGATCCCGCACACCAAGGGACGGCTCGGCCTGGGAGCGCTGGATGTCCAGCTGGATGTCCAGTGCTGCACAGTCACACCGAGATCACAGATCACAGCGATTCTCTGTGTCCCTGCTGCAGCTGTCGCTGCTCAGCTGGGTGGCGTCCCAAGCTTTTTCCCTGCGACTATTCCCCCCTCCTCGATGTCCTGTGGCTACTGCCTCTCAGCGTTGGATTCAAAGCGTCCCATTTTACTAGCGAGCATTAGTGAAAAGAACAAAAATTAGCTGTTTGAACAATGGGGTCGTTATTAAAAATTGTGTTTAAAAATACACACTTGAAGAGCAAAGTCATCACTGAGTACATCAAGTCGCCCGAGGAGTCACTTGCAGCAGACTGTTGCAGGGGGTGTGTGTCAATAGGGCAAATGGTTCACTTAATCCTAGACATTGAAATAAAATGCATTTTCTGTGAGATTTTTGTAATTCCCATTTCTCCCTCTCAAAAGAGCACGTCCCCGGATGGGCATGGATGGATTTGTACCTTGTTCTTAGAGGGTTTGCACAGCATGTTTTAGATGAACACAATAAATTCAAACTGATGTTTGAAAGAACCCAGCAATAAAGTGCAGTCACAGGCAGAGGTGCTCTACAGCACCCGTGGCCTTTTGAAGGGCTAAATTTCTGTCTTACATCGTCCTTTTACATTTGTTGTTACTGCAGGTTTAAATTCTTCACGAAACTGTGTGGAAGTCATTCCCCGTGCTCGCATGTCCTTCTGGCGACAGAACACCGGCAGCTTGTAGGTATTTTTTTAAAATCCCGAGCACGTAAGGCCGCTCAGACGGGCGGAGAGAGTTAATTCGCTGTGTGTTTTCGCTGTATAATGTAAATCCAAACAAACTCGCCGTTCCCGCCCCCGCAGCGTTGGGCTCAAGGTGGTTTTTCGGTGCCCCCTCGCGGCGGCCCCACGCCCTGCACGTCCCTGTTCTTGGAAAAATCCACCTCTGGGGCGGCAGCAGGAGAAGCTGCAAGTGCTTCATGGATCCTGAGGGATGGTCCTTAAATATGCTTCTGGTTCCGTTTGTATTTGGCTTTTGAATCATGCCTGGATGTTTGGTTTTTGTCTTCTCATATAGCAAAACATTTTGTTAAACTGGAAAAAAAATCATCCGGATGAGCAATTAACGTCAATCATCTCACCTGGAGAGATGAGATTTCCCAGTGCCGTGGAAGGCAGGGAAATAAGCAGCTTACTCATTTCAAAACACACGGCTCTGTTGTTCACGCAGAGCGCTGCTGGCAATTACCTGTGTGCCTCGGTGCAGAGAAAGGAAAGTGAGTGTTCCACATACGTGCTCTTTAACTCTTGCACTTCAAAGCAGAGTGGCCTCTTCCAAACCTGTCCGCTGGTCCCAGGAAAAGGATGCTAAATACTGGTGTGAAAGAAATACTTCCCAAATGTCCAGCTAACCCAAGTCAAACCTATAGCAGGGACTCATCTTGCAGCTGAAGAATGCACATATATCTCCATCACCAAATTATGGTCTGAGCTGTAACTGCCTAATTTTCTAGTGAAGTCTCATATCTGTAGCCTTCCACACAGTTGCACCAAAGGCAAAGGGCCTGATGTTTCATTTCTCACCTTGCAAGAAACACTTCAGCAAAGTCTATGTTGTTCCTTGACCGAGGGTTTCAAATACTTTTTTTCCTCCCCGGGAACTTTATATCGAAAGATTCAGCCCTGTGACTGACTCAGGCTGAGATCACACTCATTTCAGTGTCCTGGGGTACACTCCAGCAACAGCATCTACGGGGAACATCTAAGTCACTGTGGTTATCACACATATATGCTTAAATGTGTAATGCCTGAGACTTGGTCATGGCCTGGGTTTCATACTTCATGTAAATTTGCTACATGCCACCTTTCTCCTGCAGTGGGTTTAGCCCATAAATATCAGTGTGCTGTGTAGTAACTGCCCTGAGCTGAGAGGAAGTGAGGAGGCCACTCCTCAATAATTTATATTATCTTTCCAGGTATATATATTTGCTTCTCTACACTGGAGCATTCTTTCTTTAGGCCATACCTGAAAGCATGAAGTGAGTCAGTTTCAAGAACAGTGGAAATCAGTACATGGGAATCCTTTTCTTTTTCTGCTTGGACTGATGCATCAGGGAAGATGTGGGTCAAGACCAGCATGGCTGTGCTGTGAGTTCCACAGAAAGAGGCACAGCAGCTGTACTGTAAATGAGCACTTTGAATAATAATCTGTGGAAGCACTTAGGCTTCCTTCTTGGGGTGGTGCCTGAGAGCAGAAGCAGAAAACCTGGAAAGAGAACAAGACTTTGGGATGAGGTGGTTTTTTCCTCTCCTCGGGGAATTCTGTACAGGGTCTGTTCTATGTGATCTTATAGCGCATGGTCGTGGTCTGGAAAGCACCAGTGAGTGTAGCCAGCTCACATATTTTATGGCTGAATTTGAACTTTATGTTGTAACTTTTATATTTTCTGATCGAATTTGCATGATATGCTGAACTATAGTTCCACGAGCAAGCTGAATCTTCCCTTCCAGTTGTCCCTAAGTGTGCACTAGGCAGACTGTTAGTTCTGCAGCACCATGATTGATTGGTGAAGAAAGTATGAAGTAGGAGAAGGAAGACATCACTTGTTTGCTTTCATTGCCTGTGCCGATGGTTTTAAGATTAAAACTTAGCTTTTGGGGTTTTTTTTCTTGATTTAATCCAATTGGCATTTTTTATTGCAGAGAAGACAATTCTAGTCCATTACAGGAGATTGTTTCTAGATTATATTCCCCCCTCACTCTTTCTGCTAAACAGATTTTCTAAAGGGCATGTCTGTAACTCAGATAATTTGTGTTCAAGCATAAATCTGTACCAAAAGCATGAAAGCTCTGTGGGGAAGGTAATCTTTCTCCTTTTTGTCAATAAGTAGGCAAGTAAGTACGTTGCCTGCTGTGGCATAACATGCTGAGGGAGCCATATGTGCCATAATGGCATATTGAGTCCTACACACTGACTTGTAGCACAAGCATCAAGCATCCTGCAGTCCTCATGCAGTCAACGCTTCTCAGCAAAGTCAGGAAAGCAAGAGGTAGCTAAATATGAGCAGTTCAGGGGCTCATGTGAAAATGCTCTGAGTGAATGTGGGAGGACAGGCAGAAATGGTATCTGTCTCTCTAAGCTGCTAAGAGTTTCTGGCACCAGACCACTTGTTGTGTGTCACAGCAGGTCCATTGCCTTCCAGCATCCCTGAAGAAAACCAGAGCTTTACTCCCAGACCCCCTTGTGATCAGTGCTCTCTGCAGAGAAACCAGACTAGTCTGCCTAGAAACTGGAATGCCAAGGCACAACAAGAGAAATTTAAAACAGCTATGTATTTTCATACACAGGTTTAGGCTAAGTACAGTGCACATGAAAGCACATCATCCCGAAAAGGAAATGCCTTCATGATCCAAAAGAGCTCTCTGGGACCCACTGACATTGCTCTTCCAGGGAATAAGAGAGGCAAGGCAGAAGCTGATGACTTTAATTTTGTCAGGTTCCTATGGCAAGACTATCAGATTTATATGTGAATAAGACTCAGGAAATATGGTCTGGTAGAGTAAAATTAGACCACCATAATAAATATAAGTGGCCTCATGTCTCCAGCTGGCTTCAAATTAAACAAAAGCAAGTTCCTCATCCTTAGGCTAAAAGTTTTAGACCTACAACCCCTCATCTCTGTTGAAGAATCCTTGTGTAGCTGTACAAAATAAATGGCTGACTACACAACTATACTAATCATGTTACATATCTATGTCACCAACAAAGCCTTTGGAAACAGTTCTCTCTGCAGAGAGACCAAATTAATTCAACTCCAGTTGCCTTTGTTCTCAGTTTATAGTGGTTCAGACACCTTGCAGTTTTTTTCTACCAGGAAAACTGAGACAGAGTAAAAATTGCTTGTCCAATGCCAAAAGGATAGCAGGAATTCAGTCTCCATCTCTGGAGTTCAAGACAGCATCCTTAACACGGGGATGTTCTTTCTCTTTGGACTCTGAAGTGGATAGAATTCATTTCACTGCTCTCAGGATGGTGAGACACTGGAAAAGGCTGCCCAGAGAGGCTGTGGATTCTCCATCCTTGGACATATTCAAAACTCAACTGGACATAGTCTTGAGCAGGGCACGGTGGAGTGGATAATCCCTTCTCATCTCATCGACTCTCTGATTCTGCAATTCATTTATTTATGATGTCTCAGCAGATCTGCAAAGTGAT
The DNA here is from genome assembly GCF_001715985.3 of Manacus vitellinus. Lineage (NCBI taxonomy): Eukaryota > Metazoa > Chordata > Aves > Passeriformes > Pipridae > Manacus > Manacus vitellinus. The sequence goes on from NW_021938895.1 coordinate 6,328,486, forward strand.
GTCTTTGAGGGTCTGTCTGGTAGGTCTGCTACTGTTTCATGCTCACACTGTCAGTCCCCTGCTCCACCAAGTAGTTTTGCACATTCAGTACTGAAATGTCTTTCACAATAGGAACAAGGAAGTTTCTGAAGTAAACATGTGATTTGTTAATGATTTGTGTAACTTCCACTTAATTGCCAGTAAAGTAGGTTCTTTAAAAAACAATTACGTCATATGGTTGGCTATATTAAGATACATTAACCTATTCCTTGAATTATCGTGGTCTTTGTGGTGGTCTTTGAAGTGTGGTGGTCAGTTCTCTCTGCAAGGGAACCAGTGACCTGAGGAAGCTGAGGCAGAAACAATCTTAGAAGAAACAAATCTAACACTGAACATTGAGAAAGAGAAGGTGGTTGATGCTGGAAATTACTATACTGTAAGGGATAGTAACGAATCTCATATAAATTAACTGTGACTATATGAAGACTGAGAATACTTTCTTAACTCTGACATGACAATAGACCATGACCAAAAGCAGCATGGATCTACACAGGATAGCTATTGCCATTGGTAGAGTTCCACTAGGAGACCATCACAGGAAAAATGTCAATAAAACTGATTTAGAAAGTTGTTCACTACAGTGTTTTATATTCCATCTCATCACAAAATTAAGTCAGTCTAGAAAATGAAATCTGCTATGGACTGAACACTGACCATAAACAATGTCTGAGATGATAAAACAGAAATATAGGGCACTGACGGAGTCCTGGTTACATCCAGACTTGGCTTATACCTTCATTTTTTGATCTATAATAACAGGCAAGAGCAAGGTACTCACAGTTTCAGAAGATTCTGCTACCAGATAAATTAAAAGGGAAAAAAATAGAGAACAAAGGTAAGAAAGGAGTATGGAAAGAAGAAAAAGGGGATAAGGGAAAGAATTCCAAACTAATGGGATTTCTCTCCTCAAGCTTAAAAAAAAAAAAGCTCGTTATGAAAATAAGCTATTTTGTACTTCATCTTGATTTTCAAGGAATGGCTGCTCTTAGGAGAAAGATAACTGTACTTGCATACCACTCCTGGTAAGATATGCCTCCTCTTTCTTTGCTCTTTGTGATGAACAGCTTCCCAAGTCCTACGAGCCAACTCTGATGCCTAAAATACTGACACAGAGGTAAACAGGAAAGAGATGAAACTAATTTTCTTGAATGAAACTAATTCTCTTGGACGTGGCAGGGAGGAATGAAGTCAGTCCCCGAAATGTCTGCTCAGTGTCCTACACAGACACTGATGTTATTTTAATGGGCTTCTTCACATACAGGCCTGACTCACGGCAAAACATCCTCACTTTTTGGGTTCCAGAAATCAAAGTATTCTGCCCCAGTGCCTATTATTCCTATGGCTGCCAGATAGAACTAAGGGGAGATGAAGGTATTAAGAAGAAACTAAGAAGAAACTAACTACACCAGGCAAGGAGCCAATTAACACTACAGAAGGAAAAGCTTTAGCTGCCAGCATTGGGGCATATGCTTACCTGGGGTGTTCTGCCAAGACAAAAGAAGGTGGTGATAGAGGCTTGGAGATCATTAACTAGTGTGCATTAAATGAGGAAAGGAGGAGAAAGAGACACTACAAGCACTGCCAAATTTTGAGAGAAGTGAATATTATTTTGTTGTTGGATTTCATCATGTGGAAAAGTAAGTAGATGTTTTGTTGCTGTTGTGTTTGTGCTATAAAGGCTGCTTTTATGCTATGGAAGGAAAACATCCCTTATATCTGCAAAGCATCACACTTGAACGGTTGGATTTATTTCCTTCTCCACCTGTGATATAGGCTGAAGAGCAGAATTCTAGATTTGAGATGAGTACCAGTCTTGAGAAATGGAAATGACCAAGATACCATTCTCCACAAAGGTGTTTTGATCAAGGGGGGTTACACACAGACTAGAACAGGAACATAAACCAGCACTACTGGGACAAGCACAAGAACACGTGTTTTAGTGAATCTAATCCCAGGTTCCTGGTAGCAAGACTTAGTGGCAATCAGCTATGCTGGCAAGGTTTCCTAGTATGCACTCCCTTCCATACACTTCCTTGAAGGATGTCCTTAGGGACAGGTGTCACCACACACGTATCCAATAGTCTGCTGTGCTAATAGCAGTGGATTTCTGACTGGCAGAACAGGTCTGACTTTCTCGGGGATTCATTTGTGGAGCTGGCATGGGCTTGGTTCCATAAATGAATCAGGACTGCAATGTATAACACAAGGTACAAAGGAGTAAGTGCTATCTCCACCTCTTCTTCAGGCACAGGTGAATAAACTGGGGTAAACCAGCCTGGATCTGGGGTAGGACAATCCAGTTCTTGATAGAATTCCTATCTTAAAAGTAGAGAAAAATACTAGACTTCAGTTTCTAAGCCTCTTTGTCCTTATGGTCTGAATGTATCTTAAATTTTTCTGTCGTTCCTTAGCACTTGCAGGCAGGAGACGTGAAGAAAAGGGAATGCCAACAACCACGCTCTCAACTTTGCAAGTCATTAACAATCTGGAAAGAGACTGAGACATGCTGTCAACCTAAGCAGAACATCTCAGAGACGCACAGAGATGGACCAAAATGGAAAGACTTTGGGTGCAACTCCACACTCTCCCCTTCTGTGAAGCACTGAGTGTTGGCAGCCCAAGGAACCGAGTTACAGACTGACATTGAAGGCACAAGCCTGGAAGCAGGCAAACAATGTGACTGCAGGGTTTGAAGGCACATGCTGTAACACAGTAAGTGGACAGAGAAATGTTTTGAGGTAAACCCCTTCTGATCCTGAAGTAAAGATCCTGAAGTAAAGATACAGGACTAATTGAGCGTAATTGTCGTGAACTGGGAGAACATGGAAATCTCTCACTTTCTTTTGCTGGCTTTCTCAGTGCTAGTTTCATCACTCTGGCAGCATGGTCAAAGTTTCCCAGGGGGACATAAAATGAGAATAAAGACAAATTTCTAAACTGATTGTGCACCTGGAACTGTACACTTATAAAACAAGCTTTTCCAGGTGAGAAACATAGTCAAATACACACTTAAGATTTTTACTGACTCTCCCCACCAGTATTTGCCTATTGATAGTATTATGGGTAGAAATACTGGGGTTGGCCAAGTATTCAGTATTGGATGGGCTGCTGCTTTCCTTCTACATCACTTTATGGTAGCAGTTTTGTAGTCCACAATCACACTGTGCCATAATAACAAACGCCTCAAGGATGACACTCTACATTTCCAAAAGTACCTTTCTTCCAAGAATTTCTGAGCACTTTTCAACATGAATTACCAGCCCACCTCTTGGTGAAAAGTAAGTGTTATATCCATTTTCAAAATGAGTAATTCAAACTGCTGCCTAAGAACCATCTACTTCTCAGAGCTTTCTTTTTCTAGTTTTCCAAGCCCTTTCCCATTTATCTCCTGCACCATCCTTAACCTCTATTGCCTCTCCTCTCTATTATAATCCCCTCAATGCAACCTGATATTGTACCCAAACTTTAAAACTCCTCTCCCGATGCAACTTGGATGTGAGTGTGTGCTGTGTGTAAGTGTTCTCCTGATTCAGGCAGTAGCATCATTAGCACCTTTCAAAGAGCTGTATTTATGTAGATAGATTTAATTGTTATTTCCATTTTGTATGCGCATGTGTGGGTGGGGAGGATTAGTCTGCAGATAAGTCAAAGAGCACAGGTGTTTCAGGTGCCTCTGATGTGGGACATTGAATTGGAGAGGTTTTGCAAAGATGTGAAGCACTTACTGCTCTCACTGCTTGGAAAGTAGGAACCACTTTGGTGAATCAAAGCTCACACACTCTTAGTAGGACACTGGTCAGCATATTGTCTGGTGTCTGTTTTCAGTCTAAATAAGCAAGTGCTTTCCTTCAGAAGGGTGTTTTGTTCAAGATAAGTAACTGGTTTCACTCCCAGTATTCACTGTACATATCTCTGAATTAAACTGTTGTTACACTGTGGGAAATGGAAAGCTGGCAATCTGTTTCCATTGTATACTTCTCTACAGCTGGAAAAGAGAAACTTATGGGAGGTTTTTCATCATCCCTTTGCTAAAACTGTATTTATTTACATTTTGCCATTTTTGTAAAAAAAATACAAACACTTCCTCTTTATCTGTCTCAGAACCCCAGGCCTGTTGGGATAGGGGTGGTGCTCATGCATGTGAAGAGCTCAGATATTAGCTGTGGAAGAGCTGGAATGTCTGTAGGAGACTGATGCTTGGAAAGTGATACATATGCATATCTGAAACTTGGAACAAAAATCAATACTGATGAATCTATACAGAAGCAAACTGCCAGCAGTCAATATCCAGGCTAGACTTGAGCCAGAAGTGCTCTCCTCTTATATAAGTCATTCCTCCAGTGTTGGAGGAGAAGGAAACTGTTTTATTAATCTTTTTTTTTTTATTTTATGAATTTAAATATTAAACATGAGTGTTTATTAAGGAAAATAAAAGCAAAAGAAAGAAGGACTGTAAAAGAGAAGATGGAAATTAAATGAAGATTCATGTATCATTCAACAAGGCCATTTCTAAGATGAAGCACACTGTTTACTCCCTACCACCACAGTTTAAGAGAGATGTCCAATTGAAATAGCAGGGGAATTTATATTATATTAACTGAATAGGATGATATGCAGTACAATTTAAGATTTCAATGAAGAAAATATGCAAATAAATGAGATTGATGCATTTCAGTAGAAATAAAAATAACTAAATAAAATCAGTCCATAATGATAAAGCCATATGTGAGAGCAATTTTCCATTTATATTTCAAAGATAGTTTATGTATTCCATGAAACAGTGTTGTAGTAGTCTGCATGCCTAAGAATGTCATCAAGGAAAGGTTTGTAGACAAGCTGACTTCGTTGGGAAAAAAAACAGACAAGCTCCTGGACACTCATGTCTTCAAACACCTCCCATCTGACAAAGGACCTGACTTCTCCCCGTAGAGCTCCACATACTGTGATAAGCCACAAAAGCCATGACAATCTAGAATGAGTTTTGCAAAGAGATGTAGGCTGTAGGCAGAACCTGTAAGCTTCAGTGACATCTACAAAGCGACAAATCAGCAATGCTTTAGCAAAATCCTTCCTGCACAGCACCCAGTGCAGAGCTTTGGAAGGAAGAGCAGTTTGGAACTAAAAAAAAGCCCCACGTGTTCTTTCTTTTTCATTGCCTGTTTCACAGATGGAGAGGAAAGAGGGTAATATGTCTTGCTTAGCAAGACCATTCTCGATTTTGTATTAGTTTCTTGTGTAAATATGTCTTTCTAGTGAGCAATCTATCAGTCTACCTACTAATTCATCTGTTTACTCAAAATTATCATCAGACAGGAAGCATGTTATATTTTATGAAAATAGATTCTCTTAGGCTTTTGTCTCAGTTTTCTTCATAATATCTTGCCACTTAATCAAATTCCCTTTCAAAGGTACTGCATCTGTTTTAAATAATTCATGAGCTTAGAGTGTATCTGCAATCACTCGGAGAATGTCAAAGTGATACAAGAGCCTGTAATTTGTTATTATGTTTTGATGGAAATACAGAGTTGGATCATGGTACTCCTCCACAGTACCTCAGAGCAGCATATGAAAAGGCAGAAGGACTGCAATTTATTTGCCAAAACTAAATTTTATGTGTCCCTAAGGCCTTGAAAGCTCCATCTCTGCTTGTGGGCTTGTCCATCACTGAAAGTTCCTCCACGCTGTTGATATGTTCACATTTCAGTCTGCTCAGTTCCCCAACATGTCCTTTATGCCAGCTACCTCCTGTGTAAAGGTGAGGCAGATTTTGGGGGAACTTGTCTCAGCACATCCCTCAGGCTGTGACTGTGGAGGGGACAGGCTGGTAGAGGAATGTTCATTAATCACACCAATGACTGGTTTGAGAGCAGTTCGATGACATTGGGACCAACTTTGGCAGCTCAGGTGTGGCTGAACCAAACAGTCTTGCAAAGTGGATGTGCCGGGTGCTGGGAGCAAGGGATTTAGCTGCCTGTCATCATCTAACTTTGAGAGGGAGTTTGCAAGCTTGAAGGCATTAAAAGGAACATACTCTGCCTTTCAATCCTTTTGCTCAGACAGTAGGATATCCTTGGCTCCAACCCAACTGTTAGCACAAGTGAACAGGTCACTGTCACAGGCTGCCAAATCCAGTGGCCCATAGAGGCAAGAGTGACGCAGCTCCCTGGCTCCCTGCCCCCGGGTGCAGCTGGCAGTGGGGCTCAGCATGTATTCCCAGAAGGCACATGAGCACAAACACAGATACTCAAGACATACCTGGGCACATACATGACCAGTTCCACAGAAAAACTCTACACACACAGACACAACCAGCTCCAAGGGCCTCATCCTGTTCTGCTCTCTGGCTGATCATGATGAAAACACATTAATAGAATATATATAAACTTATACAGACACATATACAACGTGAATCCCTCTAGCCATTGGCCTGAGACACTCAAGTCTACACAGTAGACTTGGTCCTTGAATCCTCTCATCTCCAGTTGGCTGTGGCACAAACACATACAGGTCTCTCAGTTGACTTCCAGACCCCATGATCTTTTTAGTAGCTGGCCAGGACCTCCTGGTCCTTGCAGTAGCCAACACACAGACCTCTGGTACCTCCAGCACCCAGACCAGGCTTATGGTTGCTTTGGTATCTACCTCTCAAAAGCCTCTTATCCTACTCACCACTTAGTCCAGCTTGACATTCACCACTGATTCAACCAAACCCCCCCAACAAACATATGCACACAGAGTAGAGAGTCCCCCACTCAGGAAAAGCCTCTGAAGTGGAGTTCAATGAGGAGACAGACCCTGCTGATCGTGTGGCGAGCATAGCAAGGCAGACAAAACAACCAGCCAACTCTTGACATGCCAGAGGCCCCTTTTACACCCTTATCATTGTGTTTTCCCATGCTTTTTCCTTCCCAAACCACCCAGATCCCTCCCTTTCCCCATGGGTTATTCCTCCTCTAAGCATCCCAAAGTCAGTCCTGTGCAATTCGAAGATGCTCCTCCTCTGCATCCCATAATGCGTCTCATACCCCTGAGGCAATAAGTTACTCCTCTCAGTCCCCAAGAGCCTTTCCCTTTAGCTCAGAGTACTGGGTGTCCCCCAGGCTGAGGCTCCCCAGGACAGCCCTGAGAGGGGCTGCAGTGGGGACCCACTGGGGTTTTTGGGGTTCCTTCCCTCCCACCTCCATGTTCCTGTGGCCAGGCTTTAGTCACACTCCCCAGCCATCACGGGAAGGCCCTTTTAGTTCTGCCCATCATGGCCAGCTGCCTGCCATCACTTACCCTGGAGGGAAGTGAAATGTGGCTGCATTTAAAGCCTCTGGCAGGGTAAGCCTAAATAAATATTTATCAACAGCCAAAGGTAGAAGAGAGAGATAATAAAAATGTATCTTTTGGAAGGCTCCCTGTCCACCAGTACTCTGTAGGAAGGTAAATTTAAATTAATGTTGCACTTAAGCACTGCTTGGCTATTAAAAATGATGAATGGGCCCAGGTACATTTCCAGTGACCTGCTGTAAACCTGGGACATGCTGCATCAGTAGTAAATTGCCAACAGATGATGATGCTCTGAAAATACGATGGAGGCAGCTCAGACTTTTGCTTCTCTTCATCTCGGGAAAGGGCATATTGGCTTCTTCCCCAATAACTGGAGATGAAGGTCCACAGGACTTGGAGAGCCTCTGCCATGGTTGTCAGAGCATCACCATGGTCCCGTTCACCAAGCCAGTGCTTCAGCCTGGAGCAGGGCCCACAGAGGGAAGGCTGAGGGGTTGGGAATGAGCAGGATCCAACATCACAAACCCAAACTTGTTGTTTTCTTCCACTGCTTTGCAGACAACTGGATTCTCATGATAAGATTTGGCTTTATAATTAGATAGATATGGAAAAGCCTCATGGTAGCACCTATCAGGCACAATTCTGTGATGATAGCCATGTGGATCATGAGATGAGATTGCAAATTCAGCACTGTCTTTTTGTTAGGTGTTCATACAGTGCCTAACATGAGGGGCTGTGGAGAGGGATGTGCTCTGGGTGGTGACAGTGTTTCATGATGTCCCTTGCTTCTGTCTGGCCACAACCCAATTGCTTTAAGACCATAGCAAACCATCATCTCTGGTAAACTCTGTTAACTGGAGATCTTCCCAGATTCTTAATCTATCAAGAAAAGAGGTTAATACAGTGCCAGCACCACAGTCTCTTCCCTATGCAGTCATCCATCAGGACCCCTGGAGAGAAGAGCTCAGAGTCAATCCTTACTCACTTTGACTCATTGGGAAGCCATCCACCCAGTGCAAGATCTGTTCTTGGCACTCAGTCTGCTGCCCTAACTCAGCTACAAATTAGTGTTAAGCATAAATGTTGTTTATCACTAATTAATTATTAAGGCAATGTGTAACAGCACTCAGTGTGTGTCTGGATGCAACACAGCTCTCCCTAAATCACACTGAAGGCTGACTTCCCTCCTGCTATAAGCAGATTACTTCAGGCTCAGTGTTGGTACATAAGGAGAAGATTTGTCACCCTTCTGGAAAATCAATAGGCTCTTGGCAAACTGTCTTTGGTGCTGCTAATCAACCTGATGGGACCATCTGCCCACCTCCCAAACTGCAGCAGGAGGATCACTCCGCCGACCATCCGAGGGCCCTGCCACAGGACCTGCTCAGTGGCTGCAGAGCCCTGGCACAGCCCAGCTTGCACCTCTCACTGCAGCTGAAACATTTCCAAGCCCAGCTGAAGGTGTAGGACAATTTGAGGACTGGAATTGCAGAGCTCATGGAGGACTCTGACATGTCTCCACCAGTACTTCTGTTCAGTGGACAGGGTAAGTGTCTCTGCCTGGTGCCCAAAAACTGGCTGCATATCCACAGGAAAAGCAGAGGAGTCAAAAATGCTGAAAATTCCAGCTGCCTGAGGTATCACTGCTGGTGTGTGCAGCTCCTTAGAGTACCTCATCAGCATAGAGAGGATGGAGAAATCCCGTGGTAGAGCTTGCTTGCTATGGACCATCACTTGTCACCATATGAGGCTCTGGTGCGAGTGCCCCACTCACCCTACCAGGAAGGATCTCCTCCTCCTGACCCATCTCAGTGCTGCTCCAAGCAAACAGAAGCAACAAGCTGTGGAAGAACCTTCTGTGCAGGGCCAGGACAGGCTAGAGGGGCTAGAGCCAAACCCCAGGGAGGGATGAAGCTGTTGACAGTCTGTAGCATGAGCAAAGGAGCGCTGGCCAGGCTTACAGGGGCATCGCCGCAGCAGAAGTCCTGGCTGCTGCCTCTGGAGATGTGCCAAGTGTGCAGCTGCTGCTGGCTGCTGGGATGGGGAAAGGACAGGGAAAGGACCCTCACACCATGGCATACGGCTTCCCCATCCCGTCTGCCGGGTCTCTGCATCGCCCCAGTGCCAGCCAGCATCGTGTGGGACCTGAAGGAAGCCAGGCTGGCTCCAGCGGGCTGGGGGAAATGGGCAGGAGCAAACGGCAGTGCCCGGATTCCTCCTGCTCTGTATTAATCAGTGCATTTCTGAATCACAGACATGGCTTTGTCTGTGGGATATCAACTCTGAGATTCAGAAATTAATTCAGCTTGGGAGCTTTGGATGACTCAGACTGCTATGAAAACACCCCAGGGCAGAAATGAGATGTAAAGAAAATTCAGCCTGGGGGTATCTCTCAATGGACTTTAACAGAAGATAAATTTAATTTGAAGAACTGAAGCATATTTTATTTACTCTTTCTAACTAACATTTTAAATTGAAATATTCAAATAGACATTTAAGAGGCTCTTAATGGGTTGCATTTATTGAAAGAGAGTTTTGATTTAAATTCCTCAGCCTTGGAGTCTCAGGCATATTTTTCCCCCCAAGTGAATTATCTGTTGATTTCTCTTTTTCATTAATGAATGAAAATCTGAATTCACCAAATAAACAGACAAGATGACACAGCACTGATGTTAGGTTGCCCACAACCTATCCCATGATCCTGCAGGAATTCAATGGAAAAGCAGTATGCAGTAGTCATATGTGCTTTTAGGATTTTGCAAAGACAGAGCTCCTTCTCCTGCATCACTGGGCTCCCAGTGACGGGTCTAAGTTATAACAGCCCTTATGGTTCACTTAACTCTGCTGCCAAATCTCTGCCCATGAGAAAAAATACATATCTTTTTGTAGCTGGAAAAATATTGAGGCAAAGGATTTGAAACATCAAGCCATGTAGACTCCTGCCTTAGCTCTCTCAGTGCAGCAGTGCTTCATTGCAATCAATAAATGTTTCATCATCATTTCTAGTGCAGGGCACAGAGGCTGTAAGGAGCCCAGGCTCAGTTCTTGACTACACTGTCTGCTCTCTGTGTGCTTTAAGCATCATTTCAGGTCAATACAGCAGGACTTCAGTGCCCTGTTGTTTTTACAACGGGCAGGCTGTGTGCTGGGGACTCCCAAGGAAGAATCATGGAATCAGAGTAGTTTGGGCTGGAAGGGGTCTTTAAAGTTCATCTTGTCCAGCCCCCTGCAATGAGCAGGGACACCTTCAAGTAGATCAAGTTGCTCAGAGCTCCATCCCATCCTACCTGACCTTGAATGTTTCCTGGGATGGGGCATCTACCATCCACTAGGCAAACTGTGCCCTTGTTTCTCACCACTCTCATAGTAAAAACTTTCCTCCTCACAGCTAGTCTGAATCTACCCTCTTTCAGTTTAAAACCATTGCCCCTTGTCCTATTGCATCTACTAAAAAGTTTGTCCTCATCTTCCAGTACCCTTTAGGTACTGGAAGGTGCTATAAGATCTCTCCAGAACCTTCTTTTCTACAGGCTAAGCAACCTCAACTCTGTCAGCCCGTCTTCCTAGGAGAGGTGCTCCAGCCCTGATTATCTTTGTAGCCCCTTCTGGTCTTGCTCCAAAAGGTCAATGTTCCTCCTGTGCTGGAAGCCCCAGAGCTGCACACAGTACTGCAGCTGGATCTCACAAGAGCAGAGCAGAGGGACAGAATCCCTGGACCTGCTGGCCACTCTGCTTTGGATGCAGCCCAGGATATGGTTGCCTTTCTGAAGTGGGGTGGGGTGTTAAGGGCAGCAGACTGGCAATGGAAAGGAGCAGGCAGTGTTTTGACCATGCCTTCTCCCCCTGGGAAGCCAATGCTGATGACCAGGAGCTGGAGGGAAGCCAGATGGCTGTACACTATTAGAGAAACCCCAACAGCAAAATCTGGGGAATGATCTGGGAAAATTTCTTCCAAAACAAAAGCTTTGTGCTGGAGGACACATCTGGATCCCATTTGCTGTCTGTCATCTGTGGAGATGCATCAGACTGTTTGAAAGCTCCCGTGACCAGGAGAGACAGGAGCTGGATCTGGCTGTGTTTTCATAGACTAAAGTCTGGGATGTGACCAGAAGCTGAAATTTACTTGTTGGAAGAAGTTCAGAGTGTGTGTCCCGCAGAGGGAGCCGCACTGGCCTTCAGGAGAAACTCAGCAGGAGGTGGGGGGCAGTTTGGCCATGTCTGCCCCCAGTATGGCACTGCTGCAGCAGAAGGCGGGTAGTTTTAAGGCTTTGTAGTTAAAATAATGCAGGTTTTATATCAGGTTTGATTTTCTTGCTTTACTGGTGGTTGTGCCTGTTCCTCCCTTACACCTCCCAGCCAGCCTAAGCCAAAGCCATCCACACAAAATGCTAAGATAGTGTCCTGGATGGTGGGGATCCTCCCACAGAAAGGATGTTCAGTATCCCAGGGGCAACATGGGTCCCAGGACACTGGCTTGAGAAAAGCCAGATAATGCAACACAACCCTGGAGAATTTGCTGCTCTGAGTAGTAAGAAAGAGACAATGTCATTTATCAGGTTGAAGAAACCTGCTAATATTCAAAGTGCTTCTAGGAAATTAATTAGCTATCGCTGATGCCTTTTGAGTCTCACTATATCCGCCCATGACATTGTCAGACCCAATAGCCAAAGTTTTTGCCCTTTCTGGACTTAATTTTCTATACTCCCTTACAAACTAGAGCAAGTATAGTGCTTTACATGTATTCTTTGCTTTGCAAGCTTTATGATATGGACCAGATATCTCCATTTCTGCATGAAGCAATACAAAACATCTCTGTGGCTGCTGATGTGTCATGAGTATGGTCTCTGGCAAATGGTTTCATTTTTGAGGGGGCTTCTGCATATGTATAGCACCTAGCAAAATGCAGGTCCTAACTCACAGCTACAACTTCTCTGTGTTAGGGACTAACATATCATAAATAAATGCTAACTTTCTTTAACCAAAGCTCTAAGCTGCAGAAAAAAGAAGTTTAACTGACCCTTCACCATTATCCCATGTGTTTATCTCCTTGAACTCACCTGGGACAATGAAATGAAAAAATCAGATTCACTTTTGCTCAGTTACACAACTTGAGCTTTGAGTTTTACTCTGTGGGTTTCCAGCAAGCCCTGAGCTCAGCTGGGCAAGGTCCTGCCTGCTCTGCAAGGCAGCTCCTGCTTCCTAACAAGCTTTGATCTCAAGACAAGACAAAGAGCCAGGTTTTTAAAATGCACTACAAAAGTACCTCTGGGGGTATCCAACTCCAGTACGAAAGCATTTCATCTGGATTTCCAACATGGCAGGGGGATGGATATGTTTTGAATACAGACATGAATAATTCAGTTTTCATGAATTTGCCTGACTTTACAAGGACTTGTGCTGATTTCAGCCTGATAAGCTGCCTTCATTTCTAACCACTACTACTTTAAGCAAAAAAAGCCATGGCCCTTGGGAGAATCCCCTGTCCCACGGCAGGAGGGGTTGCTGCAGCCCAAGAGGAGAGTCCCTGGTGCTGTTCAGAGAGTGGCTCTGGTGGGTGCTGGTCACAGGTCACAGGACGGGCGGACACAGGGACCAGGGGGCTACTGCTGCAGAGGGCAGTACTCACTCCCTTTCTACATTTCGCTTCCAGCCACAGGACTGCCTTCTCCCTTGCTGCACACTTGGACAGACATCTGTCTGACCATGACCAAAGCTTATTGATTTTATTCCCCTGCCCCAGAATGGACTTTTCTGTGATGTCAGTGGATGAAGCTGGAGGGTGGTACCATAGGGTGACTGGGTGGGCAGAGGTTGCATGCAGCTGCCCATGGCAGCACAGTGAAACAACTCCCTGGGTACAAAAGACACCTTCCTCGGCCTCAGCTGCACACCTGAGGGCAGTTCAGCTGTTCATCCTGCCCTGTCACAGGAGAGGGAGAGGCTGATGCTGCCAAGCTCTTCATCACCCACCTGCCACGGACGCCTGCCAGCACCTCTGTTTGCTGCGATGTCACTTCCCTGGCCCTCTGTTCCCAGGACCATCTCACCTGTCTTGAGGAGACCATACCAGGGGACTTGCTGGGCTTAGGGAGACCTCACTGCTCTCTGCAGTTACCTGAGAGAAGTTGTAGTGAGGTGGGGGAGAATCCTGGACTGTTGCTCTGCTTTGTTAATGACACAGATACACTGTGGTGAAAATAGATGGTGAACTAAGGAATAACCCCAGAATGTACAAACAGAAAGGAAAGGAATCGCTGCTAAGAAATTTTATTCTGGCATTTCAGAACTTCTGGACACATGTCTTTGCTGTTTAGGTGTTGTCCATGTCTGTATTTTACATAGGTAATTCAGACACACAAGACTTGCACAAACAGGATTTCTTTTTCAATCTATTTTCCCTGTTCTCAGCTCTCCCTTTGCCTGTCATCTCACTGCATGGAAACCAGGGCATAGTCCATGAAATTAAACAGTAAGAACTAATGACCAACCTTTAGAAGGAGAAGATGATCATTTATCTGCCAGACACTCAAGCCATAGGGTTCACTGTCTCTGAGGACAAATCTGACATGGTAGCTTGATTCTAAAAACAGATGGGCTATTTCACTACCCATTAGTCTCACTGATAGTTCACAAATCTAAGACCACCCATTTATTGTATGACCCTGGGTTTGCATCCTTTTTTAGCAAAAATCACTCCTTCAAGAGGAATGAGTCACATACACAAAGCCCATGATGGAATCCAACTAACTAGTCAATAAATGGTAAAGTGCAAGATATAGATCTCTCTTCACTGCTGGACTGAGTCATCCTGATGCTAGATTTATCAGAGCCTAGCCAAAGTTTCTAATAGGAGCATCAACTGTATAAAATAAGGGTTTGCCATTGCCTTCAACTGAGCCAGCTGAAGCTTTTAGAAGTGACAGACTGGCTGAAAGGAGCTGGGGTTACAAATAGTGGCCTATGCTGGGAGGGGTACAGTCAGCAGACTGAGGGATGTTAGTGTGTCTCTGTAGACCTGACACCTGTGAGGACACATTTGGAATGTTGCATCCAGTTTTCGGATCCCTCCCCAGTTCAAAAGGAAAGTGGAGAAAGTAGGGAGGGTCCAGCAGGAGCTCCATGAAGAAGGTTGTTGAGTTGGGCTTGCTGAGTCTGGCAAAAAGAAGGAGAAGAAGCAACGTAACAGCAACCATGAAGCCGCAGCAGCTCCATGAAGAAGAACCTACAAAAAGGATGGAGCCAACCTCTTTGGCAGTGGCAGATGACAGAGGGAAGGGCAACGGTCACAAACTGCAGCTTGAAATGTTCAGATTGAGCTTCAGGAAAATTTGTTTATCAGGAGAGCAGTGCAGAGAGATGGTAGGCTCTCTATCCTCAGTGCTTTCCAAAACATGAGGAGACAGTCACAGGTGACCTAATCTAGCATGATAATAGTCATGCTCCAAGCAGGGAGGCCTTACTTACTCCCTATGTCCCAAGAAAGAGCAGGAGAGACTGAACACTAAACCCTCTGCACTGGCTGAGAACTGATCAGATAAATCCAGCCAATCTAAGTGGGTGAACTGTTTCTGCAACAGAGGAAGATTAAAGCCATTATGAATTCAGCCCTGTCCCACCCAAGGGGAAATTTCTCCTCAACCACAAATTATGGCACTTGAACTTGGGCATAGGAGCAAGGCTTACCAGAAAACCACCAAAGAATGACTTTCTGTACCCTCTCATGCACCGAACCATCTTTGACTGTCCCCAGGTGCAGCCCATCTCTAATGCTTCTGAGGAGGTCAGAAAAGGCCCAGAATACATTCAGCTCTGTGCATCAGCTCCTGACTGGTTGTTGCAAGTTGCCAGCTGGAGGATGGGATTCAATTACACTCGGGATCTTGAGGTGAAGTATCGATCTTATGATTATCTTGAGGGCAATGCTGAGGGCAATCTTATGATTATCTTGAGGGCAATGCTGAGGGCAAGCTTTCCTCTGAGCCCACGAAGAAAGGGGTTAAGTACTGGTCACAGGGATCTGGAGCTTTGGAGACAGACAGAACCAACAGGATCTTACAGTACCACCCGTACAAGCGGCAGATGCAGAGCTCTGTCCGCCATCACGTTGTCACTGTGTTGCAGTAATGAATGGTAAGGGCATGCTGCCTCTTCCTGACACTTCTATTGTAAATGTCTGATGGAGGAAAAAGAGACTCTGATTTGCATATGCTGGGGTTGAATAGATAAGCAATCATCTTGAAAAATGAGTCTACGCACATATAAGCGCCCACGCACGTAGTTAAACCTTCTGACCAAGGAGAGATAAGCCTGATGCTGATTGTTTATGATCATGCAGTAAAATTTCTACAGAATTGTTTTTCTTGGATGAAAAACAGAAACAGCCACATTAACTCACTTCATTGTAATGCCCATTTTATTGTAATTATCTTGCAATTCTCTGAGCTTTCAGCATCTTGTTTTGGCATTATAAACACCTGTGCTTGCAAATCCTAGGCAACACAAATAAAAAGAACATCTTGTTACAGTAATATCTACGGAAAATGAGATTGGTGCAATATATGATACTTGCAGCTTTCCAGCTTCCTATGTCCATACACCAATAACATATAAAGGCTATTTATCTAAAGGGCTAAGTCTTTTTGTGTTCTTTGTCAGTGTTCATATGTCACAGGTGCACAGGGAGAAAGGATGGGCTAGGTGGTAACATGCTTGACTGGACCTTGGGGAAACAGTCATATTTTCCACACATTTCCTGTATGACTGAGCAATCCACTAAATCCTTCCATCTTCCCATCATCTGTAGTGCACTACACCCATAATATCAAACAGTGAGAATAACTCCTGTTCCACAGGAATTGCATGCAGGCAATGCCAACTCTGATTGTACTTGGAACACAAGGAAAGGTGGCTAAAGCCCCAACTAAGTGCATGTCTAACCCTTGAATAAGCTTTTAAAATCTCACTTTTTAGATACGCACTGTAGGTGGAATCATAGAATGGTTTGGGTTGGAAGGGACCACTTGTTACTAGTCTCCAGTTTAGAAGAGCACAACCCTGTGCTCCATAAAACAGGTGAAGGAAACAGAGGTGGTTTCCAAAAATTATAATCAGAGAAATAATATTATCCTAATTTTTAGATAAGTGGCTGACATGCGGTTCCATTAAGAAGCTTGCCTGACATCAGATGAAGGGCCTGGAGTAGTGGTGGAAAGGTAACCTAGACCTCCTGAGCTCATCAGTTCTTTTAAGTACATACTGTCCTTTAAGAGAGGCATCCCAAGAATTTTGCATTGTCATAGGATTCAGGAGGGAAAACTGTTCCTTCATTCGCCTTTGTTGACAATGCCAGTAAAAATCAGAAGGAAATCCTCCTAAACACTGGTTAAGCTGAGGATTTGCATGAGTGGCAACTGGCCTATCCCATTATCATACCTAACACCTGGAAAAACAGACTGTTGTTGCATCCCTGTAGCTGCTGGTATCACCACTCAGAGGAACAGAAGGGGTGGCACTGCAGAATGAGATTGTAATCAGATAGACAGCTCTGAGATGGGCCTGGGAAGAGGCCTGAAGGATCAAGTGGCCCTGTTCCAAGATCACAGCAGCAGTTAGGTACACATTGGTAGAAGAATGCTGACAGGAAGTTGACCTCAATAACTTTCAGTACTTTATGATATAACTAGGCATTTTAGGGACTAACTCCTAGACCGTTTTAGTCTATGACAGGACAGATCTTATCCTGAAACAATCTGGACAAATTGGAAGAAAAACGGTTGAGCCTCAGGTAATGGGAAACAACAGAGGCTTCAGTGTGTCAGGTCTGGGAGAGAGCACAGCCCATGACTTTTGTGCTGTGCCTTTAGAATCAAAGAATTTTCTGGAAGTGGCTGTGGTGAAAAATATAAGAGAACTGAGATCTCACCACCTTTATGCACACTGCTTCAAGGTTGCACTGCCCTCATGGTGAAGAACTTTTTCTTAAGTCCAGCCTGAACAACCAAGCCACAACCTGTGGCTGTTGCCCTTAGTTGCCACTACCAAGAAGAGCCTGACCCTGGGGCCTTCACAACTCCAGCTGAACAGCAAAGCCCAACACTGCATGCATGATTTCAGATATTGAGTCCAGAGGGACAGAGTATTTCCTTGATTTGCTGGCCACACTTCTCCTAATGTATGTGGTTTCTTTAATTCCCAATAAGAGTGCCTTGCTGGCACATGTGCTCTAGGGGGTTTTCTGTTTATCTGTTGTTTACTTTGTTACAAGGTAAGTTATTTGTCTTCAGGGGAATTACAGTAAGAATACTGGGTGACTGTTGGTACTTGAGTGATGTCTCTTGTGTCCTCACCATGAGTGGATGGATCCCATATGACGAGTGCATTCTCAACCGAGTAAACTGACAGAACTTTAAAGTACTTTTTGTGTCACATTAGAGGTTTTTCTACAGGAGATGTAGGATGATTTGGGACAGAGAAAGGACTGTTGTGACTGTGCACCTAGGACTGGAAGAAGCAAGGTCTTCCCAGAGCAAATACCTGAGTGAAAAAGGGGTTTTTTTTGTTGTGACCATGGTGAGCCCATGCATTATTGATTTGAGAAACTATGTGGTCACAGTGGGCAGAACTAGGTGGAAATAATTAAAGCCATTGCCAGGAATGGCTTAGGGTCCCAGCCTGCTATAGGAATAATATTTCATTGTCTGCCTTTTGTTGCCTTTTAGCTTGAAATATAAGATCTGAGATTTTGATGAACAGGCCCTCTTAGGATGGAAAATATACGAAAAGGACAAAAACACCTCCCCAGAATTTTGAGGAAACCTGAGGAGTCAGCTCTAGTCCATCTCACCTGGACACTTTAATGTCACATTCGTTCTACTCATTCATCTTTACAGAAGAATATTTTCTGAGCCTTGAAAACCAAGGTGCCAGGATAAAACATGAGGTGCAGGCAACATCCTCCATGTGACTGGAGGATGTTATCTCAGTCTGTATCCTTAGTGGTCGGGGCAACCTCCAGGAACAGCTGGAGGTGTAAGGTGACGGTCTGCAAAAAGCGAGGGTGGCACTTGAAGCGAACCAGTGGGAAATAAAGAATGATGCCACTGAAAATGAAGGCGATGATGTAGAGGATCTCAATTTGGGGTTGATCAATGATGGGAGCTAACACCAGGTACACAGCTGCTATCAGCACAATTATGGGAATGATAATTGGTACCTGTGAAAGCAAAACAATCAGTGTAAAGACTCATGTAATTCAGAGGCAATCTCTGTAAGCCTAGTCAGAAAGCATTTAAACTTGAATTTGAAGCCACCCTCCCTCAAAGTCTAATAAAAATTACTGCTTTCAAACCAAGGAAATCTTTCCTCTAAATATAAACTGTCAACAGATGCACAGATTCTGCAGGACATCAGCCATACACTGTCAGTTGACATCAGCCATATATTGTTAGTTGACCTGAAACCTTCAGACATCAGCTGCTTCTAGTTAAGAAAAGAGTCAGGTCATCAAGCCAAAGGCTGAGCAGGCTGACATCCTTGATGGATTGGCTGGGAGAACTGTGGGAGTTCTATGCAGTGTATGAAACACTACTGCAGAAACAGAACTTCTTAAAGCCCATTCAGACAAGTTGGGTGAACGTCCTTATCCAGCATCCTAATTTCAGGATAGAGCAGCAGAAGCCAGTGACTGGAAGACCTAATGGAGCGCTGCTGCTCTTTGTGCTAAACCCTAAAGGACACTCAATATTGCTTTGCACAGCCTGTCCTCTAGTTCCTGGAGGAACCTCATAGTAACCAGGATGTTCGTTCAACTCAGGGAAAAGTCACTGTCTTTCCTTCATGGTCTCATGGATCCTATGTTCCTGGGATCTTTTCTGTAAAGATACTTCCCTCAGTCACTGAGGAAGCACTGCAGCTCAGCCTGCTCATGGCATCAGAGGGCAAAACACGTAACTCCTGATCTCCTTCCTCTGTTTTGTGGGGAACAAACCGGCCCCCTGGCCATCTCAAAGGACTTGTAGCTGAGTTATTTTTTCTCTGCAAGATTCTTACACCTGGACTACCCTCTGAGGAGTGTGACCAGAGTCTGAGAGCATAAGCAGGTAGTTGCATTGTTGTCAAAATCATCCTTCATTTATCTCTTAAATCTTTTAGAAAAAAAGAGGATATGGTAGACATATTTTCCATAGGAGAGGGCAGTGCATTATTAACTTATCAAAACTGAGAATTCAGCCTTGACTTGTGCCTGTATATCCACACTACCTCACCCCTCTTGGTGACTTTGCTGAGACAGAACTTGAAAATAATAAAAAAAAGGACAACCACATTAAATCCGTAAGCAATCAGTGCTTGCTCTTTTCTCATAATGTTTTCTTAGTTATTTGGGCAATATAGGAAAAGGGGTTGAGGGGTTTATGTTATTACTTCACCTTGTAAGACCTTGGCAGTTCTGGTTTCTTGATTTTTAAATACAGGAGCCCAGAAATAGTCATGCCATAGAAAAGCCATGCTATAAAACTGGAATAAAAAGAAAAAATAGACAGCGTTACATCTGGGGTGAGATCATCCAGGAATGTCAGGCCTGCCTTGCAGATCCCAGCTGTTCATACCTCCAGTTAAAAAGGAGAATATTGATATAAATTTAGTAGTTCTTGCATTCATTTCCTTTGCAACATAAACAACGAGAACTTTGGAATTATCTGAATATTACAGATTCATTTCAATATGAGGATGAATCACATCCAGTTAAGTCTATAGTGACAGAAGCATTCATGCATTGCAAAAATGCTGGTTCCCAAGCTCGCTCTTTTCTTTCTTTCCTCCTCCTCTCCCCAGTATTGGTTAGAAAGTAACAGCCCAGGCTTAAAAAAATATTGAAAGAAAATATTCATAAAACAATATAAAACCCAGGAGCACAGGGGATGCAAACAGAAACGTTACACACACATACCTGAAAAAGTTCACGATACTGGTGAAGTTTCCTGATATTATCATTATTAAAGACATCACAGATGTAAACATGAGTGCAGGGGAGGGTGTGAGGCGTCGCACATGAGCCATAGACAGAATGTCTGGCTGAAAGACAAAGTAAAACCGTGTATCATCGTATCATGTACTCAGAGGTCCTTACTCATCCCCTCAGCCGCTGGTGGGAGCTCTGCCCGCAGCCAGAGCCACTTGTAAACAGCAAATAAGCATCATATAAAAGCAATTCAGCTCCAAGGAGTGTAAACACGGAAATCTCCCTCGAGGGTATTTTTATTGTGTCTCACTGATTTCATATGAAATATGCTCAGTTTGGGGAGGCAAAACAAGGTTTTCAAACTACTGATGTGACAGACTAAGGCTGAGTCAAATTAGAGCTTCCTGGCCCTCATCAGAACCTTGTGCATGGTCCCACTCTTCTGCCCCCTGCCATGTCTCTCAGGAACTTGACTTCTCTTGGGATGACTGGAAAATAAGACAAGGACTACTCCTGAAACATTTATGTTACTAACTTCAATTTAGATTAGGTTTTGTTTCAGAACACTAAGAGGACTAGTAGCCCCTTTATTGTTTGTTTCATTGGAAAGTTTAATGAGAAAGGCTGTTTTCTTTTCTTTTTTATATTTAATTTTTAATTCCCAACTAAAATATCATGCAACAACTTCTGCTAGAGCTGAGTGCCTGAGAAATGGCATAAGCATTCAGCTCTTAGCCTGGTATGGTCAAATGTGAACTGCTTAGCACAGAGCTTGCCGTGATACAGCAGGCACTGTCCTCAGTGAGAGAAGCTGTAGAACCAGCAACCACCGAAACCAGTAACCACTGAAACCAGTAACCACCAGACCAGTCATCTCCATCAACCTGGTCATTCATATACATAAAAGATTCTCTGCTATGAACCAGGAGTGGAGCTGGTGTGGAATCACAGACCTATGGAATGGTTTGGGTTGGAATAGACCTTAAAGGCCATCTAATTCCAAGCCCCCTGCCATGGGCAGACACTTTTCACTTCACCAGGTAGCTCAGAGCCCCATCCAACCTGGCCTTGAGCACTTTGAGGGATGGGGCATCCAAGCATCTCTGGGCAACCTATTCCAATACCTTTGCACCTGAGAGCAGAAATGCCAGATGATGTGGGTAGGAAGGACCAAGAAAACAGAGAGGTCCTGGAGGAGCACAATATGCCTGCTCAAAACAGAGGAGGACAAATGCAACTCAGTCTTTTTTCTCCTCTTTTTGGAGAAGTGTGTTGGTAGTTGTAGGTGGTGTACCTGTGAGTGAGGGGGTCCATATGAGCAGCTGGAATGGGGCAGCAACCTCAGGGGCTTGTATGCCCAGGTACCAGCAGCTGGGAGACTGGGATGCAAGGGCAGCTACTGGGCAAATTGAATGTCTGAGCCCAACTACTGGAGGGACCATATTGTACAAATGTTTCTATATATATTTCCCCCTAACAGACCCCTAAACAGCCAGAGAGGGGAACAAGATGGGGTTCTCGGCACTGTTAGTGTTTGTGTGAGTGCTGTGTGTCTGTACATGTGCCCTGCTGTCTGGGTCTGTGTATGTGTGTACATATATAGGTTTTATACCTGTGTTTGTGTGTGTGTGCCTACTGGGAATACATGCTGAAATTACTGGCTGGACCAGGGAGGAGGGAGCCACAGCAGCCTCATCTCTGCTGGGCTACCAGATTTGGCCCCACCTAACAAAACCAATTATAAACCCCAGATAGGGGAGATGTAAGGCTTGGTGTCACCTCATAATTGCTATGAAGCTTGAGGAGCAGATATCCTGTGTTGCATCGGAGCTGGCCTACCCACGAGAAGGCTGAAACATCCCTGAGACCAGCCCATGTAGTCAGTATAGCATGCAAAGGCAGCTGGGCTTCCTTCCCAGTGCAAGCAAGGGTGCCTTGCAACACACAAGCATGGCCAGGTTCCCTCTCCTCACAAGTACATTGGCTAAGTCACCCCCAGCCTGTGCCCCGTCCTCCAACGCAGCAGTATTTCAGTGTTTCATTTCAAAGCTGTTCTTAAAATTCAGGCTAGATGTGAATATGTGTCTTTTTGAAAGCACTTGACTGGAGCAGAAAGCCCAGAGACAACATAAACATTCCATTTGAAAAAGATGGGGGTTAAAGTCTTTGAGCAAGGAACCCCTGAAGAGCTATCACTCTGACAGCTGAACAAACACAGTGTTTTCCTCTCTGCTTTAGTGTCACAAGAAGGTAAAGCTGCTCAAAGCAAGGCAGACCCCTTTATTTTGTGCTTACCATGTGGCCTTCCCTCGCAGCGATGTAGCACACGCGGCCTCCGCTGAAGAACGTGCCGTTCGACGAACCAAAGGTGGACAGTGCCACCGACAGGGACATGAGCCATGCCCAGCTGCCCAGGACTTTGTCTCTGAGGTGGGAAAGAGTTCACAGCATAAGATACACTTCATAGATGTATCAAATATTCACTGTAGAACCAGACAGTTTTCTTCCCTCAGTTATACTTACTGAATTTTTTTTTGAAGTCTTTTAAAATGATTTTAAATCTTCTTCCAGTTCCTATAGTATTTAGTGACTAATAAGTTTGTCTTGTCCAGGAAAGACAGCTTTTCTTCGTGTCTGGTGTGTATATATCTACATCTGTCCACAGTGCAATGGGGTACAAAGCTGTCATAAGAGGAAACCCCCCATTTTTATGTACTGATGCTGTGGCAAAAAGCCTGGAGATACTGCTATAACAGCCAACAACATTAGCTTGGAAATCACAGGAAAACTGTTCCCATCACACCAGAAGAAATATTCTGCATTATAACCTCTTCCCCAATATGCATAAGAATTTAATCCTTTAATCCTATATGTACCTATTTCTGCTACTCTGTGAATCAGACTTAAGCCAAAGCAATGGTTTGAATTCCAGAAGTTTGTTTCTACAACATGTTCAGACATTTGTGGTTTGCTTTCTCCGTAACAGAAGAAGTAGCAGGGGTACAGAGTTCAAGGTAAACATATGAAAGATATGATAATCTTCTCACCTGAAAGTGAAGATTGTCATCTGGAATGAAGCAGCATGAAGAGTATTAATTGAGTAATAAATGTTGGTGTTTGGGGTAATTATCACATACATGTATATACACATACACTAACAAATTCACTGTTCATCTAACTGGCAAAAATCCAAAACTCAAAAGTTTTTTAGGGCACTTTATATTTCCATTAAACTGTATGTCTTTGAGCCATCAGTACTCTTTTTTAGTATCAACTCTCTCAGATGTTGAAAAAATCAAGATCTCAGCTTTCCAAAATCATAGCAGGAGCTTATCTACCACAATAATTTTAAAAATGTAGCTTAGAAACTTAATATCTGGATTATGCTCCTTTGGGCTTCAAGTTATTAAGCTTGAATACTTAATACTTAATACTTGCAACAAACAGAACTAAAATTTTTCCCTTTTTAAATGATAGAATCTGGCCATCTCCTATAATCATGCAATTCCATAACCACAAGATATCAAGGGAAAACAACATACATCACAAAATTAATAATGAAATCTTTAGCAATTGTGTACTTTGCATTTATGAGATTGGTTCTTTACTGTTTTGACCCTGGAAATGAAGTACAGGGGCTACTGCAAGCAGCTTCTTACAAGCAAACTGAGACCTGCAGTTGCTGTTAAATCACTGTCATCAAAGAAATGCTGCAGAGAGTTTCCTGAGTCCCTCCTGTGGCTGCACCTCTCACCACAGAACAGTGTTTCTCTCTGGTAGTTTTCTTCTTATATGGGGAATAAATGCATTTAAATGTGACAAGTCTGGTTTCTTTATACTCCTCCCATGCTTTGTTAATGGCCTGAATAGCTGCATCTCTTGCTTGAGCCACGGCCATTAGCCTCTCCTCAGCATCTGGCTACCTACCTGTCCTCCAGGCTTTTGAGTTCCCCCCTTTCTGGTTGCTAGTTCAATATTTCTTCCTGAATTGTGCTCTTGGGTGAAAAGGTTAATCAGGCAGGAAAAGGAGATGTGTTAAAAAGGAGGAAGCTCACAAATAACTTGTTAATCAGGAATGATGGGAAAGGAAGTGCAGCAAAAGTTCATGACACTGCAGCTTAGTGAGGCTTTGCAACATGCTCAAACAAAGCACTAGATCTTTAAAAGCTCCTATTTATAATGACATGAAAGGCTATTAGAGAACACATCCAGCAAGAGCCCAGTCAGATCTTCAAGCTGGAAATCTTGTGAAAAGCACACAGAAGCAAAGCTGCTGCTACTGACTTTTTAGGAAGAGGATGAGCAGCAACATAATCTGTGGATATGCCATGTCATCACTTCTGCCAGACAACTCATTTAGGCCTATCAGAAATTCTGTGTCTTTGGAAATATTTAGACTAAGGCTGGATGTTCTGGTGAAAGATCATTGATGATGCCTACATCTCTCATGATGGTCCCTTCCTTCTCTTCCTAAATTCCTTGTCTTGCATGCAGACTGTTTGATATCACCAAACGCTTCAGGCTGATGAAGATACAAACAGTTTCTGTGCAGCTCTGGCAGAGCACAAGCCCATTAAAGTTACAGTTACCAAAGATTACCCAGCCCGTGTATAACACTTCCCAAAGGTGGTGTAGAGATCTGTGTCATTTTCTATTTCCCCACATATGGAGAAACTGAAGCAGAAGACTCTGCTCTGCTTTAATTTCCAGGTGCCAAGTGGACAGGATTCACCCAGCTGGCTCCTATCTCACTCCCAACCCACTGCCTCTGCATTAGCGGGGCAGCACACTGCCCTCTCCATTTCTATGGAGATACCTAAAATGTGGAGCATCTACCAGTCCTCAGGTCTGGATATGTGCCATCACTGCATTCCCAGTGCCTATGGGGAGATGCTCCTGGTATGCCCTTCAGCTCTTCTTTATGGACACTTTCCACAGGATGAAACATAAGCTGGATGGGAGCCACAGGTTTCCAGTGTGAATAAATGGGAACGAGGAGTAAGGGGTGTGCCGTCTTGGCAGCCTTGATGCCTTGGAGACCATGGCCAGATGGGGCTGGTCAGCCTTGGCCTTCGGTGGGGGAAGGCCACACACTGCTCTGTAGTTGACAGAGCTGGGACATGGAGCCTGCTTCATAGAACCATAGAATCATAAACTCATAGAATGGTTTGGGTTGGAAAGGACCTAACAGATCATCCAGTTCCAAATCCCCTGCCATGAGCAGGGACACCTCCTACTAGACCAGGTTGCACAAAGCCCCATCCAAACTGGCCTTGAACACTTTCAGGGATGGGGCATCCACATCGTCTTTGGGCAACCTGTTCCAGTGTCTCACCACCCTCACAGTAAAGAATCTTCCTTATAACCAATCTAAATCTACCCTCTGTCAGCTTAAAGCCATTCCTCTTGTCCTATCACTACAGGCCCTTGTGAAAAGTCACTCTCCAGCTCTCTTGTAGCCCCTGTAGGTACTGGAAGGTGCTATAAAGTCTCACCAGTTCTCAGCCTGTCTTCAAAGGAGAGGTGCTCCAGCCCTATCATCATCTTTCCTCTTCATTGTCTTCCCCATAAACCTGGCCTGACTGATGTTCCTGGCCTGACCATTGAAGTGCTACCATTTCTTTGGGGAATAGACCTAAATCTCCTGAAACTCAGGAGAGAATCAATATTTCACTGGGCTGCGTTGGTTGTGTTGCCACACGCAGAGCTCACCCCCAAGTGACGGCCACAGCTCCTGAAGACAGCAGTTCAGAGGGAGTCATGGCTGCTAAGTAGCTCACGTTCACCAGTAAATACAGGCACGTAACCAAAGGAATGGCAATCATCACAGCTCTGGGAAGGGTCACCTGGAAAAGGGGTGACAGCAGTGTTAGGTGCAGCACATTTATGCCTGCAATGGGCTTTTTTTGCTTGTTTTGTTTTTGCCACCACCCACGTCTCTTATTCAAATTCCTTCACTCCCTAAGCTTTTCCACAGAACAAGACTTAGATCTAGATTCACATGGCAGTTTTTACACCAGCTCCCAAAGATGTCAGGCTGTAAGGTTGTACATTTCCAAAGTTAGTCTAAAAAAGCCCACAACCAACCAAAATAAATCAAACAAAAAGAACCCACCAAATCTTATTAAAAAGATTTTGGCTCATAGCTGCCCAAGATGTCTGTTGCATACTTTTTGATTACTTTAATATTGATTAGTGTGTTATGTGTCCTGCTGTGCTGCATCTTCCCATGAACATTGCACTGCCGTGAATGAAGTTCCAGAGTGTGTTGTATCACATTTAACTCCTCTACAGTATAAATCAAAGCTGGGTTTTGATCTCAAAATCTCAAAAAGGATTCGCTCTAGGAGGGAAATATTTTATTTTTCTTATTAACAGGATGCTATCTTAGAACACCACAGAATCATTTTAAGACTCAATAAAATCAACTAACACTGTCTTATGCAATTGAAAATACTGGGAAAAGGCAACTGTATACATCTAAGAACCTGAAATATCAATTTTTGCATTCCCCAACCCCACCATAGGACAAGATAGAGCAATTCCTAATGTCCTCTGCAAGGGCCTGAGTGTCAGTGCTCACGATCCTATGGGAGACAGTGCAACGTGACCCTGTGATCTTTGCTGCCATTTAGGATAATATTTAACTGTATATTTTCATTTAATCTGTAGGATCTTGTGTGCTGCACTGGTAGAAAGCACATTCTCTACACTCTGCACTAACACAGCTCTTTCCAAAATAAGAGTTGTTCACTGCTGTACTGTCTGATCTGTGAAAATAGGTAATATGGCACAGAAAAGGCTCATGTGAGATGTAAGCAAGCTACTTCAGTGCCTATAGCATGGACTGAACACATGCCAAAAAAGTAGATGTTCAAAGGCAAGGATCATTCAAAGAGTTAGATTCTCTCTCCAGCAAGACTTGGCTTGTTCAAAGCTGCCCCTCCATGCAATGGGGAGAGATAAAGTGGTTTTCTGATGCATACATTATGGAACAAGTCTTTTATGTGGTGTTCAGGATCCTTTATGGATTACAGTAGTGAGTACTTTTCTGAATAAATCTAGATGTCTACAGTCTAAACACTAAGACAAAACTTCATCCCCAAAACATCCAAGTGCTGCCTAATAGTTTTTTTGCAGTCAGTGGGGTATTTTAGGGCTTTCATAGAATCACAAGATGGTTTGAATTGAAAGGGACCTTAAAAATAATCTAGCTCCAACCCCCATGCCATGAGCAGGGGCACCTTCAACTACACCAGGTTGCTCAGAGCCCCATCTAACCTGGCCTTGAGCACTTCCAGGAATGTGGCATCCACTTCTCTGGGCAACTGGTGCCAGTGCCTCACCATCCTCACTGTAAATCCCTTGATTACCCCTCTTAAAAGATTCACAGGTAGAATCAAACATATTAACAGCAGCATTGAGTAAGTAAAGCTCATCTCACTCACTCACCTCAGGCTTCTTCAGTTCTTCAGTTACATAGTTCAGGTTGTTCCACCCATCATAGGACCAGAGTCCCTGGTAAAATGCCACTCCAACTGCCCCAATACGCGCATTCGTGCCTTGAAAACCGTTCTGAAAACTCTGAGTTTGTCCCTTGGCAAGGAGCACCAGTCCACCCACCACGATCACCAACAAAGCCATGAGTTTGGCAGCTGTAAAAATGTTCATAACAGACGTCGCCAGCCTCACATTGAGACAGTTGATGATAGTTAAAAGCAGGATGCAGGCAGCAGCTGTGCATTTGATGACAACCTGTGGAGAGGAACATCCTGGGTAGAACGGCGCAACAGCATATTCTGCAAAGCTGAGACAGACAGCTGCCAAACCAGCTGGTCTCACCAGGATGACAGAAGTGTAGGCGAAAAGGAAAGCAGGAAAAGAACCAAAAATCCTCAAAATGTAAATATATTCTCCTCCAGACTCTTTAATTATGGTTCCAAGCTCAGCATACGACAAGGCTCCAAACACGGCCAGGAGACCACATGCTGCCCAGATAAGCAGGCTGCTGGCAGGGTTCCCCATATGATGTAGTACCCACTCAGGGGACATAAATATCCCCGAGCCTATCATTGTGCCTGCAATTAATGACACTCCGCTAATCAGGCCGACCTCTTGCTTCAGTCTTAACTTCTCCTTCCCTTCGCTCAGATTTGTGGATGAATGAGGTGGATCTGTTGTCTTCCTTTCCCTCATTGTGGAAATGTGAGGAGACGTTGTTGTTAGGAGAGAATATGAAAAAAGACTAAGGCATTTGAATAAGGACTATTTCAGGCTTTAAGGTTTAGTTAATAATTACGAAAGTCACGCTGAACGCTGTCAAGACATATAAACTTATCTTCTGCATTTCACATTCTTTCATTACCCATCTTATCTTGGTAATTTATTATGGTTCAGATTCTGCCAAGTTTGATTATCTCTGAATCTCACTGCAATCCAGCACCACCTCAGAATCAGTCAGCACCTTACTGGACTGTGTCCCTGGTTATCTCTCCTTCAAATTATGCTTCAAATGGCATCTGAAATAAGGGTCAGGTAAGCAAAGTCCCCATGCAAATCTGTGCTTCATTCTTTGTTTAAAAGTCAGTGTTCAAGCACCTGCTTCAGCACTCATCATTCAGCAATCATACTTTCATTCTCCACTACAATGTGATCAAACAAACAAGTCTGCCAGCCAACATACTATGGCTTTGCTCAACCAGAAACATTTCCAGTGTCTCAATCAAAGACACAGAAATATTTTGCGAAAAACAGCCCAGAGACTGTTTTTCTGCACAGTAGTAGGGGGCAATTTGAGCTTTCCCAATTTTAGAAAGTGCATGAGGAGCAGAGTGAAAAGGCTGTAATTACATTTTTCCAGGGCCTTTTTGCCATCATACATGAGGTGTGCACACTCTTACCAGACCTCGATCTTCAGAACACTTTGTCACAGCTCATCAAATACACATTTCAATGCACACCTGAGAGAAACACAGCACAAGCTTTTGGAGATGCCTCTGACACCTACACAGATATCTAACACGTAAAATTCCAGACTTTGAGGCGGGTTCTGCTGTAAATCTGACTATTGTTACAGTGCATGAGGGTGCAGTTTGTGATCTGTGATATGTATGAAGTATTGAGCGGAAGGGAATTTCCACACGGATTCCTTTGAACTAAACTTTACTGGAGAGTTACTGTCCTTGGTGGTCTCTTGCAAACTTCTGTTGTGATAAGTACCAGAAAACAGGAGTGAGACCTTCCTCTGCCCTTCATGGCAACAACAGACCTTGAATCTTTAAAACTATCTGTCCTCCTCAAACATTTGAGCTAAAAAAAGCGTGACTATAAACAGAGCAGTATTTTTATTGTTTGTCTAAAAATTCCTTCTAAATCATTTAGACTTCTCTTTCCTTGCCTTTTTTGAAAAAAAATCATCTCACTGGCTTTCCAGTTCTCTGCAAGAAGAGTCCAAGATAACCCTTGGACCCTTAACAAAACTCATGGGTCCACATGAAAAGCAGCATACACAGGTCACATCATTTCTCATGCTAAGGCAAATAAAGTTACTCAAATTTTACCTCCATGTTGAAGGCCTTTAAGTTCTTTAAAGCATAAAACCCCCTCAAATCTGATTAAAGAATATTTTTTTACAGTATAAATGTTATTAAGGAAATAATGTGATTATGGAGATAACAAGAAACGTTTGGTGGTTTTCAAAAAGGATTTTAGAAGCAATTCCTAATGCCATCTCACTTGTATTCACTAGGAATGGATCCCAGCTGGTTTTCTCCTCATTTCAAAGTCATTGATAGAAATTCACAGCTGATCAAGCTGTAGCTCTAAAAAAGGCAAAAGGTTGTGCTTTATCTCTCAAGTAGGTTTTTCAAGCTTTCTTAGCAAAAGTGTGAGTTCTGAGAATAAACATACACCTTGTACTGCAAGGGTGCAAGTGAATGCATTTCAAGTTAATGGTTTGCAAAGTGGTTGAGAACTTGGAAGGAGGCATGCCAGTAATGCAGAGTATTTTGGTTTACTTCTGCTAAGTGACAGTACCCTTCTTGTTGGCTGGTTTAGCTATTTGTAGTGTATTCTTTTTAAAATTGTTAATGACAATGTTAGGCTATGCTGGAATCCTTCAGAGGACTAAAGGTCTTGTTTTTTTCTGCACTATAGACATTCTACTTCTATATACATCCACACATGTATTATGTATACCAATCCTTATTGAAAACAAATGCAAAAAATATGGTTAAATCAATGCTAAAAGAAAACTTATTATGACTACAGATAGTTAAGTACCCTTTGTCCTAGTTAGAACAGCTGGGACCAGTTCTGTATGGGTGTAACCCAAAACTGTGTACTCTATAGCCTTTCATGCCATTTCCCAGAAACTGTTATCAATAGACCATTTACACCCTCTGCCCAGAGCAGCCTGACTCCTCAGGCTATAAACTGGGTGTTAAGAGGCCTTCGAGACAGGAGGGTGTTTCTGTCCTCACACCCTGTGTGGAACTCCCTGCCCTGAGGGAAGTACTGGGCACTCCTGCCTGAATTGGAGAATATATAATCTTGGAGTCTTGGAACTTTTTTAACCACTCGTGGGATCCAGAGGAAGACTGCAGATCACCACTCCCAACCAAACTGCAGACCACCACTCTCGACTGGACTGCAACGATCACTTTTCAACCAGACTGCAACCATCACTCTCGACCAGACTGCAACAGCACTCTCACCAACAGGTTTTCCCCTCTCCTTTTACTTTGGACTCAGGGGGCCCAAAGAACACCACTCTGTTCATGCCCCAGTGTGCTGGGTTATACATTTGGTTTTTCTGGGTTAAAACCAATTGTTTGTCTGTATAATCGTACTTATTGTATTATTTTATTAAATTGTTATTCTGACTTATAATCTCTCTTCTGAGTTGAGTTCGTTTCCCCTGCTGGTTTACCTCTAAACCAGCACACCCTTCTAGCAAGGTTACAGATGTATTTCCACAACTGTTCTCCTGTTTTAATGAAGGAACTTCTCTTATGAAGGTTCTTGGATGGGATTTTTTCGAACCTTTACAGTTCTTGATCCTAGAAATGAATAATTTTTAATCTGATGTTGTAGAAAAAAAATAGAATTTCTTCAAACTTGATCATGTCAAAAAATTTCTGTAAGGCCACTCATATAACCAGAATTAATTAGCTAATATGACAATAGCCTCAGTCAGTTCCTAAATGGAAATCTATTTCCGATCCTAGGATCATTGCTACTCAGTTCTAACTGCTTCCACCAAAAGTAATAATGAATCTAATTAATCATTGTAAGAACTTAAGGCTATTCCTGTGGAAGTTAAGGCAGTCTGATTGCTTTGGATTTTTTTTCCCACCATCTTGGGGTATTTTTGATTGATATTAGCAGCAAGGAGCAGCCATATGATATTTTAGTCAAATGGATTGTCACAATTATAATTTGTCAAAACTTACTATGTAAAAGGGCAACTTATTGCTCCCTTCCAAAAGACATGTGGAAGAAGGAGTGAAAAATACCACTACTGCTTTCTTCTTGAGTGGAGCAGCAGAGCTTTGCTGCTCAAACTGTCATCTAATAAATCCCCTACCTGAACAACTCTCACTTACCTTTGACACTGCAATGGGTGGTTGCCATCTACTGGTCCTATGCAATAATGCAGCATGGCTCAGTCTGCATTTGGTTTTGATATTTTGCCTTCCTGATTAAAAAGAACCCCCACAAAAAGCATTATTTCTTCAATATTAAGGTAACACAAATAGACTAGAGTAGTGAATTAAAACACTCCTTAATGTCCTTAAGGCTATTTTTATCTCAGCAGTAACTACAAGGACTAGAGAAAGATAATTTAAAGTAAAGGCCAATGACAGTGGTAAGAACTAGGCAAAACATGCAGGCAAATATTTTGCAATATTTCATTTAGGTCTCAGGAGTGGTATTTGGAACACAGTTATCGGCTTAGTTTCCCTGTCCCATGCTTGGGGAGGAGTTACAAATCTCATAATGGGGGTAATAATAACCCATAATCTGAGGGTGGAGTGGCCAAAACCACTGCTCATAACTTTCTTCAGAGGTGGACACCAATATTATACCTATAAAAGTGTGCAGGGATAGAGATTTTCTTTCTTTTTTAATTAAAAAAACCAAAACCAAACAATAAACACCAAGTTATATGAGGGGTACTAAAGGTTAGAGAACTCATCCAGTACATAAGAAGTGGATTTGATGGTCTTCTCTGCTCAAGAACATGGAAACCCACAAATGCAAGTTGAATACCCTCACCTCCAAAATGCAGGCTTTGAACTGCAATTGCAGGCAGATCTTAGTGCCTGTGCTTCTGTATAAGTATAGATGCCTAACTGAAAACAGGGAGGAAATAAAGGCTAGGAAAGGGGAGCTCTGAACTATGTCTTGAGCCCAGAAGAAAAATTGGGGCAGAGAGAAAACACACCCCAGATGCACTGTGTGAAGACAAAGGAAAGAGAACTCATCGAGAGGTGTCTGCCCGGGCAAGGGGTGCCCCACACGTTTGACTCTAAGACTCCACATCCCCAGTGCATCCTGGCTCTTCTCACATCTGAGCTTTGAAAGAGCACAGCCTTGGGCCTCCATCCCACTGGAGATGAGCTGGACCCACCAGCTTTGTTCATGTTGCACCCAGGGGCCAGCAGTACACGGTAGCCCCCAAAGGCGACAGGGCCCTTGACATGCCGTGCAGCAAAGAAGCTCTGACTGGGATTTAAAAATACCAACTTAAGCTGCAGCTAGCAAAAAAAGAAACAACAGCTTGGGCTACGGGGAGTAGGATGGTGGGGGGAAAATGACATTTCTGAGGATGCAGGACAGCCCTAGGCTCCACAACAAGAACCATCGCTAAAACAAAGCTTGTTTATACTTGGAGTAACTGCCTTCCCCTGTCATATTTTAACAGCAGATCTGAGGTCAGGGGATTGAATCTGAAAAGCAATAATTTACCATAAGATGAGTTAGTGCTCCCTGTCTGGGTCTGCAGACAGCCTGAGCAGGAGGCTTCCCACTCTTGCTCAGCATATTCTGGTTCTGAAACTATTAAACTTTGAAAGATTTGCTTTTGGTTTACAGATATTCCGTATGAAAATGTATTTGGTATCCCATATGTTGCCAATCAGCTACTAGTCTTGTACTGCACATTCTCTGGGCTGCTCTACTGAGCTGGTCATAGGGCAGCAACAGTCCCACTCTTACATATTGTTTGGGTGTACTCTGCAATAAAAGAACAAGGAAGGAGTGGGGGGGGGACTCTGTACATTAGGGAGTGTTTTGACTATATAGAGCTCAAGGACAGTGATGGTAAGATTAAGTGCCCCCCAAGGATGAGGGGGGAAGGCCAACAAGGCAGATATCCTGGTGGGAGTCTGTTATTGATCCCCCAGCCAAGCTGAAGAGGTGGATGAAGTATTCTACAAGCGGCTGCTTGATGTTTCAAAATCACCATCCCTTGTTCTTGTGAGAAACTTTAACCTGCCAGATGTCTGCTGGAAACTCAACACAGCAGAGAGGAGGCAGTCTAGGAGATTCCTGGAGTGTGTGGAAGAGAACTTCCTGACACAGCTGGTAAATGAGCCTTCTTACAGCTTGACCTGCTGCTTATAAATAGAGAAGGGCTGGTGGAAGTTGTGGTGGTCGGAGGCTCCAAAGTTCTGTTTAATCACTGAAATAAATTCCTACATATATGAATAGATGTATAGTAATACCTTCACTAACACTAAATGGTTTTATTATTTTTAAAACAAATTTTTTCAACACACACTTAGGGCTTAACCTATAAATCTATATTCACTGTGTTAGGTAGCATTCTATTTGGTGAAACAAACACCTGAAGAAAAGTACAAAGATCAGTGTTTACAGAGCCATAGTGCTGTCTACTCTCTTATACGGATCTGAATCATGGGTCATCTACTGCCACCACCTGTGACTCCTAGAACGCTTCCATCAACGCTGTGTCCGTTCAATCCTAAACATCCACTGGTCAGATTATGTGACCGATACGTCTGTTCTTGAACAAGCAGCAGTCACAGGTATTGAGGCCATGTTGCTGAGAACACAGCTGTGCTGGGCAGGGCACGTCTCAAGGATGAAGGACCACCACCTCCCTAAGATCTTGCTCTATGGTGAACTTACCACTGGCTGCCGCATGAGAGGAGCCCCGAAGAGAAGATACAAGGACTCCCTGAAACAACATCATAACATTGACCCAAACCATTCCAGTTTTTCTTAGGTGAAAGTAACTGCAGGTACTAAACTCAATGCCTAAAAAATTTCACCAAAACTGATCCTTATTTATAACGAAACTCTGGACCAGAAGTGACATTCAGGGCCCACAGAAGGCAGCTCCCGTGCCCAGCCTGGCCCACTGCTGCCACAACAATGTCTTCCCGCTGATACCCCAAAGACCAAAGGGCTGTTTGCCCACCTCTTTTCTTCTTCTTAATCGCAAAAGTGGAGGAAGTATCCAGCTTTGTTAGTCTGGCATAGCAGAGGACCTGCTCTACTACTATGGGACTAGGAAAAGCACAGGAGGAACAACAGCCAGGAAGGAAAATAGGTTAGCATTGCTTGCAGTAGCTCATGAAAGTTTTGTGGGCTGCCTCTGCCTGTTTGCTTTCCCTGGGCCACAGTCGGGAGTGCAGGGTGGGGCTGGGTGGCTTATCCCTGCCCGGCACTGCTGCTGTCAACATGCACGGGGCAGATCACTCTTCCACGGCTCTTCCCCCACACAGCAGTGGGATGGGCTTCAGCACAGAGTCAGGGCCAGTGTGAGGACAAGCTTTGCCCCTGCGTGCCCAAAACATTTTGTTTGTGGAGTAGCTGTAAGCTGTACAACAGGGTCTGGGCCATACTTACAGTACTTTGATCTCCTCGGATAAGCTTAGCCAGGGACAAGGGGGCTCAGCCCGTCTCTGTGCCAGTTACTGCCTAGCTTCTCAAAGAACTAGGATGAGGGATTAACTTTAACACTGTTTAATTATAATCTCAGACTTTGCCAAACATAAAGGAAAAATAATGTTTGCCTGGAGAAGTCAAATAAGTTATGACACTCTTTTACATCTCTGGCTGGTGCTTTATCAAGTTGCAACAAACATGTATTTTCCAGATAATGCTTCATCTTGCACAATTTTACCAATAGAAAAACTAACAATCTTAAGAAGATAGTGATGTGTTGACATTGTAATTACTCCCATCTGTATGCTTTGGTTAAAGCTATAAATAGATATGAATAAAAGGAAAGATGAAATGGATTACATCTTTTCTTGGCCTTCCAGGGGGAAGTACATGTGGGAGATGGGGACCAGGTTTTAATTCCATTTGGCAAATTTTCATTTGAGATTATATGAAGAAAAGAACTGTGTTTAAAGGCTTCGAGGACTCTTTCTGGTCCTAGACCATAGCTCCCTAATTGCCCTTGTCAGTGATGCAGTCAGCATGATGTAACAAGGAGCACAGGAATGTACAGGAATCACTCTGACGTAGTATTGTTCTCTTGGATGAAAATTTGATGCATCTACAGATGTTGTCTTCTAATTCTTAGCCCTTAGCCAAAATGAGTGGTAAGACACTCTTATTTAAACATACACACTTCCCGGTTTGCAATCCACTAACAGGACATATTACGAGGGAAGAAGTTTTCCAGCTGAGTTGGATTTCTGTCTGGAGCCCGCTCAAGCCAGTAGGCAAAACAAGCCAAAGACTGCAGGGTGTGGTCTTGTGCCTACTTTTCCTGTGCCAGGGAAATGGGAATTGATTATTCCCATTTGAAGAGCTAATCCCTGCTTCCCACTTGCAAAACTCTTTGCTCCCAGCGTCACAGAAACAGCAAAGGTATAGCTGGCTGTGTGGTGGTTTCCTCCCCCAGCAGCTCCTGCATTAAAATGAAGTGCTGCTCTTCCATCTTGCCCTGTCTTTTCCATTTTCTGCTCCAGATGCAGCCTCATCCTTGCCCCCTCCCCCAGCACTGGGGGTGCAAATGCACAAACGGCTGTTGAGCCCTGATAGCAGATTAGCTGAAGACAAGGGTCCTCCTGTACTGCAAGGGAGGGAGAGCTGACTCACAAAAACAACTTGAATTTTGCAATGTTTAAAAAGGCATTGTCTCATCTCAATGACTTTTTTGGTTTGTTCTGTGTTTGACTAACTGCACAGGAAGAGGGATGCATTGGAAACAGAAGAAATACTTTCGAAGTCTGTAAAACCTGCAAATATAATTAAAGGTAAGCCCACACAGGTATGAATATACTGCTGTTATTTGTGTAATACTTTATGCAATATGTGCTTAACATTGGCAAATCCTTTTTAGTATTACAGTGCTCAACGACTTTGTTTATGTTCAGGAAGCAAACTGAGATTTCTTTTCCTCAGTCTGTCTCTGGCATTCTATATTCACTGGACCATGCCTTGTTTCTCTGAAGGCATGTTTGGCACAGAATAAGGTTTGGGTTTTCTGTGTGGAAATGAGGGCCAGTGAGTATGCCTTCATGCTATAAAGATGAGTCAGAACAGAGGTCTTAACTAGCTCTGAGCTAATACAGTCATGATCCATTTTGGTATTTAAATGATGTGTCCAGTCATCTTGTTGCTTGTGGTTGGTCCCCTTTGCCACTGGGTAAGAGTAGGAAATTCTGGGGAGCTTCAGATGCAGTTAAGATAGAATAAAAATTTATAGCCTAATGATTACACCGCAAGAGTAGAGATGACCACAGATGTCCAGTGTTACTCTAAACTAAGTCCACTTAATGTTGGGCTGCTTATTCAGAGCTCCGTCAGAAGAACCTGCAGCAGTTGGAAGGATGAGTATTTGATACAGCAAAAGGTAAAAGGTTGTTAATGAACCTAAGACATGAAATTATATAAGTCGAAGTACTATTGCAGATCTTTCTTCTGGTTTATCCTCTGCACTATGGCTTCCCATTTTTGAAGATACAGAGAATTTCTAGTTCATGAAAGTTAAGTTGGTGAGACTTCATGTAAAAAAACTAAAACTTATGGATATGCTTTTAGGGTTCTTAATATGTATTTCCCTGGGAGGGGAAAAAAGCATGCATTCTTCACACTCTTCCTTGTTCTGACATGGCTGAACTATCTCATCCTAAGTAGGCAAAAAAAAATAATACTGCCTCATTGAGAGCTCTTGTGCTTGTTTCTGTTGCCTGGGATATTTCTTTGAACTTTTTTCCCTTTCTAAAAATTAGAGTGTTTACTCATTACTGCTTAATGTATTAAATGAGTGACAATTTATTTAATGCTCCTCTTTGAGGTTTCATTCTTTGTACTGAGTATCATATATGTTATTCAGCTCTAAGAGCCACAGTCTGCTTTCAGCATGAAGCGTTCCTGGAACTTAATTCTCCACTTCTATTTGAGACATGCGGGCTTTTACTTAAGCATTGACAGCTACTCTGTTTTGAACAAAGTGAACATGAATCTAAAAACCAGCCAGCGTTATCTCTGGCTTTGCCACTCCACAGCTATTCACATTCAGGTACATGAAGTGATGCCATTAGTTACTCTTGTTGTGTTACAATGACCTGGGGACCAAAGCTGTCCTGCTGGTGAAACAAGTCTTCAGCTGACACCTGCCTGGCCATTCTAGCACAGACTTAGTAAAGCATTTCCACAGGAGACATTTCTTTCTTGGGACAAGTTCATGATGATCTGTGTTGCAGGGCTGCCCATTCCACTTGCTGACACCTCCTCCCATGCATTTCCTTTAAACCCCTTGCAGAATAGCTTCTTTGGAAAAGCTGATAATGTCTACAGGAGCAATAACCATGTGTGTAACTGAAAGGCAAGTCTGCATTTTAGAACAGTAGTATAGAAATGAGTAATTCCAAAAATGAGATTAGTTACAAAATGTATGATAATTCTACTGTGAATTTTCTGTTGGTCCTAAACTGCTCTCATGTGCACAAGCTCACTGTGTCACCCCTGTTGCTACCTAGTCCCTAAAAAACCCAGAATAGATAGTCTTCCTTGAAGAAACTTACAGTTGCACAGACAGACAGGAGGAAACAAATAGAAATACTACAATTTTGAGCAATAAAGCAGATTGGGACTTTCAGTACACTGAGAGTCTGGCTGTTGTCAAATGGGTTTATGGGAATCACACTAAAGGAACGGCTTTTTGTACCAGTTTTGTCTTAAATGAGACATTTGGAGGATGCTAACTAACTCAGAATTCTTCCCACATGTGGGATAAAAAAGCTTAAAATGTGTAGTTTTAAACATTAAATGGATGCAGTTGCAAAACATGGGTCAAATGTTTCTGTATCAGAAGAGAGGGCTGAGACAGGAATAAGCTGTGAAGATTGAGGGAATTCAGACAACAGTACCAGTACAACGAGATGCAGCAGGATCCGAGTTAACGAACATGCTACATGGTCAAAAGCAACAGAAGATCAGCCCTGAGGCAGCACAGTGAATGGCTGTGGCAGGGAAAGGCTGTGTTTGTGAAGCAATAGTGGGGTACTGTGAAGGTGGTAGGTAGGTAGTTAACTGCTGCTGTTATTTCAGAGAACTGAGGGGTTTACACATTTATGATTACTCCTCTTAAGCCGAAGGATGACAGTTAGACTGGGGCTTAGACTGGGAGTAGTTAGACTCGGGAGGATCATTAAATCCCTTCCAACCCAAACCATTCTATGCTTCTATGACTTGAAGGCCAGCAAGGCCATTAAGCAGAAGATCTGAGACAAAGATGGTGAATTCTTCCAGGCAGAACAGCCCAGCTGCAGCAGAGGGCAGCCTAAGTAGGCTGCTGATTTTGGGGACTCTCTCCAAGGAAGTCAGACCTGTGAATCTTGAGCAAAGGAATCAAATCTGGGTGCTCTCCAGTCCTAGGAGTGAAGGGTGTTGCACACTTTGTTTTAAAAGAGTGCAAGCTTTTGTAGGGACCTGCGTCTTTTGTGAATATGATTGGAGAAGGTCTACCACATCTTGTTTCATTTTCATGGAGGAATACTTTTCAATATTTTCAGTTAATACACGTCAATTACTTGATGCCCAGCTAGATCTAACAGCACTGTCTGTCAAAACTGCTGGGGAACATGAATGTCGTGGCATAGCAGGATAAATTCTGTTCATGTACAGAGGTTTAGGTCTTCAGTTCATGGCTTTAGAAAATGTAGACTTCTTCAGGATTAGCTGCTAGCTGAGTGGGGATGGTTAGGGCTGCAGCTTTCAGTTTCTGTGACTGCTCCTCAGTTAAGTACCTTACCCAAGGTCTCAGAGGAAGACTGTGAAGGAAGGCAAAAGCATCCAGACTTTCTGTATCCTTGGCTACTTTTTTAAACTGTAGACTGTGTATTTGTTTAGTATTTTTCATTGAGGATGTTTATTCACAGGAAAAACAAAGCATAACTGTGTTAATGGAGTTTATTTAAAACTTGCAAAGTGTAAGCAGAGCCCAGTCAGCTGTTAACACCTCCTTAAAAAAAGGAATAGCTAGGAGAAGGATTTTGTTATGGAGTGATACCAACTAAAACTATCTAAACTATTAAGTACTTTCAAAGTTTCCACTCAGAACAAAGGTAAGACAGAAAGACTTTTCTTGAACTATTTTAGTGTGAGCCAAAAACTTTAGTGCCATTATTAAATAGTGAGGTGTGTGGTGGAGGAATTTTTTTTGTTTTAATTTTTTTTTGAAGAATACTTTAGAAAATATCTAACTAACTGTATTTATCAGTTAGTGCAATCCCAAACTGATTGCACTTAAACATTTTTCTGGTTCATGATCAGACTGGGTTTTTCAGTAGTGAGAAGCAGACTGGTGTAGAAGTTGCTCAAGTTTATGATCACAGAATCACAGAATATTCTGAGTTGGAAGGGACCCACAAGGATCATCGAGTCCAGCTCTTAAGTGAATGGCCCATACAGCGATCAGACCTCCGATCCTGGCATTATTAGCCCCATGCTCTAACCAACTGAGCTAATTATGCTTATCAAATGCATGTTGAGTTCTTCCTGAACACTTGATGCTTTATACAAACACTGATTAGAATTATTGAGGGCAAATACGGTCTCCAGAAGGGTCAGAGCTGGAGAGATGGTGTAATATAGACCAGCTGCTGTAAGTGTTCAGGATGCCAAGAGCATAACAGGGTTTCCTTCAGTCCCAGCTGGTCTGCATGAAGGGAAGAGCTGGTTTGGAGGCTGTGACTTAGAGACTTTCCCTTCTCTGTAAGCAAAGGAATTGGCTTTTCAGCCCTGCAGCCCCTCTGGAGACAGCCCTAAGGCAGTAGTGGGATAAGACACTGGGGATCAAGCAAGCAGTAGCCGGGTATTTGGCTGAAATCTGGGTGTTTAGCTGACTAATATTAGGCTGAACAAATCATTTCTTGCAGAAATGTTTCTATCTTTATCGGGAACTGGGAACTTTCATGTTTTTAACCGTGTCTATAAATACTGAAAACAGTGAGGATTTTCTCCTTTGAGACATCTCTATTTTTAAGAACACAGTTGGTAGTTACAGACATATCATCTCCACAACTGCTGTGCCAGCAGTAGCACCAGTACAGGTGCTATTCCTGCACCTCAGCTCTCCCGTTCTCACCCTGCTGTACCCAGGACTCACTGTCTGCCTGACTCCTGTCTGCCTACAGAACAAGGGGTTGTCAGCACTGAGCTGTGCAGTGGCCACAGGACTGAGAGCCTGGTTTTGTCTGAAGATTTGAGCTGTGTATAGCATCTGTGTGCTATTTCCTGCAATGGAGCACTCTCTAACCAGGCTCTTGAAGAAATGGTAAAAAGGCAAAATAGGGGATTTTCTTGTAAAACATGTATTTTAAAATGTTGCTGACATGTAGAGATCCTTCTAATTTTAGGGGCTGATGAATAAGCAGAATTTATGTTCACATTGAGTGAGGTTATCAAGACCCATGCTGGCAGTGTTTACCAGCACCAGAACTGTATTTACTAACAGCATCGCTCAGCTGTACTAGTGGCCCATCTTTAACTTTCTTTAGGAAAGGGAATAATTGACTCTTTGCCCAAAATCACCACTCAGTAACTATTGGCACTGCAGTTAATTTACAGCTATGGGGATGCATTTCTGTTTATTGTACCAACACAGTAACACACACACACAACCCCCCTCTGTGGGTGGTGCTGGGCACAGGGCTCTCAGGACCCCTCAACCAAGCCTCTCCTCCCCTTTGTCTCCCAGCCTCAGGCCCTTGAGCAGGCTCTGCCTTCCATTGCCACCCTTCCCCAAAGGCCTAAAATCAGAGAATCACAGAATTGTTAGGGTTAGAAGGGACCTCTGGAGATCCCTAGTCCAATCCCTCTGCCAAGGCGCAGTCACCTAGAGTAGGTGACGCAGGGAGGTGTCCAGGTGTATTTAGAATGTCTCCAGAGACTCCATGCCCTCCCAGGGCAGCCTGTTCCAGTGCTCTGCCATGCTCAGCATAAAAAAGTTCTTCCTCATGTTGAGGTGAAGCTTCTTGTGTTTTTGTTTATGGCCATTGCTCCTCATCATGTTGCTGGGCACCATTGAAAAGAGTCTGGCACCATTCTGGGACTTGAGACTGGAGAAGACTGAGGGAGGAGACCTCACTGTGGTCTTCAACATCCTCACGAGGGGAAGCAGAGGGGGAGGCAGATACCGATCTCTTCATACTGATCTCTTCACTCTCGTGATCAGTGACAGGATTTGAGGCAAAGGCATGAAGCTGAGCCAGGGGAGTTTTAGGTTGGATATCAGGAAAAGGATTTTCACCCAGAAGGTGGCTGAGCACTGGAAGAGGCTCCCCAAGGAAGTGGTCACCGCACCAGGCCTGCCAGAGTTCGGGAAGCATTTGGGAAATGCTCTAAAGGCACATGGTGTGAATCTTGCAGCGTCCTGAGCAGGGCCAGGAGTTGGACTCGATGATACTGATGGGTCCTTCCAACTCAGCATATTCTGTGATTCTCTGATCATCTTGGCACCTGCCTTTGACATTATTTATATGCATTAACGAGATCCCCTCTCCGTTTCCTGCTCTCTAGACAGAAAAGGCCCAGCTCCCACAGTGTCTCCTCATAAGACAGATGCTTCAATCCCCTCGTCGTCTTTGCGACCTCCGCTGGACCCTCTCCGGTAAGTCCTTGTCTTTCTTGTACTGAGGAGCCCAGAACTGGGTACAGTAAGTGAAAGTGAGAAGAAACACACAGACAAACACCAAGCCCCGTTTTGTGCGGCGGGAGGAACAGGGAACAGGCACAGGGA